>NC_134580.1:7933548-8248548 GCF_037038515.1 Microtus pennsylvanicus
AGGAACCTCCCGCCGAGAAACAACGTTTCTCTCAAGGTTTGTTCAAACAGAAGCCTTAGAAAATGTCCAGTGTGAATGATGGGAGAATTCTCACCAGGTGGGACAGGTGTGCAGGTGCCTGTCTGGGTCCAATGATGGGAGAATTCTCACCAGGTGGGACAGGTGTGCAGGTGCCTGTCTGGGTCCAATGATGGGAGAATTCTCACCAGGTGGGACAGGTGTGCAGGTGCCTGTCTGGGTCCAATGATGGGAGAATTCTCACCAGGTGGGACAGGTGTGCAGGTGCCTGTCTGGGTCCAATGATGGGAGAATTCTCACCAGGTGGGACAGGTGTGCAGGTGCCTGTCTGGGTCCAAAGGGCACCAGCTGAGCTTTCCCCAGTCTCGTGTCTCAGAATAGAGAACTGGCCCAGGGGTGGATAGATTGTAATAGAGATGGTTTATTAAGGAAGGAAAAGGGCTAATTCTGAGGGTAGAGGTGGACTAGAGAGTCAGGAGCCTCAGATGTCACTTGGGGTCACTCACGCACCGCCACCTTCTATGACCCAGGGTCCTGGGGCTCTTCTCCCACGAGCTCTGTTTTGTCACTGGTAGCCACGATCGGGAGGGTTTTCCAGTCTTTCTGCCAGCTGGCATCTCTCGCCTGCTCATCTACCTGCTCACCACCTCTCCTGCGCCTCATCATTCATCACAACGCCTTTCTCCATCCCCACCTTCCTGCCACAGCTTTTTCTTGAGACCTGTGCTCCCAGAAGTTTTATGGGGACGTTAAGGGATTTAAAAGAAATTAATTCGGTGCTGGCGAGATGGCTCAGACGATAAGAGCACTGACTGCTCTTCCAGAGGTCCTGAGTTCAATTCCCAGCAACCACATGGTGGCTCACAACCATCTGTAATGAGATCTGGTGCCCTCTTCTGGCCCACAGGGATACATGAAGGGAGAATATTGTATGTATAACAAATAAGTAAATCTTTAAAAAAAAAAAAGAAATTAATTCTATGTGTATGTGACTGCATGCAGACATAGGTGTCCCATTCATGCAGGAGCCCAAGATGTCAGAAGAAGATAGCAGAGACCCTAGAACGAGAGTTAGAGACAGTTGTGAGTGCTGGGCACTGAACCCAGGTCCTCTGGAAGAGCAGCCAGTGACCTTAACTGCTTGCCTGTCCCTCCAGCCCCAGGGGTCAGTCTTCACAGCTTTTGTGTATCTGTTGGTTGGAGAGGAACCTCTGGAAGCCTACAGTAGGAGGGGGCTGCCATCCCTGCATCATAAAAGGTTTTGTTTGAATATATCCTGAAAGACATAAATTTTACAAAATGAAAGCTACAAGGTCTAAATATTAGTAACATGGTCACACTCACCCACGGCCTCATCAAGGGTGAGAGCCAAGAAAGCTGTGTACATGCTCACCCCTGAGAGCCACTCGTGTATGACGTGTTCCCTGAAATGTGACCCCTGCACTGTTAAAAAAAAATGTGCACGCCTTTAATCCCAGCACTCAGAGGCAGGCAGGTCTGTGTGAGTTTGAGGCTAGCAGGGCTACAGAGTAAGTTCCTGGACAAGCCAGGGCTACATAGTGAGACCCTGTCTCAAAAAAAAAAAAAACAAAAACAAAAAAAACCCAACAAACACAAACAGAAAACCACATACTGATGGTTATTTATTGAGAATGTGATAAAATACAAAATAATAATTGTAAGGGGGAATCCAGTGATGGAAGAGATTAAGAAGGCAGTATGAGACAGCATCCTCATCCTCTCGTGGATGCAATATTTCCACCCCTCGCTGGGATTGTGCAGACATCCTCCACACACCCTACGCTTTTCTTCTGACCTGAAGCTGCTTCCATCTCCCTGAGGCGTCTTTCTCCGGCTTCTTTGCTGCTTTTACTCTTTTATCTTTGTTGTCTCTGTATTTCCGGTGACTTGGGCTGCCTTCATAGTTCAGGGGGAAGCTCCAAAAAGCTCACAGGAGCCAACCCTGATGGCTGGGGCTCCTCCCTTCATGTGACAGGGAAGCAAGCCACCTTTTCTCAGGACCATTCTGTGCTGGGGAGGGAAGAGCCTTTCTCTGTGGGCTGATGCCTGGCCGACTGCTTTCTGGAAACGCTGTGGAGCAGGTGCCCTGCATTTAAATAACCCCTCGATTCCCTTTGTCTTCTTATTTTTCTGTATGGTCTTATATCACCAACCTCTTTATTTTAGTTTCTCTAGGAGATAAAAACCTTTCATCCTTGTGACAGTTCAAATCGTTATATAAATTAGGATTGCAGCCAGATGTGCATCACAGAAAAAATAGAAAAGTCACAGTGTAGACGTTAAACCCTGGAAGTGGACAGTCTAGGCCTGGTGGGGGTTTCAGGGCCTTCGGGAAACCAGAACCCAGCCTGTCCCTTAGGGTTCCTCAGGGTCTCACGTGGCTGCTGAAGTTGCAGGCATTCAGTCTGTGTTCCAGGCCAGCAACTCAAGAAGGTTAACCTTACTTATTCTTAGCTTTCTTCCCAGAAGTCCCAGTTGCTCTCCCTGTGTTCTCATTGGTAGCCTAAGAATATAGCATTTCCCCCTTACCACTTCAGTGCCCAATTCAGTATTTCTGAAAGTCCTTTTGAAATTTGGTGATTTGAATGACTCCTGTAATTTTAGCAGTGAGCATCAGTGACCACCATGTAGTTTTGAAACTTTTCTCTCATCTGGTAAAACTCTGGCGGGCTCCTTTCCAATAGAGCCCCATTCCTTCCTGTGTTCTAGAAGGACCTTCCCTGGAAATACCGTGATATTGCCATTTTATTTCAGGGGCCTGATAGTAGTCACATGGTACAAAGGAGCTTGGGAATTGTAATTTTAAAAATTGAGACTATTTCCATCCCCAACTGGTTCCATTGGATTTAAATTTTTCCCTAAATTGAGAAAAGGCTATAACTTTTAAAGTTCAGGCAGTTTGGCGGTCGACTGTGGGAGTCACAGGGGAGCATTGCTAACAGCTCTAGCTTCTCAAGCATCAGAACTGCACCTCAGTCTAACCCCCTCAGACCTGACTATCCTGTTTCTTCACCTAACTCTAAACCCAGCGCAGGCGCGGGCAGGCGCCGTCTTCCCTGACTGTGTTTCCTTACAGCGCATCTACAGCCCTGTGTTTTGTGCTTGTCCTCAAGGTCAGGATCTTATTTCCCAGAGTCTTGTTCAGTCTTGGTCCTCAAGCTGCTGCTGGAAGATTAATGGGGGGGGGGGGGGATGATGGCCTTGTGTTGGCTCTACTTCCTTTCCCTTCACCAGCCTTGCCAACTCGTGTAACTTCCCATGTGTTTCAAGGTGCCAGGAGAGCTGCTTCCGGAGAAACCACACTGAATTTCTGAGCTAGTTTTATTGACATCCATTTTGCTTCCACACAGGAAGAAACAGAAAGAAGTGGAAGAGAAACAGAGGGGTTTCCAGTCCCCTTTCTCATTAGTAAGTCTCGATAACTACTCCCTGGGCCTACAAAGCCCCTACAGAATCGGACCTCCTTCCAGTTCCAGGTGAGGTGGGCCAACAGTGGGAAGACGGGACTAGGAAGTACCCACCCTCCAGCCTAGCTCTCTCAGGGTTTGCCCGAGAGACCTACCTGGCAGGGGAACTCCGTGCAGGTCCACTGCATCTTTTCAGACATTTTGCTTCCCCTCGCTGTTTGAAGTATTGTCATAATAGTGCTACATTGTCGGATGAAAATGGCAGCTCCATTTACCAATGGTTTACCCTGTGTTGAACATTGAGAAAATAAGCCCAGCACAAACATGACCACATATGAAAGTTAAGCTTTCCTGAGGGTAGGGGCTAGTCACGGGTTCCCAAACACAGACACAGGTTACAGCCTGCTGCCGTAGGCGCCTGTGGGAATCCAGCAGTAGGTCCCCACAGCCCCAGCTGACAAGCAGTGAAGAGTGAAGGGCAGCAAATAGATCAGCAAATTAAATGCCCGCAGCACCTGGGAAGATGGAGCAGGGCTCCAGGAGCCATGCAGGAGTGATGTGACTGTCTGGCACAGGTGACAGAATTTGCTGGCAGGAGGCAGGGATGTGAAAGAGGCAGCAGCTAGGAGAGCAGAGCCAGAGGTGGAGAAAGACTCAGATCGTAGGGACCACTGCCTGGGAGGCAGGCAGAGCAAGGGGTGGAGAAAAGCTCAGGATGGAGGCAGGGCACCACATGGAAGGAGGTCGAGGCAGGGTGTGGGCAGGACATCAGAGACTCTTAAGGCTGTCTTTGGACAAGCGAGGTTTTTATGAAGTCCTTTACTTTCTGTTATGGGAAGTGCTGGAAGATGGTCAGCAAGGGTATGTCACTTATTAAATTTGGCTTTCAGAAACCCAGTGGCAGGTGTGTGTGTGTGGGGACTTGTAAAGGGTCCCGCAAATCCTTGTCTGAACTTGGTACCTGTATATACCTCCCAATCAGGAATCCACAGACTTTCTTAAGCTTGGCTCAGAAAAATATTTCAGAAACTAGTCCTTGATAACATATTGCTAATTAAGAAGCCATTTACAGCCTGGCAGTGGTGGCACACTCCTTTAATCCCAGCACTCAGGAGGCAAAGGCAGGCTGATCTCTGTGCGTTCAAGGCTAGTTTGGTCTACAAGAGCTCCAAAAGCCACAGAGAAACCCTGTCTTGAAAAACAAACAAACAACAAAAAAAAAAAACAAAAAGAAAAAGAAAAACAAAGAAAGAAACCGTGTACAGCAGAAGGTGGTGGCAGGAGGTTAATTGCAGCACTTAGGAGGCTGAGGCCAAGGATTTTAAAAGAACAAGTCCGGGGATCTAATTGGTGAATTAGTTCTTTTTGTTGCTCTAATGAAACACACAAGACTGAGTGTTCATGACAAAAAGATTTATTTAGCTTACAGTACTGGAGGTCTCAGAAAAAATGTATGTATTTATATTCCGTGTGCTGTGAAATACAAACAAAAAAAAATCAGAATTTTCAAAGGATCATGCACACATGCACTGACTGAGTAAAGTCCTTGCCTCTCTAGAACCCAACCTGCACCTGTAATCCCAGTATTCCTGCAGTGAGATGGAAGAGGAAGTGGAGGCAGGCAAACCCCAGGAAGCTTGTGGGCTAGCTAACCTTGTAAATAACAGCAAAAAGATGATCTCAAACAAGGTAGATGACAAGGACCAACACCCAAGGTCGTCCTCTGACTGACACACATGTGCTGTAGTACACATGTGTCCCCCCCCCCCAAATATCATACACCCGTGCACACACACAAAAGGATGGTATAAACACTAGCATCAGCTGACTGCTGCCGAAAGACCCCGGGTAAGTGTGAACCAGGCCAACAGCTTCCCTTTTGGTTTACCGGACAGAAAAGGTCCAGGTGTGGCAACTGTCGAAAGTGTCAGAGAACCATTGCTGCCACCTCTGTGGTCCTTACCTCTTAGGTCAGGAAGTCTTGGAGCATGCCTGGCTGGGAGTCCTGGCCAGGCTCGACTCAAAAGGACTCCTTTTTGCTGGGCCCTGCACCTGGGCTAAATTCTCAGAACCCAAAGGACAGCTCACAACCATCTAATTCCATTCTAATTCCAGGGAATCGAATGCCCTTTTCTGGCCTCCAAGGGCACTAGGCATGCACGTGGTGCACATATGTACATGGCCAGCAAAACACTCATACACATAATATAAAAAAAAAAACCTAAGAAAAGGAAACTTTAATTGTTATTTTAATTGAAGTAGGGTGAAGCAAGGCAGAGTCATCTCTCCATATCTTCAGTTTTTCAAGATAGGATTTCTACGTGTAGCCCTGACTGTCCTAGAACTTGCTCTGTAGACCAAGCTGGCCTCAGACTCAGAGATCTGCCTGCCTCTGCCTCCCAAGTGCTGGAATTAAAGACATGTGCCACCATGGCCTGTAGCAGAAGGCTGCTTGTTGGTTCCCGGCCGCTTAGCCCTGAAATAATTACACAGAAACCATATTAATTAATTCACTGCTTGGCCCATTAGCTCTAGCTTTTTATTGGCTAACTCTTACATATTAATTTAACCCATCTCCATTAATCTATGTATCACCATGTGGCTGTAGCTTACCGGGTAAAGTTCCTAGCATCTGTCTCTGGCAGAGGCTCCATGGCTTCTCTCTGACTCTGCCCTTCTTTCTCCCAGCATTCAGCTTAGTTTTCCCCACCTAGCTCTGTTCCCCTATAGTTCTGCTACAGGCCCAAAGCAGTTCCTTTATTTATCATTGGTAATCACAGCACCCAGAGGGAAATCCCACATCAATCACCAGGCTTGGACACAGTCATCTTTTAAGGGCTAAATAGAGAGGCAGCGATCTCAATCACCGAGCTTTTAAAGTGCTCCCCCTCAGGACCCCCTGGTTCTATGACCCTATATGGTTCTTATCTTGATTCTCAGGCTCTTTCTCTGTAAAGTGGGAATGATAATAGTACCTATGGCCTAGGGCTGATGTGCAGAATGAATCGGCCAGCTCTTTGTAAAGCCCAGAACATAGTGCCTGACACAAGCAAAGTAGATGTGACAGAAGTGTGTCATCATCATCATCATTATGTTACTGTTTGAGATAGGGTCTCACTGAGTATTCCAGAGTGTCCCCAACTGAAGAGCCTCCTACCTCAGCCTCCCAAGTGTTGGATTACAGATGTGTGCCACTGTGCCCTGCCCTAGCAATGCTCTCGGCACTTCCTTCTCCCCGGCACATCTAACATCAGGTGCTGTGGTTCCTTCCTCTTCTTCCCCAAAGCCTGTGGGCTGATGCGATCACTTTCATTGGTCCCTAGTAGGATTCATTCAACACTCTTGTCAACGAGCCAGGCCTCTGTTCACTTATTCCTAGGTGTTTTTGTGCTGAGAGCTAAGCCTAGCTGTCTGTTTTAATTTGCTTGTCTTGATTCTCTCCCTCTTGTGTATTACCACAGTCCCAGATTCTTCCTTGGTTGTATACATCTCCCCCTGTCCTCGTACATTCATGGCATGTATGTCCCTGTCACCTGTTGTTTGCTGGCCTTTTGACCCGCTTCCCCCAGGTACTTGATTCTAGCCTGCTGTCGTCTTGGTCATAAGAAGTTCCCACCATTTATGTCTGTGTCTTTTTCATTCCTCCACAGCAAGCGCAACGCCGATATGTTCCGAATCAAGCAGGAGATGCTCTTTAGACTCTCCCCGACTTCCATGGAATGAACGCCAAGGATAGGCTTGGACTGCAGAGGTGGTGCCTGTCTGTGTTGTCGGACGGCAGTGAGAGCTCTGCTGCAGCCAGGGCCATGCTGAGTCTTCCTCAGTCCAGGGGATAAAGAATATTAAAGTGCTTATCTACCACGAGCCAAAGTGAGGGCTGAGAGAAGGTGACTTACCTCATCCATTCAGACATTTACTGATGCATTCTTTCATTCACTTATTAATAATAACCACACAATTCAACACATCATTACGAAACATAGCAAGACCCTGACTCAAAAAAAAAAAAAAAAACCAAGTAAACAGGAAGTATTAGAAGGGAACTGAGCTTGGTGGTGGTGGTGCGCGCCTTTAATCCCAGCACTTGGGAGGCAGAGGCAGGTGGATCTCTGTGAGTTTGAGACCAGCCTGGTCTCCAAGAGCTACAGAGAAAACCTATCTCAAAAACTCAAAAAAAAAAAAAAAAGAAACAAACAAACAAAAAAGAAAGAAAAGAAAAGAAAAATGAAATAAAAAAAAGATCCATTCTATAAGTTCTGTTACTCTGGAGAATCCTGACTGATTTTGGTACCAGAAGTGGTTGGGCAGCAACAGAAATATAAGAATGAATCTTTTAAGTGTCTGGAATAGGCTTTCAATTTGCTTACATCTACAAGTACTGAGACCTCTCCAGTTATCAAAGCCTCTCCTGGGAGCTCAGAATGGACTAAAAGTCCATGATGTGAACTATTTTACAAACTTACGGAAATAAATACATTTGATTTTTTTTTTTTTTTGATTTTCGAGCCAGGGTTTCTCTGAAGTTTTTGGTGCCTGTCCTGGAACTAGCTCTTGTAGACCAGGCTGGCCTCAATCTCACAGAGATCCGCTTGCCTCTGCCTCCCGAGTGCTGGGATTAAAGGCTTGCGCCACCACCGCCCGGCTTACATTTGATTATTATTATTTTTTTTGATTTTCGAGACGGGGTTTCTTTGTGGCTTTTTGGAGCATGTCCTGGAACTAGCTCTGTAGACCAGGCTGGTCTTGAACTCACGGAGATCCGCCTGCCTCTGCCGCCTGAGTTATGGGATTAAAGGCGTGCACCACCACCGCCCGGCTTTACATTTGATTATTCTGATTCATCAAACAAACGGCCTGCTGAAGGCCAGGAGAGGTGGCTAGGAAGAGCAGGGGAAGGAGGATGGAAAGAATTACGCAGCACCCAGGGAAACTTTTAGGGCTATGTTCACTGTCTCGACAGTGGTGAGAGATCCACATCCGTAATTTACCTTAAAGGCATGTATGCTCTTGTGTTAACTACACCTCAGGCTGTTGTTTACAAATGCATGTGTCAGCTGGGCACGATGGTAGATGCCTGTAATCCCAGCACCTGGGAGGTGGGACAGGGAAGATCAAGAGTTCAAAGCCAGCTTCTACCACATCTCAAATTCAAAGCCAACCTGAGCCCTACTAGACAAAGTCTAGTCTCAAAACAAAGAAAACAAATTATAAACGTAGATATTTCCAAATTCTGTCCACTGAAATAACCTAGAAATAAAAGCTGATAGCAACCCAGGATACTCTTCCCCAGTGCTAGGCAAGTGCTCTACCACTGAGCTGCCCCCACCTCTAGCCCCGGACTGTGGCTTGAGATAGCATTCCCTCTAAATGAACACACCAGGCTGGTGTCCAATGGTTTTCCACACTGATTCAGAGCACATAGACTTGAGCCAGCTGTGAGTCCAATGCAGTGTGGAAATGGTAGTCGTGATAGACCCTGCCCCACCGTATCTGTTTGAAGCTGATACTTCATGAAAAACACATAGAGCAGAGCCCAGTCCAGCAGGGGCTGTGCAAGGTGCTGGCCATCCAGCTCGTGCGTGCTCCACAAACGTGGCCAGGTGGCCTCTTCCTTTGCACCCTAACCCGGCTTTCTCTCCTGAGGCTCACACTGCGGAAGAACCACTTTCCCCTCCCTGAAGAAACCTTGGTGGATCTGTCTCCCACCCTGTAAGGCAGGCCAGGCCTCAACCATTTCCTGCCCAATGCAAATAAAGAGCTCCCCAGGAACAGCTGTACTTGGTTCCCAGTGGCCTGCCTGATCCTCAGATGGCTCCATGTAGCCCACCCCCTGTCTCTAGCTTCCCAGTGAGACTCTGCTTCTTTAGGGCAGGTGTCTGTCTTTATCTCTGTATCCAGCAGAGAACTGAATTGAGAAGTGTCTGGTGAATGCTGATGCAGCGCATGGTAATAGGTTTGCCTCCCACGTCTGTACGAGGGATGTGGATGCAGTGCATGGTAACAGGTTTGCCTCCGACATCTGTATTTGAGGTTAAAAGGTTTTCGCCTTTGGAAATATGAACAAACGAGAAAGTCCAAAACATATGATGAGTCACTTCCATGTGTATATTGAATATATCTTATGTCTATATATTAAAATATTTCCATAGAATTCATTCATTCATGTATGTTAAAATGTATGTGATACACACAGTTATACACACCACACACACACAATTATTTGGGGCAGGCCCATCTGTTATCTATATTAAGTTAGCATATAACATAAGTTTATTCATGTGTTTTTAGTTTAAATATTTTCTTTGCAGTATTAGACATGGAACCTAGGGCCTTGCCTATGCTCGGCAAGGACTTTCCCAGCAAAGCACTCCTTCACATTTCGGGGTCTTGCTAAGTTTCCTGGGCCACCCTTGAGCTTGTGAGTCTCCTGTCTTCGTCTATGGGCCCAGCTGCCTGCCACTGCATGGTTTGGGGAGTGGGAGGCACACTCATGAAAGAAGCTTAAACTAAAGGGGTGGAAATAAGTCTGAGCCTAGATATTTGCATTCCTTTAAATCCTGCACTTCTTCGTATTGTCTGACATGTGTGGTCCGTGCTGTGGCTCCCAGAGTGTCCCAGACTTCTTTTCTGGGAATGGGAATTGATACAACCTAACATTTCCAGGAGCCTAGGATGCCTTTCAAGGTCCCTGAAACTATGCCTGCCCCATAAGCCAACTACACTTCTGGAAATCTACCTAAGAAAATCTCAGGAAAGAAGGCACGCAGAAGATGCTTTATCTGTCACCTCTGGATGACATCATCAGGAAAGAAGGCACACAGAAGATGCTTTATCTGTCACCTCTGGATGACATCATCAGGAAAGAAGGCACACAGAAGATGCTTTATCTGTCACCTCTGGATGACATCATCAGGAAAGAAGGCACACAGAAGATGCTTTATCTGTCACCTCTGGATGACATCATCAGGAAAGAAGGCACACAGAAGATGCTTTATCTGTCACCTCTGGATGACATCATCAGGAAAGAAGGCACACAGAAGATGCTTCATCTGTCATCTCTGGATGACATCATCAGGAAAGAAGGCACACAGAAGATGCTTCATCTGTCATCTCTGGATGACATCATCAGGAAAGAAGGCACACAAGATGCTTCATCTGTCACCTCTGGATGACATCATCAGGAAAGAAGGCACACAGAAGATGCTTTATCTGTCACCTCTGGATGACATCATCAGGAAAGAAGGCACACAGAAGATGCTTCATCTGTCATCTCTGGATGACATCATCAGGAAAGAAGGCACACAGAAGATGCTTTATCTGTCACCTCTGGATGACATCATCAGGAAAGAAGGCACACAGAAGATGCTTCATCTGTCATCTCTGATAAAATGGGATGCTCATTACTAACAGACATTTTGTGCAGCCATTTAAAAGCTATGTGAAAAATGCAAAAGTAAGACTAGGGATGTGGCTGGGGGCAGAGTGCCTGTCGAGTATGCCGGTTTTAATTTTGCTAATGTTTTCAGTAAAGACCAGTTGTTTTTATTTTGGTTTTAATTTCTAAAACTTGGATGATTTTTTTCTTTGTTCCTCTCCCCCATTAAAATGTAGGCAGTCCTTAGATGAGTGCGTATGTACACGTCAGACAGTTTGTCACAATGTCTCCCCAGAGTAATAAGCACAGTATTTGAAACTGGGCACAACATAAAGGGAACTAGGACAAGAGCAGAAGGCAGGCCTGGAGATGCTTGGAGCCCAAGCTGACGCTTTCCCAGACAGCTGCCCTTCTATTGGCCTCCAGCTTCATACACTGTCCCACATCAGCCTTTGTCCTCTCATTTTCCTGCCAGTCTCTCAGGCTCAGCCTAAATGACATGTTTTCTCTCCCCCAGACAGATCAGGTGCTTGTGTGTGTTTCCATACCATCCTGTATTTCTTTCTATTTTTAAGATTGTTTCTCTCTTTGGTGTGTGTGTGTGTGTGTGTGTGTGTGTGTGTGTGTGTGTGTGTGTGTGTGCATAACTTGTGTGTGCAGGCCAAAAGAGGGCATTAGATCCCCTGGAATTTAAAGCAGTTGTGAGTCACCTAGTGTGTGTGGGTACTGGGAACTGAATTCAGGTCCTTTAGAAAAAACCCTTAACTCTTAACCATGGAGCCCCAAATGTATTCTTGCAACAGAAGAATAATAAGATCCCAGGTTAAGAGCTTACCTGGCTGTGTACTAGCGGCAGGTATGTACGGGGGCGGGAGGCAGAACAGGCTGCATGGACCTGTTTGCTAATCCTGGGAATGAGTCCCAGGGTCCTAGCCTAAGTGAAGCCCCTACTACTGAGCTTTCCCCCAGCCTGTGCCTTCCTCTCCAAGGATCGTGATTTGAAAGTAGAGTTAAAGCATAGGAACATGGTTCTCTCTTCATTACTGTGAAGTCGTGGCTTTATCCTGTTCTCACAGGATGGTCACACAACAGTAAGAGCCCGAGAAAATCCTCTTTCATAGGTTTGGATCACTTTGTCTAAGAAGTGGTATTCATCTTTGGGAGACTGAGAAAAAGAGTTCCCACTTGTTTGGGGCAGTGTCTTAGTCACTGTTCTATCGCTGCGAATAGACACTGCGACTGCAGCAACTCTTACACAGGAAACCATTTAAGTGGGGTTTGCTTACAGTCCCGAGGCTTAATCGTTATCACCATGGCAGGAAGCATAGTGGCATGCCTGCAGACACATGGCACTGAAGAAGGAGCTGAGAGTTCTGCATCAGGATCCACACACAAGCAGCAGGAAGAGAGAGCTACTGGGCCTGGGTAGAGCATTTGAAGCCCCTAAGCCACCCCTAGTGACACGCTTCCTCTAACAAGGTCACACCCTCTAGTCCCTGTCAAGTAGTACTACTCCCTAAGGACCAAGCATTGAAATATATGAGCCCATAGGGACCATTCCTATTCAAACAGGTACTGGGCACCAATGAGAACCAGGAAAACAAGATAGACTCAGAGGCCTAAGGGAGAATTAGGGAGTATTATTGAACTTCCAAGAATGGTTTAGAAAGACTTCCACTTTCCAAAATATGCAATATACTGAGCATGGTGGTGCAGGCCTTTAATACCAGCATTCAGGAGGTAGAGGCAGGTGGATCTCCGTGAGTTTCAGGAGAACCAAGTCTACATAGTGAGATTCTGTTTCAAGAAAAAAAAAACCACAAAAACTTAAAACACTAGCAGAAGCATTTTGTCTGGGGGGTGCACGTGTATTTAGAACAGTTATAGAGCAGTGGTTCTCAACCTGTGGGTTGAGACCTTTTGGTAAACCTCTGTCTACACAAATACTTACACTACAGCTGGGCAGTGGTGGCACATGCCTTTAATTCCAGCACTCGGGTGGCAGAGGCAGGCGGATCTCTGTGAGTTCGAGGCCAGCCTGATCTACAAGAGCTAGTTCCAGGACAGGCTCCAAAGCTACAGAGAAACCCTGTCTCAAAACAAACAAACAAATTGCATTACAATTCATAACAGTAGCAAACTTACAGTTATGAAGTAGCAATGAAAATAATTTTATGATGGGGGTCACCACAACAATAAAGGGTCGCAGAGTTACAGGGGTTGAGAACCACTGGGCGAGAGCATCTTAGCCCTGGCTTACCCCCACTCAGTTCTTGGGATAATAAGGGATGACTGGTCACCTGTGCATGTTGTCTTTTTATTTGTTGAACGAGACAGGGTTTCTCTGTGCAGCCATGGTTGTCCTGGAACTTGCTCTGTAAACCAGGCTGGCCTTGAACTCAGAAATCCATTTGCCTCCTGAGCGCTGGGATTAAAGGTGTTCACCACCACCACGTGGCTACCTGTATATGGTTTCTATCACTAAAAGAACCTTAGAGTGTGAGACCTGGAGTTCAGATAGGATAGCGACGTCTGCCGACTTTGCTTTCTCAGTCCTGGAACAGGAAGAGAGGAGTTTTTGATGGCTTTTTGTGTGTGAGCAAATGGCCTCAGAGAAGACACATTTTTAAATTGCTCTCCGAAGTGACTCGCTTCTTGGTTTCTAAAAATGTTTTTCAGTCACAAGGTTCACATTCTGCAGAAAGATGAAACTATTCATGGAAAATTATGCAACAGGGAGAGGCACACTTGAGGGTTATGTCCTATCGTAGCATAACTGTCTGTGTTCTTTCATCTCGGTCCGCAATAGCCTGGGTATCTTTTCCTTGAATCTCTACCAGCACAGTGCCTGGCACAGTAGGAAATCAAGGCTCACTATCTAAATGCACTAATGTTTAAGGTAGATTATTGTGTGTGAGAGATGAACCTTCTTTCTTTAGTTCTCAAGCAAAATCTTTCTCAAATTCATGCTCCTGAAACTCCAGACTCCTTGTGTGAAGATCCACAGACAGGGACCATGAGCCTTTGTCTGGCTATAAGGTGACTGTCCACAGAGGGGCAGTACAGTGTAATGGTTCAAAACTCAGGTCCTGTTCAGAATCCACTGCCTGTTTCCCTCTTTCTTTTCTTTTTTTCCCTCTTTCTTTTTTCTTTCTTTCTTCCTTCCTTCCTTCCTTCCTTCCTTCCTTCCTTCCTTCCTTTCTTTCTCTCTTTTCATTCTCTCTCTCTATCTCTTTCTTTCTTTTCTTGTTTGGTTTTTGGTTTTTCAATGCAGGGTTTCTCACTATAGCCCTGGCTGTCCTGGAACTCACTGTTGACCAGGCTGGCCTTGAACTCACAGAGATCAGCCTGCCTCTGCCTCCTGAGTGCTGGGATTAAAGGTGTGTGCCACCACCATCTGACTTCGTATTTCTTTATACAATGGCATTTTTTAATGTATAGGGAAATTGTGGCATTCCTGAGGTTCCCCAAACACACACACACACACACACACAATTGGCTATTTTATCTGGCCACTAACTGGTGCAGAGTGGCTTGCTTTTTTCTTTGTATCTTGAATAGGAAAATAGCATTTTGTCATACTTGATTTCTCTCTCTCTCTCTCTCTCTCTCTTGGCTTTTTGAGACAGGACTTCTCTGTGTAGCCATGGATGACCTGGAACTTGCTCTATCGACCACCTGCTTCTGCCTTTTGAGTGCTGGGAATAAAGGTGTGTGCCACTACATTTGCCACTTCTTCCTATGAAATACAGTCTTATCGGAGGCTGGAGAGGGGGCTTGGTGCTTAAGAGTACCTCCCAACTACCCGTACTCCTTGTTCTAGGGGATCCGATGCTCTCTTCTGGTCTCAACAGCACTAGCACACGGGTGCACATGCTTACATGCAGGTACACACACATACACATCAGATAATCTCAGCAGTCTGCTATGGCTTCTGAGTTTTGTGGTATGCCCTGTTCTTGCAGGGGACCTAGATTCGGTTCCCAGTGCCCACACAGCGGCTCGCAACCATCTGTAACTCCAGTCCAAGGGATCCAATACCCTCTTCTTCACTGGCCTCAGACACTCATGTGGTGTACATGTAGGCAAAACATTCATACGCATGAAATAAGTGTTAGATTGATTTAAAAGCCATTTGTCTTATAAAATAATAAATGGCCCTATATTTTCTTCTAGTGCTTTTCTTACAATATTCAGTTTGATCTATCTGGAATTTATTTTGGTATGAGGTGTGAAGTATAGTTCCAATTTTATTTCCTTCCAGATGGTTACCTAGTCATTCCAATGCCATTTGCTCGACTAACTCATTTTCTTCACCAACTTGAAACTGCTCCCTCACGATACTCAGAATTTTTTCAAAATGTGACTCTCCCCCCCCCCCATTTGACTGGAAAGTGCATTTTTTTTGCTCCCTGTTTGTGGCTGGTTCTAAGCGTTTGAAAAGCTGCATAGACCCGTCAGTCGGGTGTCCTAACACGGCTTTCGTCTCACTTCGTGAGTTTGTCATTGCCAAGCTCGTTTCGGTTTCTTTCTTGAGTGTACTGCACACAACCTTCAAATATTATGAACATTTCTCTCTCCCAGCTGTCACTACACCAAACTACATATGTTAGATTTCCCTAAATCATCTCGCTGTGCTCTTTGCAGCTCTCCGGTATCTTGCTGATGTCTTCAAATCGCTCAAAAGTTGCTGTATTTTAGGTGGATTCAGAAGGAAAGCCGGCCATCATTATTAATCCTTCTCAAATGGACAATTTTCATTAAAAAAGACAGACAGGCAACGATTCTGGAAAATAAGGGTGTCTGAAAAGCATTGGTTGGCTCTTTATCAACGGGAGAGGGTGTCCTTCAAAATGCCAATTGTTTTGGTAGTTATTCTATCAAAAAGGTTCAGAAGAAAATAAAGGTCACCCTGTACTGCTGGGTCATCCAAGACACTTCCAAGCTACCTCAGCAGTCGACGGTCTTTCAAGTGTTTTATGATTCTCAACAGTTTCCATTTAAGGGGGAAAGGAGGCAGTCTGGAGAAATGGCCCCACTGGCATTATGGCTGGCCCGGGTTTCTATTTAAAACGGAACTAAAGCCGGGGGATGGTGGCGCACGCCTTTAATGCCAGCACTTGGGAGGCAGAGGCAGGCGGATCTTTGTGAGTTCGAGACCAGCCTGGTCTACAGCGCTAGTTCCAGGACAGGCTCCAAAGCCACAGAGAAACCCTGTCTCGAAAAACCAAAATAAATAAATGAATAAATAAAATAAATCGGAACTAAAATCTGCTGGTTTTCTATCGACTACTTAGAACCACGTTAGGACAAAGAGAATTACTCTCCATCCCAGATGAGAGGGCAGCAAATGCGAAGTCATCAGAGGACAGAAGAATCGGAAGTCTGAGGTACGCAGCCAGATATGGAAAGCTTGGAGTGAAAGCAGCCCCGAGCGGGCAGGGGGAAAAGGACCCCCTTTTTCGACCCTCTAACAAACAGTTCTAGATCGTCATCTTCCGCCCTGGTCAGCCGCCTCGACTCAGCGCCACAACTTGGAGTTCTCTCTCCTTGACCCGGCACTTCCCTTTGCCCAAGGGTTCTCCTCTCAGGCCCAAACGGAGCTCCTGCTCTATCACAGGCTTCCCTTAGAGACTTAGAGCCCCGCTCAGTCCCACCGGGCAGCACCCACTAGGGCCCTCGCCCCGCCCGTCAGCCTTCGCCCCGCCCCACAGCTCCGCAGCCTTCCCTCCGCCCAGCTACATAGTCTTAGCCCCGCCCCATAGTAGTAGTCCCGCCCCATAGTCTTAGCTCCGCCCCGTGGCCTTAGCCTCGCCCACATTGGTGGCGCGCTGTAGCCGTCCTCGTTTGGCGCCAAACCCATAGAGATTCGACGACTGGGTTGTCGGCCGCCGCGTTCTGGGTCCTAGTTAGAATCCTAGACTGGACCGGAAAGCCTGAGTGGGAATCGTAAGGGCTTCACCTTGAAAATCTCGGGGAGACCGTGGGCTGGGGGGGGGGGGGTGAGTGGTGAAAAGAGGAAGGGCGGGAAAAGCTGAGGAAAACTCGAAGTGTTGAGGAAGCGCTTCCTCTCCGTGCCCTTCTGTGGTCATTTTTGGTCATTGTTGGACTTGGCTTGGTGACTGTCGCCTTCCACCCCGGCCCTGAGGCGTGTAGGGATTTCGAGACATTCCCTGCCTCGCGGAAATAAGTCTGACCTGAGTCTTGCCGGCCTCCCTGCCTCACGAGGAAACTGGGGCCTGGATAATGTAGGCCTCAGGGCGCTTACTGAACCTCAGAGCCCACGGGCTGACCGCCTTCACCTTCCCCTGCCGCCCCCAGTCCCCCGAAACCCCTTCCCCTGCCGCCCCCAGCCCTTTGAAACCCCTTCCCCTGCCCCACAGTCCTCTGAACCCCCTTCCCCTGCCTCTTAGTCCCCTGAAACCCCCTTTCCTTCCATCTCTCCATCCTCTGAAACCCCTTCCACTGCTGCTCCTCAGTTCCCCGAAACCCCTGCCCCTGCTGCTCCCTCTGTCCCCAGAAACCCCTTCCCTTGCCCCCCAGTCCACTGAAACCCCCTTTCCTTCCGTCTCACCATTCCCTGAAACCCATTCCCCTGCCGCCCCTAGTCCCCCGAAACCCCTTCCCCAGTCACCCCAAGTCCCCTGTAACCCCTTCCCCTGCCACCCCCAAGTCCCCTGTAACCTCTTCCCCTGCTACCCCTCAGCCCCCTGAAACTGAGGCTAGGTGCCCTGCTTCAGATCTGGGGGTGGGCACACTGGTGATCTCAGCAGAAGGCAGATCTGAGTTCATGGCCTGTGGGTCTAATAGATCCTGATGCAAAAGGAGAGAGGAGTCTGCCAATAGGTTTGTTTTTCTGGAATAGTCTAGAATTTGAACTAATCATGAATACAGCCAAGAGTCGGGCATGGCGGTGCACATATGTAGTCCCAGAACTGGGGAGGTGGGAGAGGAGAGCCAAGAGTTCCAAGCCAGCTTGGGTGGGCTATGTAAAACACATACACACGCACACAGGCACTCACACAGATGCACCTACCTCAGGAGGCAGAGGCAGGAAATTCGTGGTGAATTCGAAGCCAGTCTGTTCTACATATGGAGTTCCAGGACAATACAAGCAAAACCATCTCTCACGACTGAAAAAAGGAACAATATTCCAGAGGAGCCTACTCAGACAGTTCCCTCTTTTGTGCCCAACTCTCTGCTGCCTTAGTAGTTTGTTTCCTTTGTGTTGGACTTCAAAACCTGACTTTGGTCTTAAATGAGGAAACAGAATAGCCCAAGAACAAGAGTATTCATTTTATTTAATGTACACCATCATATCTATAGCTTCTTGGTTTTTGTTTTTGTTTTGTTTGTTTGTTTGTTTTTGGTTTTTTCGAGACAGGGTTTCTCTGTAGCTTTGGTGCCTGTCCCGAACTAGCTCTTGTAGACCAGGCTGGCCTCGAACTCCCAGAGATCTGCCTGCCTCTGCCTCCCGAGTGCTGGGATTAAAGGTGTGTGCCACCACTGCCCGGCTTGGTTTTGTTTTGTTTTGTTTGTTTGTTTTGTTTTTACCTAACTTGTCATTGGGTATTTTTCTGGCTAGTTTTATATCAACTTGACACCAGCTAGAGTCATCTGAAGGGAGGGCTCCTCAATCAAGAAAATGTTCCTACAAGACCCAGCTGTAGGGCATTGTGGGTGGTACTATCCTTGGGATGATGGTCCTAGATTCTATAAGAAATCATGGTGAACAAACCATGACGAGCAAGCCAGTAAGCAGCACCCCTCCATGGGCTCTCCATCAGCTCCTGTTCCAGGTTCGTACCATGTTTGAGTTTCTGTCCTGACTTCCTTCAATGATGGACTAAAACCCTAACTCAGACAGGTATTTACCATACATTTACAAAATTATTAAACTAGTAAGTACTGTGGAATATATAGTTTTATGAAGCAAAGATACAGTTTACCCGTGTACCAATTCACAACCAACAATTGAGAATGTATTCATCAGGTATGGGAAAAATAAAATCCTTTACCAAAGTTATGGTAAATTTGACATGCTAGGGAAGATGCAAAGAAGAATGATATAAAGTTCTTAGAGTGTTGTTAAACATAAGCCTGCAATTAACAAGTCTAACATTCAGAAGAACAATAAAGATATCTTCATTTGTAATGATTGTATGATAGGAAATCAAAAAGTGACAGAAAGTAGCCTTATGTGTGGTGGCACATGACTAACCCAGTACTTGGGAGGTAGAGAAAAGAAGATCAGCAGTTTAAGGTCCTCTTCAGCTACAGCTTGAGGCCAGCCTGAACTACGTGAGATGTTGTCTCAAAAAGACAAGCAAAAAAGATGAGGATGATTACATATAGGAAATAATACCACAAGCCCAGCAGAAAGATTGAACAGCCACTTTTTTGCATGCAAATGTTTTGGTTCTTCCTGATCTTTGGTGACTTTGAAATTATACCAGAAGCTTCTATGCAAGAGAATTTTTACTGTACAAACTATGACTGCTGTTCTGGCTGTATTGTTTTGTTTGAAACAAGCTAAAGTCCTCTAGGAAGAGGGAACCCCAAGGAATTGCCTTTATCAGACAGCCTGTGAACCAGTCTGGAACATTTTCTTCATTCATGGTTGATGAGGAAAGGCCCCACTGTGGGCATGCTATTTGGGTAGGTGGTCCTAAGTTATATAAGCAAGTAGGTTGAGCCAGGCAATGGTGGTACATTCCTTTAATCCCAGCACTCAGGAGGCAGAGACAAGTAGACCTCTCTGAGTTAAAGGCCAGCCTTGTCTACAGAGTGAGTTTCAAGATAGCCAGGGCTACACAGAGAAATCCCTGTCTCTAAAACAAAAAACAGAAAAAACAAACACCACCACAAGAAAGAAAGGAAGGAAAGAAAGGCAGACTGAGCAAGCCATGGAGAACTAACTAGTAAGCAGCCTTCTTCCACAGCTGGTGCTTTAGATCCTGCCTCCAGGCTCCTGCCTTGAGTTCCTCCTTTGGCTTCCCTCAGTGACAGACTGTGATTGGGGTGTGTAAACCCTTTCCTCCCCAAGTTGCTTTTGATTTTATCCATGTTTTATCACAAAAATAGAAAGCAAAATAGGAAAACTACATCTTAAATAATATTTCTTATTTTCCCAGAATTGATTATTTTTCTGCTGCTTCCCTTTCAACATGAAAGAAGATCAAGTTGTGCAGGAGGAATCGAGATTCCAAGATGAGGAGGTATTATTAGAATGTTGAAAGTTATGGCAATGTTCAGTCTTTCCGCAAAAATCAAATTTCATAGTTTTTAGCTACTGTTTTTAGGAACTAAAAGTAGAAAACATAAATGTGTAACAATTTCTTTGGCAAAGGGTGCTAAGTTTAGCTACTTAGCAACTGGTATGAAAGTTTTTGTTGTTTGTTTTGCAATAGAAGAGCTCCAACTCAATTCTTCTTTCTGGTAGGCACATGCTCTTCCATTGGTTACATCTCCAGCCCTAAATGAAAGTAGCTTAAAAGAACTTACTGCTACCTATGCATGCTGGTCCTGAAAAAGTATTAAATAAAATAGGTCAAATGAGGGCTGGAGAGATGGTTCAATAGTAAGGCTGGCTACTCTTCTAGAGGGCCAGGTTTTGATTCTCAGCACCCATATTGGTCTGTTTTCTAAATATGTAACAATGTGTTTGAAAAAGTGATCGATCCTACTTCAATGTTTAGATAAGTGGAACTGAAATATTATGAAATGACTAGTGAATCAGAATTAGTCACTCCCAAAAATGTGAAACATTTATTTAGATGTGACTGTCTAAAATCCACTCTTTGTTTCATTTCATTTAGGAATCTTTGTTTCAAGACATTGACCTGTTACAGAAACATGGAATTGTGAGTAACTTTTCAGTACTGTATTAAATGGTCTGTTCAATTCTCTCAGCCTTGTCCTGACCAACCCTGGAAAATTCTTTATTGTGTGGTGAAGGGGAACTGTCTGTCTTCAGTTGTTCAGCAACATGCTTGGTGTTCCAGAATAATTTAATCCCAATATATGAGAACTGACCCCCAGGAGCCAGGAGATTGAAGCAAGGAAGCAGTCAAATCCAGAGTTGTACTAACATAAATAAGGGGAACTTAACTAACAGAAGTGTAGCTCTGGATGGCAGCAAGCCCAAGCAGATCCCCACAAGTTGAGTTAGGATATATTGGCTAACATAAAAGTGACTTAATCAAAGCTAGAATAAGCCTGGTTGACCTTAAGCTAATATCAAAGAGACACACTTCAGACCTGGTAATAATAAAACTGTACTTACCACTCTAGTCGTTTGTCTGTTTATGGTATGCTTGGAAATTATATAGGGGAAAAATCCCAAAACCAACCAACTAGTGCAATCGTGGAGTTACAAATATCTATAGTCACATCAAACTGAATTCATACACCTGGCCTCTACTCATGCATTTAATGCCAGTAGTACTCCTCTGCCTGTGACAACCAAAAATGTCTCTAGACACTGTTGAGGATTCCCAGTGATTAAAAACCACTGATTCAGCTGGAGGTGTTTGGAGCATCTCTAAGCAATCACCACTACCACTTGTCTCTCTAGATTTAACATTAGATAGATAATGCTTTCATTTACAAAAAATTCTATTTGTCCAATAATCAGAGTGAATCATGGTGGCAGAAATGTAGACTGTCAAAATCTGTAGATATCAACAGCAATCATTTGGTGTTAAAAGTTTGCTGAGGTTGTCTTTTGAAATCTTGATAGTAATCTCTTTCCATCAATTTTAGAAAATAGAAGAGGGAGAAAATCCCAGTCTTTTTGTGATGTAGTTATTTGTGTTCTTCAGGAGCAGAAGGAAAAAAAACAACTTTGAAAAATGTAGAGAACATATTGGTAATGAAGTTCTGTAGAAGGAAGGAGCTGAACTGAGGGGGTGAATGTGTGATAAATTTGCTAGCTTTTCCACCAACAGACTTTTCTTTTTAATTTTTTGCTACATTGCCATGGTCTCACTAACATTCTTGGGAAAATCGGGGCACAGCCAGAACATTTGGCAACCTGCTGGGTATGTTCTACTCTGATATTTCTAGAACATTTGGCTAGGTAGTGGGTGGGCTCCACCTGGTTGCTTGTGTAAAATTAGCATCATGATGGAAGGAGATGGACACGAAGCTCATGATATAGTAGAGGGGCCTTTTAGGCTGGCATTTTATCAATCTGCTACACCCATTCTTTCATTTCAGAATATGGCTGATATTAAGAAACTGAAGTCTGTAGGAATCTGTACCATTAAAGGGATACAAATGACAACAAGAAGAGCCCTCTGCAATGTCAAAGGACTCTCAGAAGCCAAAGTGGACAAGATTAAAGAGGCAGCCAACAAACTTATTGTAAGCCAAGTTCATTCTTTGCTGTTTTAGTTTAGCAGAGTTGCCTTTGTAGACTTTCTCATGAACATTAGAAACTACAGTAGGAACTTTAAGTTCTTGTAGATAGACCACAATATATTATAGTCCCCATGTTACCCGCTTATTACTTCAGTCCCAAAGCCACAACAATTAGTTTCCTGGAAGACTGAGGTGAGCATGAATATACCTAGAACATAATCTTGCCCTGAGTTCCATTCCTAGAACCCACATGATAGAAATAGGCATGTACCCCATAGCACACATACAGTTAAAGTTTAAAATCTAAAAAGAAAACCTGGGGGTTGGGGATTTAGCTCAGTGGTAGAGCGCTTGCCTAGCAAGCGCAAGGCCCTGGGTTCAGTCCTCAGCTTCAGAAAAAAAAAAAAAAAGACAAAATAACAATAAAAAGAAAACCTGTTTTTTTGTTTTATTTGTTTTGTTTTAAGATACTTGGAATACTACTGAAGGCAATTATTTTACCAAAACTTTTCTTTATATTTCTTTGACTTTTAGTTCTTCTGCTATTTGTTTTTAGCTGTCCTCCCCTTAGTTTGGTCTCATCTTCTCAAATATGCCTATAGCTTTTCTGAAGCTCAGACTTAAAGAATTTTCTCTTTTCTGCTATAGGCCACCTGGGAAGACAGCCCTGGATTAGAAAAAGACTAACATCAGCTAGGGTCTATGTGTGTGCAGCTGAAATAGATATAACCATGCCTATGTCCACTGAGGTAACTGAATTCATAACTCATACCTTCCAGTGGCACCATGGACTGCAAGCAGTCAGGCTGCAGGGAAAGGCATATAGCCTTAGACTTAAACTCTCCTATAGAGTTTTAGGTATCATCAGAGGACCCCTATTTTTAGTCTATAAATAGAAATGTACAGGAAAGTAGTCACCAAGTATCCCTCTCTACAGAAGATCAAGACTTTTTTATTTCTCGTGTATCTGTGCGGGGAGGGAGGGGGAATCTCATAACCAGAAGAGGCTGTCTTGGAGAGGACCCAGTGACCGTGGTATTCATAGACCCACTAAGCAATGTATCCAGAAGTCACTTCCTCAACTGCCAGAGTGTCTAGAAAGTCTTACAGTAGTGCCCAAATTTTGGCAAACTACTACTTTCTAGCTCCTACACATATTTTTTGTTTGTTTTTTGAGACAGAGTTTCACTGTGTAGCCCCTGGCTGTCTTGAAACTTGCTCTGTAAACCAGACTGGCCTCAAACCCTCAAACTCACAGAGCTCCACCTGCAAGTGCTGGGATTAAAGGCAAGCACCATCACCACCCAATTTATTTTATTTTATTTATTTGGTCGGTTGTTTGGTTAGTTGGTTTGGTTTTTTTAATATAGGGTTTCTCTATTCAGCCCTGGCTGTCCTAGAGCTCACTCTGTAGACCAGGCTGGCCTCAAACCCTCAAATTCATAGAGACCCACTTGCTTCTACCTGAGAATTAAAGGTGTGTGATACCTAGTTGCTTCTACACATCTTTTTTTAAAAAAAGTTGTCTGTGTCTGTGTGTGTTATGTATAGGGGTAAGACTTGGAATTATGGCACACATGTGGAAGTTGGAGAACAACTTTGTGGAGTTGGCTCTCTACTTTGACTGTTAATTGGGTTTTGGTTTTGAACTAAGGTCAAATTTAAAGCTATCACTTTGACCCACTGAGTCATTTTACCATCCTCCATAGTCTTCTTATCTTTAGATGCTAAATCTCATTATTTTGTATGTGTGTGCAGGTGTGCATGCATATGTGTACACATGGGTGGAAACCTCAGATATCATTCCTCAGGCACCATTTACTGTCCTAGGATTCATGAAGTTGGCTAGGCTGGCTGCCAGTGAGATCCAAGGATCCACCTTGTCTGTCTCTTTCATGCTGAGATCACACTCGAATTACTTCCTGTTTTCTTTACTTGAGTTCCAGAAACTGAATTTAGGTCCTTGTGCTTGCAAAGTAAAAATTTACTGACTGAACTCTCTCTCTAGCCTCTAAATCTCATATTCATATGTGGTATATATACATGTTTTGTGTGCATGTACAAGTGCCTATGCTTGTGCATGCGGAAGCATACTACGTCTTCCTCTATTACTCTCCGCCTTGTTCTTTTTAAAAATGATTTATTTATTTTTATTTTATGTGCATTGGTATTTTGTCTGCATGCATGTCTGTGTGATGGTGTCAGATCACTTGGAGATAGAGTTGCAGACAGTTGTAAGCTGCCACATGGGCACTGGTAATTGAACCAAGGTCCTCCAGAAGAACAGCTGGTACTCTTAACTGCTTAGCTATCTCTCAAGCCCCTCCACCTTGTTTTTGAGACAAGGTTTCTAGCAGAACCTGAGGCTTAGTTTTGGCTAGGCTGTCTGGCCAGTGAGCTCCTGGGAGCCACCTTTCTCCATGCCCCAGTGCTAGGGTTACAAGCACAAACAACCATACCAAGCTTTTTACATAGCTGCTAAAGATTTGAACTCCAGTTTTCTTGCCTGCATAACAAGTGTTCTTACTCAGCCATAAATTTTCTTATTCAAGGAAAAACAGAAGAACACCTTTTCTTCATCCAGATCTTATCCTTTCTTAACTGAAGCTAGGTCTGGGCTTACTCTTCCCTCCCTTGTGTTTAAGAACTACTAGAACAACAGAGAAACATAATTAGCTGCATTAGAGTCCATTTTCACTGTTCATCACTATGTCAGCTGTAGCTTATTAATTCAGCAAATGAGTGATGCATCTGCCATATAAAGATATTGTCACATGAGTAGTGAACACTACTATTTCTGGGATCCTTAAAATGTCTAGAGCTGGAGGGAGGTGATGCTATTGAATGAGATCAACTGCATTGTCAGTAAAATACTATTCTGTTCTGTGCCATGGATGTATTTCATTTATTCTGCATGACTGTCCTCTAAAGGCACAGTATTTTTACCCATTCTAGACTCAAAAATGAATTCTGAAATTGCACCAGATACCCCTATATCATGCTACCTAATAAGAATGTGAGAGATTGGGGCTGGAGAGGTGGCTCAGTGGTTAAGGACACTGACTGTTCTTCCAGAGGACCTGGATTCAATTCCCAACACCCACATGGCAGCTCACAACTATCTGTAACTCCAAGATTAAACAAACATGCAGGCAAAACACCAATGCACACAAAATTAAAAATAAATAAATATATAAATTTTTTTAAAAAAAGAATGTGAGATGACTCTAAGGTCTTTCCCGCTCCCCCCCCACCCTGGACTTTTTTTTTTTTAAAAAGATTTTTATTTTATATGTATGAGTGTTTTGCATGTATGTATGTACACTATATGCATGCAGTGTCCATAAGAAATAGAGAAGGGCATTGGATTCTCTGGAACCGAAGTCTGGTTGTGAGCCACCATGTGGGTGCTAGGAACTGAACCCAGGTCCTTTAAAAGAGCACTTTACTAGATCTTAACTACTGAGTCATATCTCTAACCCCAAGCCTATGTTTTTTTGCCCATTTTCTGATATAGTCTTCAAAAGGAGCATACACAGATGATGAGCTTGATGACTGAGCATGTAGTGCTGGGAAGCAGTTGCCATTCCAGTCATCTTACACTGTTTTTTAACTTGTCCATTGTCTTTCTCTAGGAACCAGGATTCCTAACTGCATTTGAGTACAGCGAAAAGAGGAAGATGGTTTTCCATATCACCACTGGGAGTCAGGAATTTGAGTGTGTATCTCAATTTTTATTACCACTAAGTACAACCTTTGGAGTCCATTTTTCTTTTCCTCTATCTCATCATGATTTCCACTCTTGTGGAAAAAGTAGCTTCCTACTTTGAGGGAGTTTGTAATGTTTGTTCCAGAATGAACGTGAGGCAAATTCCAGGTTGAACAGTTTACATTTCTTCCAAGGAATTCATAATCATAAATAATTTGTAATTTAGCCTTTATTTATCCATGACTTGAAATATCAGCTTATATTTCATTACTTTCCATCTCCCTTGATGAAGAAAATTTCATTTCCCACTTTGTGTTTACTTAAATTAGTTGTTAGATTGAATATTTTAGAAGAAACAATCTAGGACTTATTCCTCAACAAGGGTGGTTCTAGCATCCCTTTTCATTTACTCTCATGTTTTCTGACATACATTGTTAATTTCCCGAAATTGATTATGAGTTTTCCCCCCAAATTGGATTATCTAGGCTGATGTTAAATATGGGTGCTCAAGTGACCTTCCTGCTTCCAAACAGCCAGGGCTACTGAGCCCAACTTTATTATTTTTTTTATAATAGTTAATTATCCTAGATGGTGATGGTGAACTTTTTATCCCAGCACTTGGGAGGCAGAGGCAGAGGCAGGTGGAACTCTGTGAGTTCAAGGCCAGCATAGTCTACAGAACATGTTCCAGGAAAATGATGGTAGAAAAACCCTATCTCAAAAAAAAGTTACTTTATAGATTTTTCTCCAAGGATGACGTCTAGGTTTTAGGTCTGAAGGTCAGGAAAATATAGATCACAAATAAGGGACTTGTAGGAGGAGTAGATTTAGGATCAAAGGCTGAAGTCTATGAAGTCTAAGCTACTAATTAGACCCAAATGAATGCTAAGCTAAATGCCCAGCCAAGACTCTCTCTCTCTCTCTCTCTCTCTCTCTCTCTCTCTTCCTTTGGAGACAGGGTTTCTCTGTGTAGCCCTGGCTGTCCTGGAACTCACTCTGTAGATCAGTATGGCCTCAAACTCACAGAGATCCACCTGCCTCTGCCTCCTGAGTGCTGAGATTAAAGGTGTGAGCCACCACCACCTGGCCCAGGACTCTCATTTTTAATACCATCACCATTATTATACTTAAAACTAGTAATTGTCCTCAGTTATCTTCCCAGAGAGCTCATGAATGATGTGTGTGAGTGTGTGTGTGTGTTTAGGGTCTTATAACATTTTTCAGGGTGACTTGAACTTGTCATCTTTCTGCTTCAGCCTCCAAAATGCTGAAATTACAGACTATGTATCACCATACCTGGCTATTTATCTAATTATTAATTAGTAAAATCTTCCCAAGATCTAGATGTGACCCAGTGATCAAGTGCTCACCTAGCAGTTGTAAGGCTCTGTATTCAATCCTCAGTCACCCAAGAAAGCAAGATATTTCCTTATGGTACTTATCTTTTTTAAGTCTAATAATCATAGAAGTGTATTGAGATTTAGCTATTCATAAATGTTCAGTTACTATTTATAAACTTAGTTATCAACCTCAAAACTATAGATCTAATACCACAACTTTCCAAGAGCTATTCTATTATTATCAGGAAGCCAAATTTTCCCATACTTTGAAAGCTCCCAAACACCAAATAGTATTATGTAGGTTTGATTTGTATCTGTTTAAATCTTTTTAGATTTAAAATATTACTCTTCTGCACCTAATTCTAAATGTTCCCACGTTTTACAAAAGAAATCTTTTTTTTCTTTTTGGTTTTTCGAGACAGGGTTTACTCTATGTAACAGCGCTAGCTGTCCTGAAACTAACTCTTGTAGACCAGGCTGGCCTCAAACTCACAAAGATCCACCTGCCTCAGCCTCCCAAGTGCTGGGATTAAAGGCGTGTATCATCACCACGTGGCTAGGAAGTCATTTTTTTTATTTCAAATAATTTAGGCTGGTTTCACAGGGAAGTCTTGGGGTTACTTCTTTAGCTTTTCAGCATTGCATAAATGCCAGAAATTTTGACTATTATTTTCCAAAACTACATTTTCAGGGCGACTCTTCTCAAGATGAAAAGTAGCATGAAAATTCTTTAATAGTCACCTGATGTATAAGATTTCTCAAGGGCTTGTGCTCCTCATGGGATGATTTTGTAGTCAATGTCCTTCTCAGATTATACATGCCAGTGTCTTTTACTTATTTTGTTTTATGTGTGTGTGAGTATTTAGCCCATGGAAGCCAGAAAAGTTACTGTATCCCCTAGAACTGGAGTTACAGATGGTTGTGAGCCACCGTGTGGGTACTAGGAACCAAACTCAGCCTTCTACAAAAGCAGCAAGTATTCTTAACCACTGAGCCATCTCTCTAACCCCTTTTCTTTTCTTAATTGAAGTCAGCAGAGACCTCAAAATGCTTCAATTTGCATTTAAATTGCTGTCTTACTTAGGCAAATAATAAATCTATTCCCTTAAGGCTTTGTCTAATTTGTGATTGCATCCCCAAAGACATGCTAATAGAAACGACAAAGGGTTTTTAAGTGCTCCTACCAGGTCTCAGCACAATAACACTTACTTACTGCATTTAATGAATGGATGAATGAGATCATAATTTCTTTAGTTCTTCTCATAGTAAGAACATTAAATGCACTAAAACATTGTGTTACCAATTAAATATATGCTGTCAAAACCTGGCAGATTTCTTCTAACTGCTAACATTGTATATACTATTTGTCTTAGGGTTTCCATTGCTATCATAAAACACCACACCATGACCAAAAGTAAGTTGGGAAGAAGAGAGTTTATTTTGTCTTACAACTCTCCTCACTCCTTTCTCTTTGACTTTTTGAAGTAGGGTCTCTCTGATCTAGAACTCATTCTGTAGACCATGCTGGCATTGAACTCACAGAGATCCACCTGACTCTGCCTCTCCTGTGCTAGTATTAAAGATGTGCACAACACTCTACTCTCATAACTATCAGGTCATACTCCATCACTGACATAAATTAGGGCAGGAACTCAAGGCCTGAACCTGGAGGCAGGAACTGAAGCACAGGCTATGGAGGAATGCTTCTTACTTACTGGCTTGTTCCCTTGGCTAACTCAGCTTGCTTTCTTATTACACCCAGGACCATCTGCTCAGGAATGACACAGCCTACAGTAGGCCCACATCAATCATTGATCAAGATAATACCCTCTGGACTTGCCTATAGGCCAATCTGATGGAGACATTTTCTCTGTTAAGATTTCCTTGTTTCAAGATGACAAAAAAACAACAAGCATACTATCTTTGAACATTTTCTTCTCTGATAGGGTCTGCCTAAAATTTGGTTTTATGTGAGATAAACCAACAATGGCAATCACTGGATTCTCTTAATTTCTGTTTTTTACATGTTCATGAGCATATTAAAAATTAAAGCATGGTGGTGTATGCCTTTAACTCAAGCACTTAGAAGGCAGAGGCAGGTGGATTTCTGTGAGTTTGTGTCCAGCTTGGGCTACATAGGGAGTTACAGGCAAGCCTGGCTTACATAGAAAGATGCACCTGAAAAAAAACTGGATATTCAGTTAACTATTCATATAACTTTTAGAAACATTATCTATGCACAGTTTAAGAAATTTGATTAGTAACAAGACCGTTGCATATGTGTAGTTCAGGCTTTCTTAGCATATGTATGCAAGACCCTGGTTCAATCCCTAGCACCACAAAATAAACACTTTTTTCATTTCCCTTTCTTTCTTTCTTTCTTTCTTTCTTTCTTTCTTTCTTTCTTTCTTTCTTTTTGTTTTCTGTTTTGTTTTGTTTTGTGGTTCTTTTGTTTTGTTTTTTGAGATAGGGTTTCCCTGTGTAGCCCTGACTTTCCTCAAATAAGCACTGTAGACCAGGCTGGCCTCAAACTCATAGAGATCCTCCTGCCTTAGCCTCCTGAGTGCTGGGATTAAGGCGTGCATCACCACCATCCAGCTTAACGAATCTTTTAATTCCAATTCAGAAGAGCAATGGACATAAAGCCTTACGGACACATTTACTATTGATACTCAGAAATAAAAATGGGACTTATAAATTACTTTGTTTAATCTTCTTGCTAATCCACAATAGAACCTGTGACTTAAACAGTGAGTGTCATTTCTTTCAACTATGAATTCCCATTCTTGTTGTATATATAGATGATATGTTACTAATGATACAAACTTCATCTCCTTCTTTTATTTTATTTTATTTTATTTTATTTTATTTTATTTTTGAGACAGGGTCTCTCTCTACACAGTTCTGGCTGTCCTGAACTCACTCAATAGACCAGACTGACCTAGAACTCACAAAGGTCCCCCTGCCTCTGCCTCCTGAGTCCTGGGAATTAAAGGCATGCGCTGCCACACCTAGTGCATCTTTTTTATTTTTTTAAATATTTATTTATTTATTATGTATACACTATTATTTTTTTATATTTATTTATTATGTATACAATATTCTATCTGTGTGTATGCCTGCAGGCCAGAAGAGGGCACCAGACCTCATTACAGATGGTTGTGAGCCACCATGTGGTTGCTGGGAATTGAACTCAGGACCTTTGGAAGAGCAGGGGATGCTCTTAACCACTGAGCCATCTCTCCAGCCCCTCTTTTTTATTTTTTTATCTGTATTTATACTCTGTCACCAATATTTTTTATCTGTTTCCAGTAAATTACTAGGAGGTGGCATTGAAAGTATGGCAATTACAGAAGCTTTTGGAGGTAGGTAGAACCTTAATAGTTTTATATAAAATGACATTTGTTAATATATGGATACATGTATAATTAAACAATAAATAATAAACAAGTTCCTGCTTGAGAATATTTGATGAAGTACCAATTATTATACTACAGGACTATTCTAAGCTAAAATAAAAACATATACTAACAGCATATTTCTTATTGACATTTTTCTTCCTGTTACCTCTGATTGCTATAGAAAAAAATTGAATTTTTTCTCTTATTCCCTCAAAAGGTAATTCAATAAGGTTGATTTTTGTTTAGGCATATTTCATGAATATAGAGAATAATTTTTTTCACTTTATAGCATATATATGTATGTATGTATGTATATATATATATATATATATATATATATATATAGTGTGTGTGTGTGTGTGTGTGTGTGTGTGTGTGTGTGTGTGCGCGTATGTATGTGTACAGGGTCTTATTGTATGGCCCTGACTGGCCTGGGACTCACAAAGAACTACCTGCCTCTGTCTCCCAACTACTAATACTAAAGGCCAGCACTACCATACCTAGCCTATATGCTATATTTTAACAATTAATTCGTGTATAGCTGTTTTACATGCTGAATCTGACAATCCAGTATTTGCACTTAGAGAACTAAATGTGGACTGGAGAGATTGTTCAGAGGTTAAGAGCACTGGCTGCTCTTCCAGAGGTTCTGAGTTCAATTCCCAGCAACCACATAGTGGCTCACAACCATCTGTAATGAGATCTGGTGCCCTCTTCTGGCAAGCATACATGCAGACAGAACACTGTATACTAAATTTAAAAATCTTTTTTTAAAAAAAGAGAGAACTAAATGTTTTGTTGTCATTATTTTTATTGACTTGAAGAAGTAAATCTGATTTTTATTTCTATTGATTCAATCTTAGCAATTTCTCCTCTTATATATTATTTATGAACTTTTTAAATATTTATTTATTTATTATGTATACAATATTCTGTCTGTGTGTATGCCTGCAGGCCAGAAGAGTGCACCAGACCCCATTACAGATAGTTGTGAGCCACCATGTGGTTGCTGGGAATTGAACTCAGGACCTTTGGAAGACCAGGCAATGCTCTTAACCTCTGAGCCATCTCTCCAGCCCCCGAGCTTTTTAAAAATTTAAACTGAGAGTTCAGTGGACCTAAATGATTAGGGAAGTTTTCCTTTGGAAAACATTTGCTTCTGCTGGTAACTAGGGATGGCGCTATTCAAGATCACATCAGCTTTTCCTTGAGAAAAGAGCCTGGCTGTCCTCTCTGTGGTCAGGTCTGAAACTCTCATTTGTGTGACTAGTCCTACGGAAAATTTGCTTTAAATTAACTTTAACCTAAACAGTACTTATGTTGAGAGGCTAAATTTGTTTTGTCTCCCACTTATGGTATTCATACATGCAGCATCCTTTCGTGATAGGAGGTCCTTTAAGAGTGAGATTTGACAGAAAGCAGTGAGGTTCTTCTGTGGAGGGGAATACTGGAAGTGGAATTCGGGACTGTGGGCATTTTAGACAAGTGCTGTATCACTAAGCAACATTCCTAACCCAAATGCAGTGTTAGTTTTGTTTGTTTAGTGAAAAATAATAGTAACTGTACTTTTCTAAAAGTTCCTTTTTCTAAATTTTTACAGAATTTCGTACTGGAAAAACTCAGCTGTCTCATACCCTCTGTGGTAAGAACATACAACATAACAGTGATAGTCAGAACGTTCACTTAGTAGATCTCTACTGCATCTTACATGACCTTATGCAATTGAACCAAAATGTCCAAGGAAACAAAAGCTCAAGAGGTTAAGTAGACAGCCCATTGTTGCACGGATGGTTTTGGAGTGTGTGTGTGAGGTACTGTTGTCAATGCTGCACTATGAACACCTGCATGAAGGTACAGAGGAGGTAAATGGTTTATGGTGAATTGGCAGGAGTGGTACCCAGTATATCAAATTCTTCCTATCCATCTTTTTTGTCTTTTTAAAAATCATAACAATGACATAAAATTTATTAAAGACTAGAATACTTTACTGCCTATGGGTGTATTCAGTCCAAAATGAAGCATAAAATTAAAGTTGGAGCTCAGCAGGATGACTCAGTGGATAAGGCACTTGCCTCCCAACCGAAGAAACTTGAGTTTGATCCCTAGAACCCACATGGTAGTAGGAGAGAGCCGACTCCCACAGTTGCCCTCTGACCTCCACAAACATGCCATTGCATCATGTGCCCCTAAACGAAATAAATGAGTAAATATAATTTTGGGTCTTTAAGCCGGGCGGTGGTGGCGCACGCCTTTAATCCCAGCACTTGGGAGGCAGAGGCAGGCGGATCTCTGTGAGTTCGAGACCAGCCTGGTCTACAAGAGCTAGTTCCAGGACAGGCTACAAAACCACAGAGAAACCCTGTCTTGAAAAACCAAATAAAAAAAATTGGGGTCTTTATTTGTTTGTTTTGAGGCAGGGCTCACTATATAGTTCTGGGTGGATGAAACTTGCTGTATAGACCAGGTTGGCTTTGAACTCACAGGGATCTGCCTGTCTCTGCCTCTCAAGGGCTGGCTGGGATTAAATGCATGTACCACCACACTTGACAAATATAAATTTCCTAAAAAGTAAATATATAATTTTTCTAAAACAAAATAAACAAGAAATTCCTTATGCACAAAGATTCTATTTGTATTTCTTTTACTTAAATAAAAGGAACATAGAAAAGTAGTTAAAAAGGGGGTTCTGAAGCTGGGCGGTGGTGACGCATTCCTTTAATCCCAGCACTTGGGAGGCAGAAATAAGAGAATCTCTGTGAATTCGAGGCCAGCCTGGTCTACAAGAGCTAGTTCCAGGACAGACTTCAAAACTACAGAGAATCCTTGTCTTGAAAAAACAAAAGGGGGGGGGTCTGATATGCACCTTAACACATGTGAACATGCATACACACATGCTAACACAACACACACACACAGGAAAAAAGTGAAAAGGGGGCCAATATTCTAGAATCAAAATGTCTTGTTTCTATCACTGATAGCTGTATGAGTGTGGGCAAGTTGCTTTACCCCTTTAATTGTCCTCATAGTAGAACTGAAATAATAATAGTGCCAAATCTTGGGGAGTTTTGAAAAGTAAATGAAATAATGTGAACGCCTAGTATGAAGTAATTCTTTATGTTAGCTACAGTAATACAATACATATGAGTTGGGGATGTAGCTTGGTTGATACTAAGTCTAGCATACATGAAGCCCTGGACTTAATCCCTAGCCCTGGCATAAACCAATTTGGAGAGGTGGATCAGATTTCAAGGTCATCCTTGGCTACGTAGTAAGCTGGATGCCAATCTGGGATACATGAGAACCTACCTTTTGAAAAAAGTAAATGCTTGGCCTGGGGAAATGGCTCAGTTGAGGAAAGTGCTTGCTGTATAATTTTGAGGACCTAGGATTGCATCTGTAGCACTTTTGTAAAAAGCTGGGTACTGCACCACACGCCTATAATCACAGTTCTGGGGAGCCTGAGACAGGAAGATTCCTGGGCCTTGCTGCCTAGCAAGTCTAGCACAATCAATAAATTCCATATTCAGTAAGAGATGCTGTCTCACAAACGGTGGACACCCATGGGCCCATACATAGGAACAGTTCACTTGCCACAGTATACATGTGTATACATGCAAAGTAAATACATTTAAATATGGACAGTAATTGAAAGATAACTAGAATTATTTAGCAAAAATTATATTTGTGATTATTATGAAAATAACTAACATTTACATTCTAATTCTATTTATTTAAAAAATTGGTTTTGACAAACATTGTGAGAGAGATTAAAATTCTCAGTTAAATTATTATTATCCTTGCAGAGTACTTATTTATCATTGGTTACTGTGGTGGAACTACAGCAATCTTTTTAGAAGCCAAAGGGTCATTGTTCTTTGCTAAGTTTACTAAAATTGCAACCAATGTAAACTTAATGTTAACTTATGTGTTTGTTTCCGCAAAGTTTATTCATTCATGTTAATATTAATTTTTAATTGTTCCCCAGTGACAGCGCAACTTCCAGGAGCAGGCGGCTACTCAGGAGGAAAGATTATCTTCATTGATACAGAAAATACTTTGTAACCCTTTTATTTAAACAAATCCTGAGGCAGTGTGGTAGAGCAATATTATTACAAAAGAGAATGTGTCTTGATATATCATTTTCATAGTGATCCTAGTAACAACAATAATGACAAAAGTAAAGGGGACAGCAGTGCTGACCAAATGCTCACATCACTGCTTGATTTATTTCTCTACTTGGTTTGATGCAAAATGACAAGCAAATACATGAGGTGAAATTGCATCTTAATCATTTTTAAAGCTTCATATCCAAAGATTTTGCTTCAAGTAGAGGGAAAGACTTGAGGAACTTAAATATATTGAAGGAAAGAAAGGGTCAAAGCTTGTGATTGTGTCACAGAGGGTATGGCAGTTTAATTGATATAAAAGTATTCCAGAAAGGTGATTTGGGTCAAAGACATGAAGAACTTTGAAATCAGATGGTGAATGTCAATTAGATATTTTTATTTCAGAAATCTCAGAAAATGGGAATGTTGTCTAGGTTGGAAGCAATATGCACAAAAGGAAGCTGGGTATGGTGGTGGATGTCTTTAACCCCAGCACTCAGGAGGCAAAAGCAGGTTGATCTCTGTGAGTTTAAGGCCAGCTTAGTACATAGTAAATTCCAGGACAGTCAGGACTGTTACATAGAGAAACCCTGCCCCTAAAAATAAGCAATTAAATGAAAGGGAAAAAAAACAAAAAGAAAAGGACAGGACAGGAAACATTACTAAGGGAAACTGAAGACAAAGGAGATTGGCCTGGAGGCTACCCTGAGTCTCATCTAGACAGGGAGCAGAATGGTACTGAAGACAACTGATGTTTCTTGGTAGAGTGTTGAACATGAGGGACAAGAGGATGTACAGATAACTGTGGAAAATTCTGAGGAAAGGATGGAGTCAGAGATGTGGATGAATTAACTAAAGAGAGGGTAGAGTGAACTTGTAACTTTGACATGTGCTTGTATTTATGAAGAGGACTAAAATGAAGAATGTACAGTCATAGAAAGTAGGAGGAACTCTGCCTGTGGAAGGCAAGCAAATCTGAAGTGTGAAGAAGAGAAGAGAACAGATGAGAAAGATCACTGGAGTTGGGAATTAGTTCCAGGGAACATTTGCAGTGGCTTCTGGAGTGATGGAAGTCTCAAGGAAACAGCAAGTGAGGGAGACAATGTGTAATTGGACTTACACAATGGTTTGAGGAGGTACCAGGTTCAGAAGATGTAAGAGCTGCACAGGTTCATTAAATGAAGCCCGACCTGCTTCACCAGGCTTATTTCTCAGCAGAATTAAAGGCAAAGAGATGAGAATGTTTCAGTCTAATCCCATCCTGCTAAACATGTTAAAAATTGGAAAACATACAATAACATTCTTTAGGTAATGAAGGTTTTTGTGTTATCATTAAGGCCTCTTACATGGCCAGAGCATCTTTCTTTTGGTTTCCTGAAAGCACTGCTTTCAGAAAGGTGATCCAGATGGTAAAAAGAGATCTGACATGTCTGAAATGTCTTTTGCTTTGCTCTCTTTTGACTGTTAGCTTGGCTGGTCATAGAGAAATCCACATGTTGCATTCTACAGGGGATTTGCTCCCTCTATCCCCATGTCATAGTCTTATTGAATCATACAAATTGTTAAGCCTCTCATATCAAGGCCTGCTCCTTCTTATTTTCTGTAATTACCCAATTCAGAAAATCTTGTCCTTCCTGAACTATTGTAGAATATATTATCAAAAATACTCCTATGATCCTCGTTGGTATAGTGGTGAGTATCCCCGCCTGTCACGCGGGAGACCGGGGTTAGATTCCCCGACGGGGAGCCAAAAAAAAAAAATACTCCTATGAGAGAAAAATAAGCCAAGAACTATTTTCATAATGCTGAGAAATCTGGGCATGAGAAGTGCCTAAGAAACCTGACTTGGGAAAGGAGGATTGGATGCTTAGAGCTGCAGCAAGAGGGGCTCAGATGGAGTTCCACTAATTTTAGAAAGAATTGACTAACAGTGCTCCTCAAAAGGGAGGAGTGACTCTTGCAGATTAGCAATCTGGACTTTATCAAAACAGGAAGAAATAGTTGAGAGCAAGGGGAAAGTCAGGAGGGAAATCTCTCATGTTTTTTTCTTGGGGTCTCTCAACTTATACTACTGTTTCTTGATATTTTTCTTCTTACATTTATATTTTGTCTTTGTAAGTTTTAAACTTACCTAGGACATAGATTCTTATTACTTTTGTTTTCTATAATGCTCTGCACTGATAATGGGGTAATATGGTCATTAATTCCATGTGACAATCAGTTAGTAAGTACTTATAGATTCATTTGTATTTTCCCTCAGTGTAAACTCAACTCTTGTTTGTTTGGGATTTTGTTTTATTTAATTTTGTTTGTTTTTGTTTTTCAAGACAGAGTTTCTCTGTGTTGCTCTGGCCTTCCTGGAACTCACTTTGTAGATCAGGCTGGCCTTGAACTCAGAGATCCACCTGCTTCTTCCTCCCAAGTACAGGGACTAAAGGTGTGGACCACCACCACCAGCTTTATTTTATTTTATTTTTTAAAGATTTATTTATTATGTATACAACTTTCTGCCTCCATTTATGCTCACACGCCAGAGGAGGGCATCAGATCTCTTTACAGATGGTTTGGAGCCACCATGTGGTTGCTGGGAATTGAACTCAGGACCTCTGGAAGAGCAGACAGTGCTCTTAACCACTGAGCCATCTCTCCAGCCCCTTTATTTTATTTTATATTTATGATTTTTCAATACCAAGTCTCTCTGTATAGCCTTGGCTGTCCTGGAATTCACTCTATAGACCAGGCTGACCTCAAACTCACAGAGGTCTGTCTGCCTCCTAAATGCTGGGATTAAGGGCATGCAACACCACCACATGGCAATAGTTGATGTTTTATAAAGAGTGCACATAAAAGTGAAATGAAACTACAGACATGCATTTTTTGTTTCTTCATTCCACTTGGAACACTGTTAGAGTCACTAAAGGCCAGAGAATAAAGTGTTGATTAAATCTTCTCTGTAGTTTACCTGTTAGTGATTATTAGCATCTTCCATTTGCGGTATACAGGAATGTACTAGTTTCAGAAAACTACCAACTTCTTTAGAAGGTGTATAAAAGTCAAAAACAAAAACCTGCTTAATCAAATCAGATCCCTTTTAGACTCTTGAGGTTACTTTTTGACCCTTTACTTCACATCACCAAATTTTTAATTATTTTGCCATATATTATTAGTGTAATGTTAAACTATTTCATTCTGAGCCAATGAAGAATTTGAAGTGACTTGAATTATAACTCAGTGACATTACTGTTCTAGAATAAGTCTATTTTATAGAACTCTGAACAAAAGAGACTTATGAACCTTAGTTTCTAATTTTCCTTTTAACTATTCTGCTACATAATCCTAAATTATTTGCCAAAACTCTTTGTCAGTGTCCTTATAAAATAAGGACATCACAACTAGCTTTTAAACTTATTTTAAAACTTAATATTCAATGTCTGCTTTACCATTATGTGTGACCTCCTACCATCACCTAAAATATTTTGAAACACTTATAGAGAGGGGCTCTGGGAGTCCTGAAGTGATCGCTAGCATTCAGAATGCCTCTGCAGACACACTGTTACGTCTTAGTTGTTTTACTTGCTCACAGTGCTACCTTTTCTTTGGAATTGGTTTATTGGATCCTTAATCTTGCCACACTCCAGCCGTCCAGATCGCCTTCGTGACATTGCTGATCGCTTTAACGTAGACCACGATGCAGTACTGGACAATGTACTCTATGCCCGTGCCTATACTAGTAAGAACCATGTACATTTTACGCTTAGATTATGGAAAGGTGACAACACTAATTTACCATCTGATGATACTACATTTTCACCTGTTTTCATTAAATTTTCTGCAAATTAGTTCATAAATAGTATCATCTGCTAAGTCCTCAAGGTACTCAGCTACCTTCAAATTCTTTATTTGTTTTCTCTGAAATGTAGAGTAACTGTCAGCTATTTTCCCTTGTAGTGCTGGGATTGACTCTGAGTTTCACATACTCTAGGCATGTGATTTACCACTGAACTAAAGCGACCCAGAGCAACTTTTTTTTTTTTTTTTTGCTAAGGTACCATTTGCCACAATGCTCAAGCAGAATATGCAGCCCTTACTTAGTATAGTTGAGAGGAAAGAAGAACTCTTCTCTGCCTGTTTCCGAGCTTAAGTTAGCCTCTGCTTCTGGCTTCTGTAACATGTTCTGTGTTTCCCATCAGGTGAACATCAGATGGAGCTACTTGATTATGTAGCAGCCAAGTTTCACGAAGAAGCTGGCATTTTCAAACTATTGGTACAAGCTTTTAAATAATGTTCACTGGCAGAGCTACTTACCATATTTTTCTATTCTGTATAAACAAGCATCTTCCTTCTATTTTAAAATGCATGTTTGGTTTTATGTTACTCCTGTGCAGATCGTTGACTCAATAATGGCACTTTTTCGAGTGGATTTCAGTGGCCGTGGGGAATTGGCTGAACGGCAGCAAAAATTGGCCCAGATGTTGTCACGACTCCAAAAAATCTCAGAAGGTAGATCTTTAAAATAAAACAGTAGTGTCACATAGCATCTATTGACTGTGTTTGTGATAGTGTGTTTGCAGAGACCCTCAGAAGGATGTCAGAAGCGTAACATTTTAAATTACTTTGATAATCTAAATGATTATTTAAACTAAAACTAATTTTGATATAAATAACAATAATGATGAATTTAAGTATTTTTCTTCTTTAATTAATTAATTTATTTTTATTTAATGTGCATTAATGTTTTGCCTGCATATATATCTGTGTGAGGGTGTCAGATCTTGGAGTTACAGACAGTTGTGAGCTGCCATGTGGGTACTGGGAATTGAACTCAGGTCTTCTGGAAGAACAGTCAGTGCTCTTAATCGCCGAGCCATCTCTCCAGCCCTTAAGTTTTTTTGTTTGGTTTGTTTTTTGTTGTTTGTTTGGTTTGGTTTTTTAAGACAGGGTTTCTCTGTAGCTTTGGAGCCTATTGTGGAACTAGCTCTTGTAGACCAGGCTGGCCTCAAACTCACGGAGATCCGCCTGCCTCTGCCTCCCAAGTTCTGGGATTAAAGGTGTGCACCACCACCGCCCGGCTCTCTGTTAGCTTTGGAGCCTGTCCTGGAGCTCACTCTGTAGACCAGGCTGGCCTCAAACTCACACCGATTCACCTACCTCTGCCTACCGAGTGCTGGGATTATAGGCGTGAGCCACCACTGCTTAGCAGTATTTTTTATTATTAATGAAAAATAGGAAGCTAGGCATGGTGACACATGCCTTCAATCCTAGCACTCTGGGAGACAGAAGCAGGCAGATCTCTGAGTTCAAGGTCAGCCTAGTCTACGTAGTGAGTTCCAGGCCAGTCAGCTCTACATAGAGAAACCTTGTCTTGAAAAAAATTCCACTTGAGGTTGATTTTAAATTGGGCAGTGGTGGCTCACTTTTAATACCAGCACGGTTGAGGCAGAGGTAGGTGGATCTCTGGGTTCGAGGCCAGCCTGGTCTGCAAAGTGAGTTCCAGGATAGCTAGAAACAAGAGCTTGTTTAAAAAAATAAACTCAATGGTGCAAGATTCCTAAACCAAAATCTACTTTTTGTCTTGTTTTTCAAGACAGTGTTTCTCTGTGTAGACCTTCCTATCATGGAACTCGATCTGTAGATCAACCTGGCCTCCAATTTACAGAGATCTGATTGCCTCTGCCTCCTGAGTGTTGGGATTAAAGGTGTGCACCACCACCACCCAACCTATACTGAAATCTAAACAATGAACTTTGTATTTTTTACTGCCCTTCTCTTAGTGTCTTAATTTTATTTTTATGCAGAATATAATGTTGCTGTTTTTGTGACCAATCAAATGACTGCAGATCCAGGAGCAACAATGACGTAAGCCCCTGTATTGTATTTTGCAGAGATTACTATCAAAAGGTTAGAGTATAGAATAAAATCACTTAGAAATAACCAACCTTATCTAGGTGTGATATCTCATGCATGTAATCCTGGCACTTGGGCGATGATGGCAGGAGGATGGTGAACTCAAAATCAGATTGGGCTATGTTGTGGAGCCTCGTCTCTAAACAACAATAATATTCAGCCTTAATAAGGGCATAGTGTATCTCAGATCACTTCATTACACAGTGCACTGTTATTTCCTATAGCACGTAATGTTTGTTATTCAGAACCTATTTTTTCTGTATTCTCTATAGAATAAAGCAGTGTTTTAACAATTTTCATCAGTACTAGGGGCCCTGCTTTGATCTAGGACAAAGGGGGTATCAAAGGACTTAGGGCCTTGAGATATGGTTCATCAGTTTAGAACACGCATTGCTTTTGCAGAAGACCTAGGTTTGAGTCCCAGCACTGACATGGTAGCTTACAGCTATTCATAATGCCAGTCCCACGTGTTCCAACACCTGACCTCTGCAAGCACTAGGTATGCACATGGTGCCCATACATGCATACATTCAAGCAAAACACTTGTACACATAAAATAAATCTTTTTTTTTTTTTTTATTTTTTTTTTGTTTTGTTTTTCGAGACAGGGTTTCTCTGTAGCTTTTGGTTCCTGTTCTGGAACTAGCTCTTGTAGTCCAGGCTGGCCTCGAACTCACAGAGATCCGCCTGCCTCTGCCTCCCGAGTGCTGGGATTAAAGGCGTGCGCCACCACCGCCCGGCAATAAATCTTTTTTTTTTTAATATTTATTTAATTATTATGTATACAATATTCGGTCTGTGTGTATGTCTGCAGGCCAGAAGAGGGCACCAGACCTCATTACAGATGGTTGTGAGCCACCATGTGGTTGCCGGGAATTGAACTCAGGACCTTTGGAAGAGCAGGCAATGCTCTTAACCACTGAGCCATCTCTCCAGCCCCCCATAAAATAAATCTTAAAAAAGAAAATGATCTTAGGCAGATAAAGCTTACATTCCAAAAAAAAAAAATTGAAAGGCTGCTATACTAAAAAAAAAAATTAGTCCTACTGCACGTACTGGCTTTGTGGGAGCCTAGGCAGTTTGGATGCTCAACTTACTAGACCTGGATGGAGGTGGGGGTTCCTTGGACTTCCCACAGGGCAGGGAACCCTGAGTGCTCTTCGGGCTGGGGGGGGCACTTAATTGGGGGAGGAGGAGGGAAATGGGAGGCGGTGGCGGGGAAGAGACAGAAATCTTTAATAAATAAATAAATTAAAAAAATAAAAAAACAAAAAAAACAAAACAGAAAAACAACAACAAAAAATAAAATAAAATTTAAAAAAGAAAAAAAAGAAAGAAAAATTAGGCTTTTGATTAGATATACAAGAGACATCTTAAAAACACACACACACAAAGAAAGGTCTGTTACTCATAGAAACAATGTAAGTCACACAAAACATATTCAGAATTTACTGAAGTATTTGCCCACATGTAAGAGTACAATGGCTCTCTGAAAGATGGCAAGGAATAGCAAAGCAAAGAGAGCTAAAATAAGATTGTGAAAGCTTAAAATTCAAAAGAAGGTTTGTTATCACTACCTAGAATGTTTGACTGAACAAGCAGCTGAATAACCCTAAGTTCACAATGACTTTCAAAAGCTTTTCTGTGTTTTATTCAGAAAACTTTAACCAGAGAAAATTTACAGATTAGCACAATGAATGCACACACCATTTTCTTAGATTCCCTAATGGGTATTGTTTCATTGCAATACACACACTCTCTCTCCTCCTCTCACCTTCTTTCTCTCCCTCCCTCTCTCTTTCCCTCTTCCTCTCTCTCTCTTTTCTCTTATAAACATGCATGCTGGCATGCACATCTGTGAAATCTTTTTGTCTGGTCTATATAGTCCTGTATGTCCATAAATACATGCATTGACATATATTAACCTTTTTTTTTTTTGGTTTTTTGAAACAGGATTTTTCTGTGTAGCTTTGGAGCCTGTCCTGGAACTCACTCTGTAGACCAGGCTGGTGTTGAACTCACTGAGATTCACCTGCCTCTGCCTTTTGAGTGCTGGAATTAAAGGCGCGCACCACCATCATCTGGCAGCATATATTCTATTTGTTGTGTGTGAACCATTTGAGAATTGTCTGGCTTTTTTTTTCTGATTGTTGAGTATTATTTGTAGACACTGATGCTTCACCACTTAATATTTCAGCATATTTCTCCTTTATAAGCACAGAACAATTAACAGATGCTGGTTAACATCAACAGTGATGCTATCTGATATCCAAGTTTCTCTAGTTGTTCTGACAGTCTTCTTTATAATTGCTATAAAGAGGTTGTTTTAGATTCATGGTCCTCAGCTAAGGGCATGCATTTCGCGTACTTACTGAGTCTCTCTAGTCTCCTTTAATCAAAATAGCTCCTCAATCTTGTTAGATTTTTATGATACTGAGATTTAGCTTAAAATTTTTAAAAAATTGTTTTTATTTTTATGTTTTAGATTTTGTTTGGTTGGTTGGCTTTGGTTTTTCAAGGCAGGGTTTCTCTGCATAACAACCCTGGCTGTCCTGGAATTTGTGGGTGATATTCAGATTATGTAATACCATGTTTTGCAATAAGATTTCACCATTTATTTTAGCACCTGTCAATAAATCTTGTCTAAATTAATCATTGCTTCAATGTTGCAAAACAAGGTGATTTTGCATTAAACCAAGGCACTGCTTCTATTAGGTGCATATAAAATGAAACATAGGCATAGATACTAACAGATACTTGATACATTAATGCAAATTCCCTAAGTTGTCCTGAAATGAATGCGCCTATCTTCGGACATTTAAAATTTTATTTATTAATTCATTTTTATTTGCTTTATATGTTTGAGTGCCTATATGTATGTATGTGCAACACATGTATGCTTGGTACCCGATAGGGCCAACAAAAGGCACCAGATTACCTGGAGTTACAGATGGTTGTGAGCCATCATGTGGGCAGTGGGGACTAAATATGGGTCCTCTGCAAGAGCAGCCAGTGCTCTTCACCACTGTGCTTTCTCCAGCCCTCTTCAGGCATTTAAAAGCTTACCTTAGCAAACTGCTGCATCTTTTGCATTTTGATCTATCTCCTGCTTTTCAATATCTTTTATGAGTATTTTCTACTTAGTTATTGGAAAAAACTAATGCGGAAAATATCAGCTATGTGAATAGTAAAAAGAAAGCTAAAATACTGTGGGAACAAAGTACAGCTTAGTGGTAGGATGTGCACTTAGCATGTGCATCCAGTCTCTCTCCCTTCCAAAATATAAAAGATTGAGAAGAAAACCAACCATTCATTAGTTCAAATATTTATTGAAAATCTACTAGGTAACAAGATCCTGAGAATTCATTAGCAAATGAAAGAGACAAAAGCCTTTGTTTCCATAAAGAAGAAAGATAAATGATATCGATTTTGCTATTTAACTAAACATTTTAAAGTCTCGGTATGGCCATGTCCCACATCACATCATCTGTAGTGTAGTCCTCTAGTGCTTAAAGCAATCTTTTCTCTATGAAGTGTCTTTTCTACACAGGACATAAAGTACTTCACAAAGAGATTAATTTTAAACTAAAGAGAAATGGAAGATTTTTAAGGCTTGCTTTAAAAAGAGAAAATGACTCATTGGTTCAGAGGGAGGAAGTGGGTTGCATTCAGATAAAACAGTACAAGTTAAAGAGAACTGTTCTCTCTTCAGGTGTGGGGAGAAAACACTGAGGAGGCCCAAATTGTCACTCTAGAGTTACAAGGTAAAAGAAATCAGTGGAAATTAGGCCAGATAGAGGTTCTTTTTTCTTGTATTTGTAAAAAGTTTCAAAAAAGAGTAAAACCATCTTGAGCTTACTCCTGTAAGACAGTGAAAGAAGATTTGAGAGGTGGCATAAAGGAAATAACTGGAGGGGGAGGCAGAATGGAGAGATTTATATGAAGAGAGCCAAGCAGAGAGCCAGCGATGATAACAAAGCCTAGTATTTTTGCAGGGTAAGTCTGCTGTGAAACATCTCTTCCACCTAGCCAAGCTGTAAGGAAACAGGCTCACTATAATTAGTATGTTCTGAAGTATATTAAATTATAACAGTACAGATTAAATACATGTCTTTGTATAAAGCACAAAGTTATCACATCTAAATGAAAAAGGGGACAGTTTTAAACTAAAGGATTTCAAATGCTATTAGAAACCCTCCCATAAATAAAATATCTTGTTTCTTGGTGTTGAGGAACTCCAAGCTGCAGCTCGCCTGGAGCCTGTCAGAAATATCACTATAATTGGTATGAATCCCTGAGTACACTGACAATAATTGAGGCTTGTATCCCATGCATTATACTTGATGGCACATCGTATTAAAAAAGAACAAAATTATAGAGGCGAGGAGCGGCTGTATGATACAGCAGAGCAGCAGCTCCTAGATGAGGCTACAGCTCCAGACGTTAGCACTGCAACGATCCAGTTGATGGATCCTAGAGATAACAAGCCAGAAGGTGAGCATAAGAAGCTGCACACTGGCCGGGCCATGGTGGCACACGCCTTTAATCCCAGCACTCGGGATGCAGAGACAGGTGAATCCCTGTGAGTTTGAGGCCAGCCTGGTCTACAAGAGCTAGTTCCAGGACAGCTAGGACTGTTACACAGGGAAACCCTGTCTTGAAAAACCAAAAAAAAAAAAAAAAAAAAAAAAGCTGCACACCAGGACAAAGAAGCTCCAAGAGAGAGACCATGATGTCACCATGTACTATTGTGTGTCTATTTTCCTTCCTTCCTTCCTTCCTTCCTTCCTTCCTTCCTTCCTTCCTTCCTTCCTTTCTTTTCAAGACAGGGTTTCTCTCTGTAATAGTCCTGACTGTCCTAGGACTCACTTTGTAGGCCAGGCTAGCCTCTAAACTCACTGAGATCTGCCTGTCTCCACCTCCCATATTCTGGGATTAAAGGTGTGTGCCACCTCCACCTGACCAGCTTGCTTTTCTTATAGATCCCAAGACAACTAGCCCACCACCATCCAGAACATCTGCAGTCTTGTGAATGTATAACTTATTCATTAAACATGTCAACCTATGGCTTACATTGCCAGCTTAAATGAAGAAGTAGTATGTTTAGAGTCACTAGCATAGTAATCTTAGGCAAAGTGTTTAGAACCCCATCCATTCTGTGTAAACTTAAGTAATTCTCATGTGACCCTGATGTAATTCAACTCTCTTCACCTTCTTGTAGTTTTCTATGAAGCCAGTCTCAATATGTATTTGCACCTCTCCTTATCCTTCCCCACCAAACAAGAACTCCAATTTCAAAAGATGGAAGGGTGCAGGCTTTGAATTTTTGTGTGTGCATATTTTAGGAGCAGACAGAAAGGATGGATATATCACTTAATAATAGCAACTACTACCACTTCCTTCTTCTCCGCCTTTCTACTTTCTTTTCTTTTCTTCTTTTTGAGAAAGCCCTGGCTGTCCTGAACTTGCTATGTAGACCAGTCTGCCTGCCCCTGCTTCCTCAATGCTAGAACAAAGGCATGTCCCTCTATGCCTGGCTCACAAAACTTCTTAAACATATCCTTTTTTTTTCTATTGGTCAGGACTCAAGGACATGTGTTGAGACAGGGTCTGTCTCTATGTAACCCTGGCTGGACTAGAACTTACTATGTAGACCAGGCTGGCCTGAGGAGGCAAAGGCAGACAGATCTCTGTGTTTGAGATTAAAAACATGCCCCAATACTCTTTTTAATAAACCAAGTCTTCTCTTTAAAATTCTTTTTTTTTTTTTTTGCTTTTTCGAGACAGGGTTTCTCTGTGGTTTTGGAGCCTGTCCTGGAACTAGCTCTGTAGTCCAGGCTGGTCTCGAACTCACAGAGATCCGCCTGCCTCTGCCTCCCAAGTGCTGGGATTAAAGGCGTGCGCCACCACCGCCTGGCTTTCTCTTTAAAATTCTATCTTGGATGTACTCTTTTCTTCCCATGTCTCCCTTATTTTAAAGCCTCTTCCTCATTCTGTTTTATTCAGCCTTTATCTTCTCAATGGACCCCTTCACAGATTTTCACCTTGACCCTTCAAATATAAAGCACCAAGAGTTCCATTGTCTGGTTTGCCCTATAGCCTGGATCTATACCCTGACAAAATTTAAGATGGTATTATGTATATTCCTAATTTTTAAAAATAGGCAGCTCAGAATATTTACTGTTCGCCCAGTCATACAACTAAAACTAAGGAAGTCAGGATTTGAGCCCCATACATCTCTGACTTTGAAACTGATGCTCCTTGGGCAGAGATATGTAGTTTAGTAGAAGAGTATTGGCCTAGTGGCTTAGTTAGGGTTTCTGTTGCTGTGAAGAAACATCACGACCAAAGCAAGTTGGGGAAAAATGGGTTTATTTCTCTGACACTTCCACATCATAGTCCATCACTGAAGGAAGTCAGGACAGGGACTCAAAGAAACTGAGAAACCTGGAGACAGAAGCTGATGCAGAGGCCATGAAGGGTAGCTGCTTAGTGGTTTACTCCCTATGGCTTGTTCAGCCTGCTTTCTTTTTTGTTTGTTTGCTTGCTTGCTTGTTTTTTCATGACAAGGTTTCATCGGTAGCTTTGGAACTACTGTCCTGGAACTAGCTCTTGTGGACCAGGCTGGCCTCGAACTCGCAGATATCTGCATGCCTCTGCTTCCCGAGTGCTGGGATTAAAGGCGTGTGCCACCACCATCCAGCCCCAGCCTACTTTCTTATAGAACCCAAGACCACTAACCCAGGGATGGCACCACCCACAATGGGATGAGCCCTTTCCCATCAATTACTAAGAAAATGCCTTATAGACTTGCCTACAGTAAGATCTTATGGAGGCATTTTCTTAACTGAGGCTCCATTCTCTCAGATGGCTTTAGCTTGTGTCAAGTTAACATAAAAATAGCCGGCATACATAGCATGCACAAAGTTCTGGGTTCGTTCCTCACCACCAGTGTTACTACCACCACCACAACAAAACAACCAGAAAGAAAAGAAGTTGGTGCTTCTTAGTCACACTGTGTTCTTCCATCCTATCTCATTTCGTCTCAGAACTATTCTTCATGGCCTCTGATAATTTGGAGTAAGAAGATCAGAATGATAGAGTATGCTATGTCCTGTTCAACCAAAGTGGAAAAATCTTTCTGTCCCTCCTTATTCCTAGTGTCTACCCCCACCTGCTCCCTCATTCTCCCAAGAAAAAAAGGAAAAGAAAAGGGATGAAAATGTAAAAGGCTATAGGAGGGACGTGGGAGGCTTTCTGATGCTGTTAACTTGGTCAGAAATAGATGTAAATTAAAGCCCTCTGGAAGAATGCGGGGTGCTATGCCACCTTCTTGTACGTCACCTCAAGACTGTGACTGCTGCAGTAGTCAGGAAGTACAGACACTAAGAAAAGTTTCTTGGATTATGTTTCATTGAAAGATGACAGTTTAAATTGAACTGGTTATTTAAATAACTACCATTTATTGAGGTTATCTTTTTAAAATTTATTTATTATGTATACAGTGCATGGATACATAATATACATATATGTACTATATGTATACCTGCAGGTCAATAGAGGGCACCAGATCTCATTATAGATGGTTGTGAGCCGCCGGGTGGTGGTGGTGCACGCCTTTAATCCTAGCACTCGGGAGGCAGAGGCAGGCGGATCTGTGAGTTCGAGACCAGCCTGGTCTACAGAGCGAGTTCCAGGACAGGCTCCAAAGCCACAGAGAAACCCTGTCTCGAAAAATCAAAAAAACAAAACAAAACAAAAACAAACCAAAAAAAAAGATGGTTGTGAGCCACCATGTGGTTGCTGGGAATTGAACTCAGGACCTCTGGAAGAGCAGCCAGTGTGCTTAACCTCTGAGCCATCTCTCCAACCCCTATTGAGGATATCTTATGTGATAAGTTTGCTGTCAGGGTAGAGCTTATGTGTATCAATGAGTAGTCATGGTACCTAGTACACAGTAGCTCCCAATAAGTCATTCTTAGTATCTTGAGTCCTCACAACAGTCCTAAAAGGTCAGACGTCCACCTTATTCCCCATTTTATCATGAAAGTAACTGGGTAAAGTAAATAGTACATGTTTGAGTCAAGATTAGAGAAGCAGATAAATAATAGCTGTAGTCACTAGGCTAACACTTTACCTGAATTGTTTCATCTTATTCTTACAGTTGTCTATCATTTGGTACCATTATTATGTCCCATGAAGAGTCAGAAACAGAATTTTCCTGAGGCCACAGAACTGACAAACCAGACTTTGAACTCACATTTAATTCATAAATCACACACACACTAGGCTGTACCTGCCAGAGGGAAAATTAGTATCTTGCCACCCCCAAAGACTTTGCAGGGATACACTTATTATTCTAGTGAAATAACCACTGTTCAGGACCCTTAGCCTTTAAGCAGAGATGTGATTGGGTCAGAAAATTCTCTCAGGGGAAACTTAAATAAAGCTAGCTCATAAGACTTGGCAAAAAGGCAGATTACTGGGCTGGAGAGATGATGGCTCAGCGGTTAAGAGTATTGCCTGCTCTTCCAAAGGTCTTGAGTTCAATTCCCAGCAACCACATGGTGGCTCACAACCATCTGTAATGAGGTCTGGTGCCCTCTTCTGGCCAGCAGGCATACACACAGACAGAATATTGTATACATAATAAATAAATATTTTTTTAAAAAGACAGATTACTAGTCTGATAAGAAAAATATAACTATATTTTAAGTTCATATAACCAGTGAATGTAATTTCCCTATACATAGGCCTCTAGCAGAATCCAATTTTTAATCCAAATTATTAGTAAATATTAAATCCAAGCAAAGTGAAATATAGATGACTTAAAAGAATGTCTTTGATACATTGAGGACTCAGTAAATCTTGATTATTATAATTCATATTTGTGTATGTCAGGAGGGAGGTTCAATAGCACTCCTAAACTTAACATAAAAATTTTACATGTGTGTGTATATGTGTTCATTTTGCTAGATGGGATTCTGTATTTTTCATTAAATTGTCAAAGTGTTGGTGACTTTCATAATAAATGTTAAGGGCTACAAATTCCATACACAAATGTACACAGAATTGCTGATAAAGCAAACAAAATTTAAATTGCCTTAAAATTCAAAGTTAAGACTGATATTTTTTCATAGTCTATTTTGATTAAATACAATCTCGAGGTTTGAATCATTTTGATAACTTTTTTGTAGCTATAATAGCGTTTTTATATGTTTTCACAGCCTTTTTGTACAGCCTGTAGTAATCCCTCCATATAGCTCATCTGCCTGTGGTGATGACATTGTTAATACTCAACCTTTACACCTGGAACTATCAAGGACAGGCAATGGGACCTCTTCTCCCTTGTGCAGGGGATCACATTAGAAATAGCAAACAGTAATTTGCTAAGAAAAAATGTTGACTATTTATCTAGAAGCTCCACTTTGCTGTTTGTAGACAGGTTTCCAGAACAGCCAGTGGGGGGGGGTGTTACTTCAACTGGGAGAGCTGAAAAGCTGTCTCTTTTATATTTGCCTTTCTTTTTAAATTTTATTTTATCTTTGAGACAGGGTCTCACTATGTAACCCTGGCTAGCCTGGAACTCTCTATGTAGAGCAGCCTGACTTTGAACTCATAGAGATCCACCTGCCTCTGCCACTAGAGTTATGGGATTAAAGGTGTGTGTCACTATGCCCAGCTTTATATTTGCATTTCTTTTAGAATCTGTTTCAAACAGTCCTTGGTGTATAGTTTCTTTGAAGAAAGGTTACAAGCCTGTGTTCAGAAAGACCTAGACAAAGGAGAGCTAAAGTATCTTCAGTGTTCTTTGCAGTGTTCATGAAAGACTGTCATATGACACACTTACTTAGACATCAGATGAATAGGGATTATTTAAAGTAACAGTGAAGGATTCTTTCTCTTTGTGATGCTTTGCACATGCTGGGCAAGCACTCTATTCCTGAGCTACACCCCAGACCACAAGTATGCTCTAATAGGAAAATACACAGCATGGCAGGAGACCACAGAGCTGCAGGTTCCTAGTAGGAGGCACCTACGGGATGAGTAGGATCTACTTGACTAAACTCATAAGGGAAAGGGCTTTCATTTCAGAAGTAAAGTTTTATGCAAAGGCATCAAGGCATAAGAGGACTTGCTTGAACAAGAAAAAAAATGTGGATGAAGGAGAAAATGAGTACAACTCTAGTTAAGTTTGTTAGGTTTCCATTACTATAGTAAATATCTCAAACGACTGGTATGAGTTCACACACATAGACATATATACATTAAAACAAATTTTTACAAAAAAATTAGCTGCGTGGTGGCGGCACACGCCTTTAATCCCAGCACTTGGGAGGCAGAGGCAGAAGGCTCTCTGAGTTTAAGAGCCGCCTGGTCTATGGAGTTGAGTTCTAGGACAGCCAGAGCTAGACACAGAAACCCTATCTATATATAGCAATTAGAATTACTTCCTACTCTTCTAGGGGACCTGAGTTCCATTCTTTTGTTTTGTTTTGTTTTTTCTTTTTTTGTTGTTGTTGTTTTGTTTTTCGAGACAGAGTTTCTCTGTGGCTTTGGAGCCTGTCCTGGAACTAGCTCTGTAGACCAGGCTGGTCTCGAACTCACAGAGATCTGCCTGCCTCTGCCTCCCGAGTGCTGGGATTAAATGTTTTGTTTTTTCAAGACAGGGTTTCTCTGTAACTTTGGATCCTGTCCTGGAACTAGCTCTTTTTTTTTTTTTAAGATTTATTATGTATACAACTTTCTGCTTCCATTTATACCCACACGCCAGAGGAGGGCGCCAGATCTCTTTACAGATGGTTTGGAGCCACCATGTGGTTGCTGGGAATTGAACTCAGAACCTCTGGAAGAGCAGACAGTGCCCTTAACCACTGAGCTATCTCTCCAGCCCTGGAACTAGCTCTTGTAGACCAGGCTAGCCTCGAACTCACAGAGATCCGCCTGCCTCTGCCTCCCGAGTGCTGGGATTAAAGGCGTGCGCCACCACGGGGCTGGCTCTGAGTTCCTTGGCACTCACATCTGCTCACAATTGCCTGTGGCATACAGATAGATAGATAGATAGATAGATAGATAGATAGATAGATAGATAGATAGATAGATAGATAGATAGATAGATAGATAATAAAACACCAAAAAAAGAGGAACTATTTATTTATTAGGGACTCTCAGAAGCCTAAACTAGCTCTAAATGCTGTCCTCCACAGTTTACAAATAAGCCTCTCTGTTTGTTGTATGATATAGATCTGGAAGCTAGGGAGACCACTCAGGTGTAAAGTATTTGCTGTGTAAACATGAGGACCTGAATTTAATACCCAACACCCACATAAAAAGCCAGTTACATAGTGACAAAAGTTTGTAATCTCAGTGCTGGGAGGTGGAGACAAGCCAATCTCAGGCTCACTGGCCAGCCAGCCTAGCCTAATCACCAAGCCCACCAGGTTCCAGAGAGAGCCTATATCTAAGATAAGGTAGATGGTTCCTAAGGCACACGTGAGGTTGACCTCTAAAATTCTTACACACACATACAGAATACACAGTCACACTATCCTTCCCATTCCACTCACGGAGGCTACCTCTTCCTTGCAAATATTACTGTATAAACAAATGGAACCTGAAGAAATGTTTTATTAATTCAGCTTCCAGGCAGATCCCAAAAAACCCATTGGTGGACACATTCTGGCTCATGCTTCAACAACAAGAATAAGCTTGCGAAAGGGAAGAGGAGAATTGAGGATTGCCAAGATTTATGACAGGTATATATTTCTTTATTCTTCAGATCCTGTGCATGTGCCTTTAAACAAAATTGCTACCCCTGAAAGACTATACTTTTATACCCCTGGCAGATACTATTTGCTTGAGTTTCCTCCTTAAATATTATGTCACTGATCAGGAAGTACCATCTATGTACTATGTACTAGGGATCTAGTCTATAGTCACATTTATCAGTCTCTGAAATTCAGAGCATATAGTGAAGCAAGCAATGACATCACATTTACTTTAGTTGAAGGCTGTTAGGTTCTAGGAATTATAAGGAGGAGAGTAGCTGGGAGGAGAGATTCATTTTGCCAGTGGATAACCCATTTCACAAGTTCCTGAGGAATACTAGATTTTATCTAATGTCCTAGAAATGCGTCTATAGTCCAGCTTCAGCTCATTTCTAGACATATGGAGGACCTGAGACTTTTTTTTTCAAGACAGAGTTTCTCTGTAGCTTTGGAGCCTGTCATGGAACTAGCTCTTGTAGACCAGGCTGGCTTTGAACTCACAGAGATCTGCCTGCCTCTGCCTCTTGGTCCTGGAATGAAAGGCGTGCACCACCACAGCCTAGCTCCCTATCAAAGACCTTTAAGTCACATTACTTTTCATTGATTAATGTTCAGTAGTCAATGGTATTCCACCTTCACAATTTATATTTCTGTGAACAGGTAGAATTGCACTACTTGCAGTTAAATGACAACTCAGAATGCATAGAGCCCTTACAGAACAAGGTAACTGAAGGATGTGCTAGACAACCAGATTTCCATTGCAGGTGCCCAGGACTCTCCTAGTTTCTCTCAAAGCCTTTTGCAGCTCCCCCTTTGTTAGCAGAGCCTGTAGAAAGGTGCCTGCTTAAAGAGTGAGACAAGCTACATAGGATCTGCACCACAGGCCTCAAACTACCCTGAAAGAAAACCCAGTTTATCCTGATTTGCCTGCCTGTTTCCAAGTTTGGGGGTAATTTTTCTTGACATTCAAAACTTTATATAGAGTTGTTTAACAAATGTTTGCGAGGGTTGATAACACTGCTAGGTAAGGTCTGTAGTCCACATTTAGCTGTACCAGCACTGCAGTGTCTCTGGAGACTCAGACTGATGGGAACGTGACGACTGTGACATGTGCACAGTATTTATAGAAAGAGAGCTTTTTATAAACTTCTGTTCCCTTGTATTCTGCAGCCCTGAGATGCCTGAAAATGAAGCCACCTTCGCAATAACTGCTGGAGGAATCGGGGATGCCAAGGAGTAGGTGGGGAATTGGTACAGATTGCTTCTTGGTGCTTATTAGGAGCTGGAGAAATGGAAAAGCAGTCTTGAATTTATATCTTGAAATAAGAGTTTGGTTTTTTCCCCCCATGTGTTATTAAAGGAAAGTCAGAAAAAGATTTAAAGCTTATATTTATCTTAAAAGTTCCAGCCTGATATGTAACCAACTAAATATACACTGTGTGTTGATTCAGAAATATGCATACATATTCTTGAATCACTTGATAGACATATGCATACATGTGACTGTTGGGTATGGGAAAAGGTACTCAGTGCCCTTCCTTCTGACTTTCAAAGTGAGCCACTGAGCAGACAGAAAGTCAAGGAGCTCAGAGGTGTCCACTCCCCCAGACTTCGCATAACAGCACCAGTGACCTATGGAACTGGATGCTGTTCCCCAAAAGGGAGATGTGCAAGGGGAATGTTTAGAGTACACCAAGGAGTTGTTTGCCTTCACACTGGCAGCTTGCACATTCATCTTTACAGCAACAGGAGAGAAACAGTAAGCCAACTTTTAAGTCATTTGATTTGTCAAGTTGAAATGACTTTTTAAAAATGCATTGTGATAATTGGGCATGGTGGTGCACACTTGTAATCTCAATATTTGGGAGGCAGCTTTAGCTACATAGTGAATTTAAGACTAGCCTGAGCTATATGACATTGAATCCAAAAAAGCATGTTTTTATATTTTGAGTAGAACATAAAAACATGTTTTAAAATTTTAGAATGATTTAAATATAAAATCTAGAACAGAGCCCTCAAAATTTGTAAAAGAACATTGGTTTCATGTGTATGTGGTTGTCAGAATAAAGTCTAGTTTTTAAAATATGAGAATATTTAGAAACTAAAATATTAATTTATAATCATTACAGATGATTTTTTTCTATTGTGTTAACTTATATGAAAATCTTAAAAGTAAGGTATTTGCTACAAAAGGTTTTTGAGCCATGCGATGGTGGCGCACGCCTATAATCCCAGCACTCAGGAGGCAGAGGCAGGCGGATCTCTGTGAGTTTGAGACCAGCCTGGTCTACAGAGCTAGTTCCAGAACAGGCTCCAAAGCCACAGAGAAACCCTGTCTCGAAAAACCAAAAAAAAAAAAAAAAGTTTTTGATTTTCTGTTAAATCATTTGCTGTCTGTTTCTCAGATGCTACATGCTAATAGACAAGGTGTGATTCCTGCCTCAAGGAGCAGCACACTGGGGAAGGGAATGATGCTCAGGAAAATGAGAGAGCAAATGGTGAGACCTTGAATTGACTCTTGAATGCAGTCTTTAGAATGTAGGGGAGGGAGTGTCAGACACAGACCACAAAGACCTGAGGGCTCCCTGGAGAACAAGAGGAGCCCAGCTGACTGCAGAAAGCACTCAACATGTAGGGCCTGGAGGTAGAACCCTTCTGCCTTTTTCTTCTATAAAACCAAGGAAGCAGCTCCTTTCAATAAAGCAGGAACAAAAGCATCTAGGAGCAGGTTTTCTATATAATCTGCAAAATCATTCAAATGAATTATTTTCTATGCAAATATTGAAGCATTGTTTTGTTCTAGGAAAAGGATTTGTTGCTAGATACGTTTAAAAAAATCTTATCTGTGCATTATATTTTGGCATTTTAAAATCTTTCTGCCAGCTGGTAGTTGTGCACAGCTTTAATCCCAGCACTTCGGAGGCAGAGGTAGGCAGATCTCTGTGAGTTGGAGGCTAGCCTAATCTACAAAGTTCCAAGAGAGAGCTACACAGAGAAACCCTCTCTCAAAAAAACAAAAAACCAAACCAAACCACAAAAAAAAAACAAAAAAAAAACAACTTAAATTTTTTTTTTCTAGCTCAACAATAGGCAGTAGGGTCCAAAACCAGGGTTCAGTACAAAGGCCTGCCATTCTGGGAGGAGGTCTTGTTTCAATATAGCATGCTGTTCGGATCTGAATCCTTTCTAGTTCTTGAGAGAACAGTAGCTGGGACTATGGAGATAGAAAAGAAACTTAAATTTGGGGTCAGCTTTAGAAGAACATGGTAAATTGTGAAGGTGTTTAGGCCAGCGACAGGTTCACTTTGAACTTTTCTAAGCCAGGATTCACTTTGTCACCTGTGACCAAAGCAACTGGGCTCTGGCATTTTCTTCCAGACTGTAGAAGGAGATCTGGTCCCTGTTTTAGAGGTAGGGAGCAGTGGTGGAAACACTGAGAAAAAAAATTGGTCAGTCAGAAATCGGTCAGTCAGCACTCCTGGTTGCAAGCTACAGAATCTCAAACTAGCATATGCATATCAAGAAATTCATTGACTCAGGAAACTGAAAAGCTGGTGGAAGAGCTGACTTCTTCCACCAGTGGTGCAGAGATCTCAAATGTGTTTTCAGGACAAGAACCTGCTACCTCATCTGCTCTTCTTCCTTCAGGCTTCTATTGTTCTCCTACATGCTATCCCTACATAGTAGCCAAGGTGCTGCCTGGAGCTCTGGGGTGCTCTTCTATGCAGTCAGGACATATAGTAGAGAAGTCACACCTCTCTTCCACCATCATCCATCCTATGAAGTGAAGACCATTTGAGATACTACCTATTCAGCTATACATTCAGAGCTTGCTATAGCAAGAAGCTTGAAGCTTCTACCACCACTGGCATGTAGTCTATTGTGGGAGTAGGATACTCAGTGGCAGTGCTAAGAGTGAGAACATGAGTTAGAGGTACCCAGATACAGTAACAGCAGGTCAGCAGCAGTGCCTGCTGCTAGGCTGTAGGTCTCTGCCTCCTGACTGCATCCATGCCCAAGCTGGTGTTCTAGGCTCCTGCCAACCCAATGACCCTGGTGTCCTGACAAGGTCCCCTGTGCTTCAGTTAGCAGGAGTTGGAGCCTAGTATTTGCCATCTAGAGCCCCAACCATGGCCCAGGCAGGGTGACTCCGGCAGTGCTGCTTCCAGGCATTAGAAGAGGGTCAGCAAGCTGGGCTTGCCTAACATTTTCAGGTTGTGGGGGAGGTATCTCAACATTTACTCTCCATAGTCTCCTCTGCAGCAGCAGCAATACATTAAACAGAAAGTTGTTGAAGAGACTAATATTAGTCTGTTACTTGAAGTTTTACTTGACTGACTAGAGAAAATTCCCAAATGATATTGTCTTTTTTTTTTTTTTTTTTGGTTTTTCGAGACAGGGTTTCTCTGTAACTTTGGAGCCTGTCCTGGAGCTAGCTCTTGTAGACCAGGCTAGCCTCGAACTCACAGAGATCCACCTGCCTCTGCCTCCTGAGTGCTGGGATTAAAGGCGTGTGCCACCACCGCCTGGCATGATATTGTTTTATACAACATGCAGGCTTATTTCTCTCACACAGAACATTAGAACCAGTCATGGAAGCACAGACCTGTAATCCCAGCATTTGGGAAGCTGAGGCAGGATGACAAATTCCATGCTAACTTGGGCTATATAACAAGATTGTTAAAAAAAAAAAAATTCCAGGTGGTGGTAGTGCACACCTTTAATCCCAGCACTCCAGAAAAAGGGGAAACAGATCTCTGTGAATTCAAGGCCAACCTGGTCTACAGCGTGAGTCAGGGCAGCCAGAGCTGCTGTTACACAGAGAAAACCTGTCTTGAAGAAAAAAAAAAGAGTAGCTGAAGTTAGGCATCCAGAGATGCTGTGATAGTTTCAGTTCCTCCTCAACAGCCAGACTCTGTTCTGATCATGTTGGAACTCTACCGAAGACAAATTCTGGAATTCAAATTAGGTAAAGAAAGATGGAGGAGGGTGGGGGGCAAAAGAAAGGTTTCCTTAAACTGAGTCAGCACTTAGGAAGCAGCCCTCCCACACAGCCTGGCCCTTACATCTCATTAACCATATTTATCTGCAAAGAAGGTCAGACAATACTGCATTTTGTCCTGGACAGCAGGAGCCCAGCTGACACACAGTAGGGTGTCTTGTTGTTAAGAAGGAAAGAGACACCAGGTGTTGGACTCTAGCTTCCAAACACCGAGAAGGAGTCGCCCCCAGAGACCATCTCACATACCACAGCCAATGCAAAAGCATGAGGATTTTATTAATTCTGTCATGACAGGGTCCCCCAGCATTCGGGAAGCCAAGGGACCTCAAATAGCTGGTACAGTCTACTTTTAAAGGGGCCACAGAAGCAAGTGGGGTTGTTCTTTGGCTATTCTGATTGGCTTATTTGAAAGGGCTATTGCCAATAATTGACTGGAGAGCTGTTGCCAGATCAGATGAGGTAAGAGGTCATTTTGACCCCGTTTTCCAGGGGACCGAACCAAAGCATACGTATATGGGTAATTGTTCAGGAACTGAGTACGTGTGAGTGTAGCTGTTAGGTCCTTGGTTCCCAGGGGAGGAGGGGAAGCACTATGGCACAGAGGCTGAGAGGATTCAGAATTGTCAAAAATGGCTTCAGGATTGTCTTAAAGTCTTACACAGGCAGTGGTCGAGCACGCCTAAATCCAACTCTCAGGAGGCGAGGCAGGCTTGTCTACAGAGCTAGTTCCAAGACCAGCTCCAAAGCTACAGAGAAAAAGAAAAAAGAGACTTGTATTATTTTTTCTTCTTTAACATTTGTGTGTGTGTGTAAATCTGAGGACAACTTTTCTGTGCTTCTGCCATGGTCCGTCCTGGTATGAACTCTGTCAAAATGTGGTGGCAAATACTTTTATCTTCACTTAAGTCATCTCGCTGGCCCAGAGAATGGTTACTGGATAAGCATTGAGAAGCACAAATCTCCTAGTATGTCACTGATAAATACATTTCATTGAGTGCATAGAGCATACCTTGTGAAGTGCTTCCGACTTTGTGCTGTCTGGAAAGATTGCCCCACTTGCTTTACTGTAGAGGAGAATGGCAAAACTCTTAAGAAGGGTTTTTTGTTTATTTGGGTTTTTTGTTTTGTTTTGTTTCCCTGAGACAGTTTCTCTATGTAACAGCTCTGGCTGTCCTGGAACTTGATTTGTGACCAGGTTGCCTCTGCCTTCTGAATGCTGGGATTCGAGGTGTGCACCACAACCAATGAGGCAGTTTTTTAAAATGAGGAAGTATACCATCTTGCATAAGAAGCCCAGAAATCAAGTCAAGGGCCTGAATCCTTCTCATTATCCCTCTGTCCTTTCTGCCCCGGTTTTACTCTCTCAAATCTCCAGTCCTGATGGCTATAGCGGTTTCACCAGCACATCCTACAGAGAAAGATAGGAGGGCTTTCTGTTAGAAGGGAGGAAACAGCTACTAAAGCTGCTGCTACATAACCAAAGAATGGGCTGGCTGGAGGGTCTAAGGCAGGGATGGTCGAGAGGCTGGGACCTTCTTCTGTAGTGACATCATCATCTCTCAGTGATCTAACATCTTGGCCAGAGCAGTAAGTACATACTTACCAAACCTCTGATGGCCTCCCAGTGGCCCAGGAAAGGTGTGGCCTCTACACAAGGGCCTGAAGTCCCAGGAGTGTGGCTCCTTGTACTAGCCAGGCCCTTTGCAGAATGGAGCATTTTTCTTCCAGAGCTTCTGGCTCGAAGAGTTGCTCACACACACGTGACTGTGCACAACCCCTGATCTGACGTACTCTTCTGGCCTTCCCAGGCACTTCACACTTGTGGCACACATACATACATTCAGGCAAGACCTTCAAAAACATAACATAAAAATTAACCAGTCATACTTACAGCTTATCTCTAGACTTTTTCAGTTAATATCTTTGGAGCAGAGATGTCTGTGACAGCTGTAACTAAGAAGAGTACCACATAAGTTCATGTATATTTGAAGTTCAAGGACTGGACCGTTGTCTTATTGTAGGGAGCAGTGGAAGCCCCCCCCCACACACACACGATAGACTTCCCAGAGCCTCGCCTTCCTTCCATCTTACTGAGAACATGGAACTGCCACAACCTCCCTTTCAATTTTTAAATCCATCTGTGGTAATTTTGCACATTCTAGGCTAGCACTCTACCATTGAGCTACATCCTCAGCAGTGTGTGTGTGTGTGTGTGTGTGTGTTAGATTTTTTTTTTTTGTTTTTCGAGACAGGGTTTCTCTGTGGTTTTGGAGCCTGTCCTGGAACTAGCGCTGTAGACCAGGTTGGTCTCGAACTCACAGAGATCCGCCTGCCTCTGCCTCCCAAGTGCTGGGATTAAAGGCGTGCGCCACCATCGCCCGGCTGTGTGTTAGATTTTTACAATAGGTCCCATACTAACTAGCCTGGAGCTCTCTACCCTCCTGCTTTAGTCTCCCCAGTGTTGATGGAATTTTTATTCAAAGATGTTACCAACTACTTTGACTTGTTTGCTCTTCTGAGTGTCTCTGCACCTATCACTTACACTATTCATGACGAAACTCACAGTGGATAGGATAAAAGTTCTGTCTTTTGTTAAATGGAATGGTGCATTGCTGACTAATGTCCCAGTCACACCCATGTTGTGAGGGAGTTTGTATGATAGCTCAAGCTTTAAGATTAGATTCCCAGAAGCTTCCTGCTCATTCATCCTTCATAAGCTACCATTTGATGGCATCTGCTGTGGGTCACTGTTGACTTAAGCTACCATTTGATGGCATCTGCTGTGGGTCACTGTTGACTTAAGAATATCCATATTCTCAACCTTTCAGATAATGAACCAGTTCATTAGAAAACCCACACAAGTCTCAAAGACAGAAAAGAGAACCACTGTGCTTCACACTTAAGTGAATTTAACAATGATGAAACTGCAGAATTGTAGAAGCCAGATATAATGTTCGTATATAATGTATTCATCTCACAGCAAAAATAGCTCAACAGTAAAACTTAGCACTTTCAAATCTGATCAAAAAGAACATGTCTCTGTTAGGGCAGCTAGGGCTGTTACACAGAGAAACCCTATCTCAAAAAAACAAAAATAAAAAATTTAAAAAAAAAGAACATGTCTCCTAGTGGTTGAAATGTCTAAGTATGTATTCTACCGTTATAAAACAAAAAGAATAATCAACAGCAAAAGTGGGTAGAGTTTGCAGATGCAAACAAGAGAAAAATATAAAACCAACCTGTGATCCCACAGTGAGATGGACAGGTTTCCTGAGCTTTGCTTCTAGCATCCCTTTGGAGACAATGGGCAGTGTCTAGAAAAAGTGTGTCATCATTTGGGAGAGCCTCAGGTGTCTACAGTGCAAAGGCTAGGGCTGCTGCTGATCACCTGTACTGGCTGGTTTTGTGTCATCTTGACACAAGCTAGAGTCATAAGAGAGGAAGGAGTTTCCTTTGAAGAAATGCCTCCATGAGATTCAGTTATGAGGCATCAATAGTGATCAATGAAAGAGGGCCCAACCCATTGTGGGTGCTATCATCTTTGGGTTGGTGGTCCTGGGTTCTATAAGAAAGAAGGTTGAGCAAGTCTATAAACAGCATTCCTCCGAGGTCTCTGTATCAGCTCCTGCCTTTGGGTTCCTGCCCTGTTTGAGTTTCTGCCCTGACTTCTTTTGACGATGAACAACAGTAATGTGGAAGGGTAAGCTGAATAAACCCTTTCCTACCGAATTTGCTTTTTGGCCATGGTGTTTCATTGCAGCAATAGAAGCCCTAAGACAACACCATACAATTTATGTACTAAATGTGTGATTCTGGACCAGCTATAACCTTCCTGACCTCAGTCTTATTATCTGTAAAGTGGAGAGATGACAGCAGCTAACAGTTATTGATTATTATACATGAGACACTACCTTGAGTGCAGTTCCATGGCTTTTCCCAGCATCCCTGTAAGAGATCCCTTTTGTTTTATTGGATTGACAGAGGAACTAAAATTAGTGAAAACTCTTAACACATGCCTTGAACACTGTGAACACATAACTATTATTTCTGAGATTTTCAAGGTGGGAGGTAGATTGAGCTAAATATATTTTCACTAATTCCAAGAGTTTGGTTTGTCTCTAAATGAGACCCTTGGTCTCTGACCTCTTTATCTGGTGAAATTCTATGTTTACAAAACACATAAACTTTGGCACTGGACAGATGATTCACTGGTTTCGAGTGAGTATTGTTCTTCCAGAAGACCAGAGTTCAGTTCTCAGTACCCACTTCAGGCAACCCACAACTCTCTGTAACTCCAGCTCCAGGGGATCTGGTACCCTCTTCTGACCTCTGCAGATAATGCTTTCATGTGCACAAATGCACACATACTCACAGTAATTTATTTGTTTGTTTTTTCAAGACAGAGTTTCTCTATATAGCTTTGGCTGTCTGGAACTAGCTCTGTAGACGAGACTGGCCTCAAACTCAGAAATCCACTTTCCTCTGCCTCCTGAGTGATGGGATTAAAGGCGTGCGCCACCACACCTGGCTCGACACACAGTGTGTTTTAAAAATAAAACAAACACACATACACACACATAAAAGTTGAACCATCTTTAAAATATATATATACATATATGTATATGTATACTTATGTATGTATGTATGGTCTGAGACAGGGTTTCTCTGTGTATTCCTGCTGTCCTGAAACTGGAATTCACTCTGTAGACCAGGCTGACCTTGAACTCAGGAAGTTGGCCTGTGTCTGCCTCCTGAGTACTGGGATTAAAGGTGTGCGCCACCACCACCCCCAACAAAAAGATTATTTTTAAATTATGGGCATGTGTTGTCTATATGGGAGTAGTGCATATAAGCACAGGTATCTGAGAAAGCTAGAAGAGGGCACTGGATTCCCTGGAGCTGGAGTTATCTACAGACCTACATCTTTATGTGGATGCTGAGAACCAAATGAGTTCTCTGCAAGAGTAGTATGCACTCTTAACCACTGAGCCCTTTCTTTAATTCAGTTATCTTTTGGATGTGAACTACATCGTATTTGTGTTATGCTCAAATCTGTGAAGTCCCCGCAAAAGCCAACAAGGAAACTGAATTCTATATATAAAAGCAAAGAGCCTTTATTTTAATCAAGTTTGCAAACTTGGTCTCTCCACATTTCCAACGTATTGGAATAACCAGATTAGAATAGGGTTTTATAGTAGTAAAGGTGGGGGTGAGGGGTTTCTGAGGTCTTAACACCCCTGATTGGCTGACATTCGACTAGGGTTTCCTGGTGACTGTGCGCTGGCAGGTGTTTCTATCTACAGTGCTTGGAATGCCAGGAAGTTCCTTTGAATGGTCTGTTCTTGGGTGGAGGCCCTGTGATCTCAGCTTGTGGTTTCTTTAGCCCAGCACTGTCTCAGGGTAAACAATTGAGACTCCAGCCTCCATTTAAATTCATTGATGGCCAGAGTCCTGGGTGATAATGGTTGGAAGAAGTAAAGAACTTCCTTTGGGTGACCTGCCCAGATTTGGATTATCATGGCTGGCCCTCACTCCCACATTGCCCATTGTCTCCCAGAGAACATTGGGAAATGCTCTTATTCACCCTTGACTCTTCCCTTCACATCCCTAGCATCAGCAAATCATTTGCTCCATCTTCCCAAGGCAATCATTTCTCCAATACCCAATTGATATTAACCTGCACCAAGGCCCACCATCGCTTGCCTGGATTACACTACCCCCTACAAACACCAAGACAGGGTCTCACTATGCAGCCCTTGAAGGGGACTCCAGAATAGTGAATAATGGCAGGGGCTCCCTCCCAGACCCCATTTAGGCACAAACACCTGTTTTCACAGAGAGATCCTTTTTCTGGTTCTGCCAAATGGCCTTGCAGGTGTAATTTTTTATTTATTTGTTTGTTTTTATTTTTCAAGACAGTGTTTCTCTGTAGCTTCGGAGCCTGTCCTGGAACTAGCTCTTGTAGACCAGGTTGGCTTCGAACTCACAGAGATGCAAGTGTAATTTTTAAGGGGGGAGGTCTGTGTTAGAATGGGCTAGGATGTGGTGATAAAGGAGATAGAGGACAAGGGATAAGGGGAAGGAGACAAGGAAACCGGGGCAGGGATATTTGTCCCAGAGGGATAAAGGATTGTCTCTGGATAGAGGGGAGACAGATATGGCCCATAGGCAAATGGTGGTTTATAAAGGTAAAAGGGGAAGCCCTTGTTAGGATGAGATGTTTAATTTTAATAGGGCATGCTGATTAGGTGAGCCAAAGGAGGATCTTGATTACTGGACTTGGTAGTCAGTCTCAAGAGAAAGTGGCCAAATAAGGGAATAGACCTTGGTGGCTAGCTTCAGGAATGCTATTTAATGGTTATTAGGAAGGCAGAGGGAATGGCAGAGAAGAGCAAGACCTCCCAGAGCCACATGCTCTAGTAGGCTAGTGTTCCTTTAGTGCTGGTTGTTCTGGAGCTCTCTGTAGACCTGGCTTTGAATTCATAAAGATCCACTTGTCTCTGCCTCTGAGTGCTGGGACTCAAGGAGTGCTCAACTCCCAGCTTCCCTACTGTCCTGTCTTTTTGTTGAGGGTGTTGGGCTCAGCAAACATTTTTTCCACTTTTCTGTGGCCTCCACTCCCGCAGCCCTCCTCAATTTTCTTTTTCTAAGTTAGCAGCTGTAACATAAACATTTGTCATCTGACTCCCTCTCTAGAGAACAAACTCTGAGCAAAGGAATGTGTTAGTTCCCTAAGCATCAGGACAACCAGCACAATGCCTGGCTCTCCATGTCTGTCTCTATGGCTGAACTGACAAGTAAAGTCCTTTTATTTTCCTGGTTTCTCAATAATGTGGGCAACATTCACAACAGGAGACAAGACAGCCTCCAGACTGAAGGCCTCCGTTCTCCGCATCGGTAGAAATAAGACTAGAGGTCTCAAGGGACGCAGCAGGTTCACAGTTTTGCAAAGCAAGTATGGCTGAGCTTGTGTGCCTTGGCAGTACGCAGGGATGATAAACAAAAGAAAGTAATCTATGAGTTGGGCGGCGCCCGCGGCCTAAGCTGGCCTGCCTTCCCCAACGGGGTCTGCCGTTTCCCCAGCCGTGGTCCCAGAGAGGCGACCCGTCTGATGGCGACTAAGGCCATCAGCGGCCACCTCAGGAAGGGCTCCCAGAGGGGGGCCTCTGGGTGAGCGAGTCGACTGTGCCCAAGCAGGAGCGATGACAACAGTCTATTCGGAACTGTGGGAAACACAAGTGTCTTTTAGCTCAGTGGGGATGTCGCCCCTAAAGAGCTGCACGACGCACCCAACATGGCTGCGGCGCCAGCGCGGCGAAAAGCAACGGAAGAAAATGGCGCTGGACTGCGTAGCCAGCTTGGCGAACACAGGGCGGCGGGGCAAGGGGCCAAGGCCGTTCAAGAGGGCCTCAAGACCCTCCAGGTTCTAGTACCTACAGACCCCCGAAATCCGACCAAAACAACGTGGGGAGAAGCTATTGTGTCTGCACAAGGCCAGCCTCGAGTGCCGTTTGAGCTCGGAATGCTGGGAAAAAGTCTATTCTCGAAACAGAACTCGCTACGAAGACTACGCACCCTCGCAATAGAGGGCAGGCCAACCACGCAAACAATGTTACGTCGCCGGAGGATCGCCCCACCCCCAGCCCACGTTCTGGAGCTGGCGGCGCGAGAACGGTACGCCCGTTGCGTACAGTGCCTTATTTAGGTGGGCCGCCAAGGGTGCCCGTCTCCGCCACTGACGTAAAACTCCTCCTAGAATGTCTGTAGCCCCGCGCCGAGCCCTCGGGCTCCTCCAGACGCTGTTTACGTAGCGTCTCGGCCGTGCGTAGCGATAAGTTGGAGCAGGCTCAGCGGCCGCCGCCATTTTGTGCAGTCGCTGGGAAGGAAGGGAGACGCCTAAACCGTGGCACCGCCCGGTTTGAGCGTGACCAGACCTCCCCGCTGTACTAACAACCCCCGATTCTCTGTGTTTTGCTCCCGTCTCCGACGAGAGAGGCGGCGACGGTGGCGTCTGCGACGGGAGACAGCGCGTCGGAGCGAGAGAGCGCCGCGCCTGCCGCCGCCCCAACAGCGGAGGCGCCGCCGCCATCGGTCGTCACTAGACCGGAGCCACAGGCCATCCCTAGCTCGGCCGTTCGTGCCCCGCTTCCAGATCTTTATCCGTTTGGGACCATGCGCGGTGGCGGCTTTGGGGACCGGGACCGGGATCGGGACCGTGGAGGGTAAGGGGAAGGTGCGGGCGGGGGGCGGGGTAGCCCGCGACGTACAATGGCCGCCGTGCTCGGGCCTCTGGCTCGGCCGAGCGCATCTGCGGTCCGCCGTCGTGGCTCGGAGGCGGCAGGCCAGCCTTGTCGCCCCGCTTGACCGGCCTTGCCGATCATTTGGTCCCTGCAAGCCGCAGTGTTTGTCCAGGAAGAACCCGCATGCTCAAGTCTAGAAAAAGCGACCTCGAGGTGGTTTCCTTTCCGTTATGTCTCCAGCCATCCCATTTAGAAGGACTAGAGTCGAAAAGGTCTTTTATGACTCTAAGCCAGATTTTACTCCCATTCGGTCATATTTGGTTAATTGGAAACACATTGGAATGGGAAGTGCTGGGCTGCTTTTAAAAGATCGAAGTTGGGAGAGCCGGGAGGTCAGGTGACATTTTTATTTATTGCCTTTTATAGATCCAGTTATATTGCAGAACTAACTTTGAGGCCTAAGCTAGGAAGTTTTTTATAAATTACCGCAGGAAACTTCGTATTGTGCTACTAGAAAAATCCTTGGATGTGCCTGTCCTGGAGTTAGTACTCAAAAAAAGTTTATGCCAACGTTGTTCGTGATACTTAGATACCGGAAACAGTTCACGTCTAAATAAACTTTAGGTGATTTTTTTTTTATTTGGATACAGTAAAGTCTTGCCTGGTCATGGTGATGCACACTTCTAATCTTAGCACTCAAGCAATAGAAACAGGTAGATCTCTTGAGTTCCGGGCCAGCCTGGTCCACATTGTGAGTTCCAGGACAGCCAGAGCTACATAGTGAGATTCTCCCTCAAATGGGGAAAATCCTTAGAAATAACAAAGCTATTGAAACCAAGAGATGTTCTTGAGGTGGCACATGCAGGTGATCCCCAGCACCAGAGGCTGAGGCAGGAGCTTGGTGACTGAAGCCAGCCTGGGCTACGGTAGCTCTTTGAACGGTTTTCAAGGTTAGTTGTAGAAAGAAAGAAAATTCAGTTAGAATAAGCCTTGTAAAGGAATCTTAATTTTAGAAGCTTTCTTTCCAGATTATTACTGTAATATTCAAGCAATGTTAGTTGGGCCATTATGGCATGTGCCTTTAATTCCAGTATTTGGGAGGCAGAGGCAGGTGAATCCCTGAGTTCGAGGCCAGCCTGATCTACAGAGTGAGTACCCGGACAGCCAGAGCTGCACAGAGAAACTAACTCTCTGTCTGGAAACTAGCAGAAATCGAGCAGGGCTGCATCACATCAGGAACACCGGGAGAATATTAGGAGCCACGCTAAAGTCGTTTGACAGAGGCTAAAAATTTCTTCAAAACTGGGTTGGGTAATTTTTGCAAGACTGAAAAAAAAAACTGGCTTTCTAGGTTTTTTTTGTTTTTTTGTTTTTGCTTTTTCGAGACAGGGTTTCTCTGGTTTTGGAGCCTGTCCTGGAACTAGCTCTTGTAGACCAGGCTGGTCCCGAACTCACAGAGATCTGCCTGCCTCTGCCTCCCAAGTGCTGGGATTAAAGGCGTGCGTCGCCACCACCGCCTGGCTTGGCTTTCTAGTTCTTGTAGAGTGTTCCAGACTTGTGTTTGATTTGCAAGTGGGGTGGAGTGGCCAACTCAGAAGGCCTCTTTGGTCTGGTATTGAGCTGAAAACCTGGGGCCTTTTAAAAGTGTGGATCAGTGTTCCTGGCTGTATATATTTTTCTGTTGTGTTGGTTCAGCAGTAGTATTAATAAATTACCCCAGTTCTGCCTACTGAATGTGCATATCCAATGAATCCCAGTAAAATTTCTTACCATAAATCTTAATCTGTCAGGTTGGCCTAGAATGTGCGATGTTTCAGTGTAGACAAACACGCCTCTTCTAACAGAAGAGGGTTTTAGGTTGTAGGTTTTGTCCCACCACTCCCCAAACTGGCTGGTCTTGAAACGGAAATTCCTCAAAGTAGCTACTGTTGAATTTTCTGATTCTGTAGTGTTTTACAAGGGAGAAGGAAATGAGATTTTAAAATGCCCTGTTTGTGTATCAAAGTCCTGTGCTTTTACATAGAGTAAGGCAAATAAAGGTGATATTTGTTCTAGGAACAGTTAGCTTCTAATTTCATACATTTTAGGTTTGGCAAGTGGCCACATCTGTATTCTTGAACAAGACTTAATTTTAAATCTGTTTGAAGGGGGGTTTGTTTTGATACTGCAATCTCATAGTCCAGACTGGCCTTGAACTTTGATCTTGCCACCACCTTTCCAAGTGCTAAAGATTGCACGCTTTCAGCATTGTATCTGGCTTTGAATTTTATTAGATGAGATTCCTTAACCTACATCAATATTGTTTCTTCTGTAACTCAGTATTATTTGAGCATGGTGTGGTAGCTCACACTGATAATCCCAGTGTTTAGGAGGCTGAGGCAGGAGGATTTCTGTGAGTTGGGGTAAATGAGGTTCAGCCTCACAAGTGTAATATTATTTGGGGCAGAAAAAGGAGATACAAAATAAAGTATATCGATATAAAGATGAAGGCTAGCGAGGAAAGGATTACAACCCTTTATTCTGCTTCTTTTGAATAAACTAAAGGTGAGTACTAGTTCCTGGTGTCCCTGTAGTTTGCAGATTAGCTGGGAAGTGCTTGTCTCAGCAAGCGGGGAAGTTGACCAAGAAGCTGCAACAGTTTTGAGGGACTTGCTTCAAGTATGTGTGTTTTTTCTCCATCTCCACAATCTTGCTCTTACAGTTTAAGAGAGTATCTTCTTTGATACCTGTTTATGTTTTATCCCATGCAGAATCTCCAGTACCACTTAAAAAAATACACTGGGTATGTAGTTGGGAGGTAGCCAATGATTTTGCCAAATGGATAAAATTAGTAGTAGTGCTGTTCTCTGCATAGAGAACTAAGATGTAGAGAAGTAAAGTGTGCCCCCAGATTACATAGGAAGTTTCAGAAGGAAATAGAGCTCAATCCTTGTCTGGTTCTAGAATCTCTGCTCTTACCCCTGAGATTCTAAGATGAACTCAGATGAACCGTCTTTGGAAAGGGCTTTCCAGGAGCCATCTCTTCACATACTTCTGTCACATGAAACAGCTACTAATGAATCAACATTTTCTGGTGTCTTTAGGTTTGGAGCAAGAGGTGGTAGTGGCCTTCCCCCAAAGAAGTTTGGTAATCCTGGAGAGCGTTTACGGAAAAAGAAGTGGGATTTGAGTGAACTCCCGAAATTTGAGAAGAATTTTTATGTGGAGCATCCAGAAGTAGCAAGATTGACTCCGGTAAGAAAACAGATTCATCCAGGTGGTTGTACTTTATTTTGTATTAGGTCAGACCATAACAGTCCTAGCCATGGCTGGCTTGCCATTGTGTTTTGTTTAATTTTTATGTGATACAACTATTTTATTACTGGGTAGTGGTGGTGCATGTCTTTAATCCCAGCACCTGGAAGGCAGAGGCAGGTGGATCTCTAGTTCAAGAACAGCCTGGTCTACAAAGCAGTCTAGGCAGCCAGGACTGTTAACACAAAGAACCCCTGTCTTAAAGCCAAAAAAACCTATTCTGTGTGTGACATGGTCTCATTATGTAGTTCTAGGCTAGCCTTTAACTTTTTTTTTTTTTTTGGATTTCCGAGACAGGGTTTCTAGCCTTTAACTTTCTATCCTGCTACTTCAGCTCATGGGTGCTAGGGTTACAGGCATGGGCAGGCAAACCTGGTTTGTGATATTCTCTCTTTGGTCAAACCCTGAGCTTTGTCCATGAAGGCAGTTTCTCAACCATTGAGCTAGTTTTCTTCTAGCAGTACCATGCTCAAACCTGGTACCATATCATGTAAAGCTTAAACTCTACTATTCACCTATATTCTCATAAATTAAAGATAAATTAACATTGTATGTTTGTGTTCTTTTACCCACCTGATAGGGTATTCTTCCCAGAAAATACTTGCTTGTTCAGAAAGAGCTTTGGGCTCAAGTTATAGATAATCTCTTCCTAGTTCTAGTTTTATGTATAATAGAAGTTAATTATTTGTAGTAGACTGTTTAAGTAACCCTGGCTGGTCTAATTGTTTTTAGATAAGGTTAGCCATGTGCATCACAAACTTGAATTCATGTAAAAATATTAATGTTTATCATGTGTGATAATAAAGCTTTTAAATTGAGAAGTACTTTTACTGTCTCCCCCCCCCCCAAAGTATGAGGTTGATGAACTCCGTCGAAAGAAAGAGATCACAGTGAGAGGAGGCGATGTCTGTCCCAAGCCTGTCTTCGCCTTCCATCATGCGAACTTCCCACGTAAGTGCTTTAATCCTGCATTAAGTGGTAGGTTGCTTAAAATTTTTTTTTTTAAGGCTCAAAATTTTGTTGACAAATAGAAGCCTTTTTTAAAAGAAAAGATAATAGACAGGAAGTGATGGGCTCATGCCTTTAATCTCAGCACTTGGCAGCAGAACTCTTGAGTTTGAGACTAACCTGGTCTACAGAATAAAGTAAGTTCCAGGACAGCCAAGGCTGCACAGAGAAACCCTGTATTGGAAAACCAAAAAAGAAAAGATGGTAGCTTATTGGCCAGTCAGATGGTTCAGTGGTGAGAGTGTTTGGACCACCTAAGTTCAGCCTTTGGAACCCAGATAAACGTGGAAGGAGAAAACCAACTGCATGAGCTCTCCTCCGACCACCACACACTCACTCCAGCACATCACACATGCACACAGTAATAAAGTGAAAAGTTTCTTAGGTTTTTATTTTTCATGACAAAGTCTCACTGTATAGATCAGGCTAGCCTGAAACTCAAGAGATCTCTTGCCCCTGCCTCCCAAGTGCTGGGATTAAAGGTAGGTGCCACTATAATGTGAGTTTTCAATTTTTTATTTTTTTATTTTTTTATTTTTTTTGGTTTTTTCGAGACAGGGTTTCTCTGTAGCTTTGGAGCCTGTCCTGGAATTAGCTCTTGTAGACCAGGCTGGTCTCGAACTCACAGAGATCCGCCTGCCTCTGCCTCCCAAGTGCTGGGATTAAAGGTGTGCGCCACCACCGCCCGGCAGTTTTCAATTTTTTAAAAGCATGAAGGCTACTTGTATTAATAACTACTATGTTAATAGTTATTAATACTTTTTTTTTTTAAGATTATTTGTGTAGGGTGAGGTTCCTGAGAGGTCTGAAGACAGCATCAGATTTCCTGAAGTTGGAATTACACACAGTTCTGAAATGGGTGTTGGGAACCAAACTTGGGTCTTCTGTAAGAACAGAAAGTACTCTTTAACAGCTGAGCCATCTCCTCAGCTTTGGTGTTTTGTGATGTTTTTTTTTTTTTTTTTTTTTTTTTAAGATAGGGTATCTGTGTCACAACTCAGTGTGTCCTGGAACTTGTTTTGTAGACCAGGCTAGCTTCCTACTCAACAGAGATCCACTTGCCTCCCAAGTGCTGGGATCAAAGGAGTGCACCACCACCCCCGGCTTCTTCTTTCTTTTTAGTGTCAAAACTTGCACCGATATTTTGCCCCTTCGTTTTATAAGACAGCAGAATATTGCTTCTAGGATACAGTATGAACTTTGTAAATGACGCATGGGCCTGTGCTATTAGGTTTGTTAGGATAGTAATTCACAAAGGTGGTAGTGAACTGGCAAGAAATTGGGTTTAAAGTTCTTGATAAGTCTAAGTAAGTTTTATCTTCAGTAACTGCTACTCTAGATCTCATGTGTGCCCTTAGCTTTACTAGTAAAAGTAGTAATGCGTTCATTTTTTTTTCAGAGTATGTAATGGATGTGCTGATGGATCAGCATTTTACAGAACCAACTCCCATTCAATGCCAAGGATTTCCTTTGGCTCTTAGTGGCCGGGATATGGTTGGCATTGCACAGACCGGCTCTGGGAAAACATTGGCGGTAGGTACCACATCTTTGACATTGTAGTAACTTAATTTTGTTATCCTAGTTCTCTTAGATTTTTCTCAGGTGTCATGTCCATGTCGTGTCCCCCCCCCCCCCCCCGCCCCCCAAACACACACACCCTGAGACAAGGTTTCTCTTTGTAGTCACTGCTGTTCTGGAACCAGGGTGGCCTCCAGCCAAAAAACTGCCTGCCTCTACCACCTCCCAAATGCTGGGATTAAAATCATGCGCCACCATGCCCAGCTCACATTTTCTCAGTTAAAATACTATGTGCAAGCCAGGGTGGTGGGATATAACCTTTAATCCCCGGCACTAGAGAGGCAGAAGCCAGCAGATTGGCCTCTGAGTTGGAGGCCAGTTTGGTCTATGCAGTGAGTTCCAGGAAACCAGAGCCAAAACATAAAATACTACTATGTGCAATATTTCAAATGGAGGTTTGCATTGTACTTGAGTGTGGTGATGTGTTGTATTTTTCTTCCTTTCTGTTAGGGCATTGTTAATTACTGATTTAAATTGGAACCATTAAGATAATGTCTTGAGTTTGTATGACATTGTTGATTCTCATTCTTCCTCAGTATTTGCTGCCTGCAATTGTTCATATAAACCACCAGCCATACTTGGAAAGAGGAGATGGCCCAATTGTAAGTGTATTACAGTTTGTAAATTTTCTTGTTTTTTTGTTTTGTTGTGTTGTGTTTTTGAGACAGGGTTTCTCTGTGTAACAGTTCTAGCTGTCCTGGAACTGACTTTGTAGACCAGGCTGGCCTTGAATTCGCTAAGATCCACCTGTCTTCTGCCTCCCAAGTGCTGGCATTAAAGGCATGTACCACCACTGTCCAGCCCAGTTTATAATTTTTAAGAATTAAAAATTCACATTGGTATGCTCTCAAGTTCTTTGTTCTGCCTTCTTGAGAACCACCTGGGAATGCTCTGCTTTACATTGGCCTATTAAGTCTGCTCACGCTGTGTGTGGGTGTGGCCGTGGAGATCAGAAGAGGGTATTTAATCCCCTGGACCTGGAGTTACAGTTGCTATCTGCAATGTGATTGTTAGGATTGTACCCAAGTCCTGGAAAAGGGCCAGTGCTATTTATTGACCACTGAATTGTCTCTTCGCCCCTGCCCTGCCCTGCCCTATCATTTGGAATTAAATGACTGAATTTGAGGCATTCTTTCTCTTTTCTGTTTGGGGTTCTATATATATCTAACTTGTGCCCTTGTGTGTGTTAGGCAAATAAATACCACTGAGCTCTATCTCCCTGAACCTAGTCTTTGAACCAGTCTTTTTTTTCCCTTTTTTTAAAAATGTATTTCCTTCCTGTGCTTGTTTTATTTATTTATTATGTATACATTATTCTGTCTTGTGTGTCTTTGCTCTTCAGCAAGCAATGCTCTTAACTGCTGAGCCATCTCCAGCCCTGAACCAGTCTTTGTAGCACATTTAAGTACAAGTCTTTTTCTTTCTTTTTTTTTTTTCTTTTTTCTTTTTTGTATTGGGGGTTGGACTTAGGGCTTAATGTGTGCTAGGTAGATATTCAACCATTGGGCTATATCAGCAGCCCTCAAACACAATTTTGAATTACTCATTTTTGTTAGTTTTGGTTATTTTTCTTTAGGGAGTGGATTCTGTAGAAGTTAGGGTCAGTTCTTCCCACCACACCACGTGGATCTCTGATCAGCTTTTTATTTTTAACATAGGCTAGGCTGGCTTTGAACTCAGAGATCATCCTTCCTCTGCCTCCTTTGCTGGCATTAAAGGTGTACACCACCATGCAAGCATATCTTTCTTCTCCAGTCATCATTGTCTTCGCCCCTATTTTTTTAAGTAGGTTTTTTTTGTTGTTTTGTTTTGTTTTTGTTTTTTAAAGTAGGGTTTCTCTGTAGCTTTGGAGCCTGTCCTGGAACTTGATCTGTAGACCAGGATGGTCTCGAACTTAACAGAGATCTGCCTGCCTCTGCCTCCCAGGTACTGGGGTTAAAGGCGTGTACCACCGCCCAGCCAAGTATTTTTTTTTTTAACTTTTATGTCCATTGGTGCTTTGCCTCCATGTATGTCTGTGTGAGTGAGGGTGTCAAATCCTTCTGAACTAGAGTTACTGACATTTATGAGCTGCCATGTGAGTGCAGGGAATTGAACTAGGGTCCTCTGGGAGAGCCACAGCCACTGTTTTTAACCCCTGAGCCATTTTCTAAGCTCAACTTTAATCTGTATTTCCTACTGATATTTAAGTTTTTGTTTGATGGATGTCCCCACCCTAGCTAGAGAGGGTTTCTCTGTAATGGCCCTGGCTGTCCCTGAACTTGTTGTGAATACCAGTCTGATCTCAATCTCACTCACAGAGATCTGCCTGACACATCATCTTTCATCTTGTAAGGTTAAAAGTTGGTAGTACAAATCTGGGTGTGATGGTGCAACCTAGCCTGGGTAGTAGAAAAGTGAGGATCAGAAGGAACTTCAAGGTCATCTTCAGCTACATAGTTAAAGGCCAGAGAGTCTGTAGAAGACGCTCTTTTGTTTTTGTCTTTATACTTTATGTAATGATAATGCATCAGAGTAAGCCAAGTGGGAAAGATGCTGCTATATTTCCATTTCTATATTGTAAGTTATATTTGCTCATAAGCCAGTGTGCCCCACTACTCAAATAAATTGATGTGCTAAATTGGACAATGAGGGGAAAATTAGACTACCCTTTGGTTCTTAGGGTTGTTTGGGTGTTTTTGTTAAACTTGGGTTGGCTGTCTCAAGTTTATTTGCTTCTTCCCTCCCCTTACTTATTTCAGTGTCTAGTGCTGGCTCCTACCAGAGAACTTGCTCAGCAGGTGCAGCAGGTGGCTGATGATTATGGAAAGTGTTCTAGGTTGAAGAGCACATGCATTTATGGAGGGGCTCCTAAAGGTCCTCAGATTCGAGACTTGGAAAGAGGTAAAAAAAAAATCCTTCCTTGCCAATTTCTGTAAATGAAATTGGACAAGTTTCTTGTTAGAAAATTCGGTAGCGGGGGGGGGGAAGCTAGAGTCTTAACCTGCTCTTTGAAGTTCGCATTATATCATGCCCTTCAGATACTGTGTATGTTTAGCAACTGCTGAACATCAAATGCAGCCATCAGAACTGTTGTGTCATGGTTTCTGTGTACTGAGGTTTAGACCGTTTATAAAAAGTTTATTGTTTTGTTGCTTTGCAGGTGTTGAGATTTGCATAGCCACCCCTGGGCGCCTAATAGATTTTCTGGAATCAGGAAAAACAAATCTTCGCCGCTGTACTTACCTTGTGTTGGATGAGGCTGACCGAATGCTTGATATGGGCTTTGAGCCCCAGATCCGTAAAATTGTTGACCAAATCAGGGTTCGTAAAGCTGATACTTCATTATATTTATACCTGTTCAACTGTTATATAGTTCTTTAATATAAAGGAAAACCTTCATTTCCTGACAGCCTGACCGGCAGACACTGATGTGGAGTGCAACCTGGCCAAAGGAAGTAAGGCAGCTTGCAGAGGACTTCCTGCGTGATTACACCCAGATCAACGTGGGCAATCTGGAGTTGAGTGCCAACCACAACATCCTGCAGATTGTGGATGTCTGTATGGAAAGTGAAAAAGATCACAAGTATGAAAGGGGACTTTGTTTTCTTGTTTTGATAGAATATTGGGATTGGTTGATTTTTAAGACAGAGCTGCTCTTGATGTCCTAACATTGCATTTAAACTCATGATCCTTCAGAATGCTAGAATTACTGCTGTACTGTACCATAGCTGAAAAGGCCAGGATTTTTTTGAGGTTGGAAAGATTGCTGTATTGTTTTGTTTCGTTTTGTTTTTTGAGACAGGGTTTCTCTGTGGCTTTGGAGCCTATCCTGGAACTAGCTCTTGTAGACCAGGCTGGCCTCGAACTCAGAGAGATCCGCCTGCCTCTGCCTCCCGAGTGCTGGGGATTAAAGGCATGTGCCACCACCACTGCCCGGTTAGGATTCCGTCTCATTGCCTCCATTTCTTATTTTTTGAGATAGGAATAATATCAAATGCATCAGACCTGCTTGAATCTAGTGTGAGTGAATTAGTTGGAATTCACTTCTATTTCGTGTATGTGAAACAAGATCTCGTGTATCCTTCTTAGGCCTGGACCTTGAGGTGTAAACAAGATTACTTAGAGCTTTTGCCTCCTATGTACTGTGAGTTCAGGCATATGCCACCACACTGTTTAGGTGTTGCTGAGGATTGAACCCAGGGCATCATGCTTGCTGGGCGAATACTATAACCACAGTGGATTAGTTTTTGTTGTTTTCATGCACTGTCCTCAGATCCCTAGGGGTGGAATTATAGATGTTTGCCAGACACCATAGTGGATGCCCAAAGCTAGTGTCAGTCCCCTCTGTAAGAGCAGCAAGACTTTTAATCTCTTCAGACCCTGAATAGTTATAGATGTATGCGTCTAAGTACCCGTGAACAAGCCAAGCGTGTTAGCACACCTTTATACCAGTGCTGCAGAGGCAGGCCAATTGCTTTAAGATTGCTTTTTTGTGTTTTGTTTTTTAAGACGGTTATACCAGTGCTTCGCAGGCAGGCAGGCCGACTTAAGGTTTGTGTTTTGTTTTTGGAGATTGTTTTTCTAGTTTGTGTAGCTTTGGAGCTGGTCCTAGAACTCCTTCTGTAAACCATGCTGGCCTTGAACTCAACAAAAATCTGCCTGCCTTTCTCTCCCGGATTACAGGTGTATGCCACTACTGAAGTTTGAGGGCAGCCTGGTCTACAGAGTGAGTTCCAGGACAGCCAGGGCAACACTGAGAAACCCTGTTGTATTGAAAAACAAAACCCAAAAAAGTTAGGTCTGGAGGATTTTTTTCTTTTTGGAAGAGAAGATTCCTGTTATGTAATTAAGGTTGACCCTTAGATTCTCCATCCTGCTTCAGCTTCCTGAGTGATACTGGGACTGTAGGCATGTTCCACCACACTCTAAGCTTTGGGAGTTAATAGCATCTGTGTGGATGATACTGTATGAGACTGCATTGTTGGTCTTGTTTTCAGATTGATCCAACTGATGGAGGAGATCATGGCGGAAAAGGAAAATAAGACTATAATATTTGTGGAGACAAAGAGACGCTGTGATGACCTCACTCGAAGGATGCGCAGAGATGGGTGAGTACAGCACCTAGAGAGCATTATACCAACAGTTTTCGACCTCTAGGTTACGCTATCTGTGGAGGGAGGGTGGGCAGACGACCCTTTCATCCTGGTCATATATCTGATACCATGCATGCCAGATATTTACATTATGATTCCTAACAATAGCAAAATTGCAGTTAGTGAATTGGCAACAAAATGATTGTATGGTTGGGGTCACCACAGGGACTGTATTAAAGAGTTGTATTGTTAAGAAGGTTGAGAACCACTGCTATGCTAGGGCCTTTACACATGTGTATTTTAGCATAATGTGTAATTGTGTAAATGTATAAATAAGCATCGTCTTCTATTATGTAGCTTAAACAACTTGATCAACATTATGTACTAATACTTGGGTAAAGATTTCTAATGTATAATATTCTTCTGATAGTTGGCCAGCTATGTGTATCCATGGAGACAAGAGTCAACCAGAAAGAGATTGGGTACTTAATGGTAAGAATAAGACTAAGTATTTTCTTTTGAGATAGGATCTCCCTGTGTCGTTCGTTCAGTCTTGCTTTGAGCTCATAGAAATCCACCTGCCTCTGCCTACTAGCACAGTAAAGTTTTTTTGACAAATGTTATGCCCCCTGCCCTATTTAGAAAGAACCGGGTAAAAGATTATTTTGACTTTGTACATCAAATAATGGTTTGAATGATTTCCACACAAAAACAGATGGTCATAGATAGTTTTGAAGACATGGCCTGGCTGCGTTCCCTATACTAGATTCTATTTGTAGATCAAAGCCCACTAGCCCTATTTTAGCTAATTGAACCCTGGGCATTTTCAGTACCTCTCCAGAGTTCTTTAAAGCTTATAATAATAAAAACAATTTTTTTTTCCAAATGAAAGGGCTAGAGAGATGACCCAGGCATGGTGATGCACGCCTTTAACCCTAGCACTTGGGAGGCAGAGGCAGGTAGATCTCAGTGAGTTTGAGGCCAACCTGGTCAATAAAGTGAGTTCCAGGGTTTCAGGCCAGCTAGAGCTGTTAGACAAGAGAAACCTTGTCTTTAAGTAAAATAAAAAAGACCCACATGCTGCTCTTCGGAGGACTTGTGTTGAGTGCTTCACAAACACCTGTACTTCCAGCCACACAGAGATTCTATGCCTCTGGCATCTGAGTACCTACATTCATAGACACACAGTTTTTAATAAAATACTTTTATTTTTCTTAAAGTGGGTATGGTATAAACTGTTAAGAAGGTTTACAAAACGAACATTATCAATGGCATGTATATTAGGTGGGTGGGGAGAATGATTTTTCTTTGTTTTTTATGGATGTTCTTTATAGCCTCAGTTCCCTAACTTGGTACCTGTTTTTCTTTTTTTTTTTCAGAGTTCCGATCTGGAAAGGCTCCTATACTCATTGCCACAGATGTAGCCTCCCGTGGGCTAGGTTTGTATAGATAGGTCTCTGTCGGTGATTTGTGTATCTTTTGTTTTGAAAATTTTTTTTGTCATGTCAAATTTAGAGTTGTATGTATATAAGTTTAGTCAAAAGAGTATAAGTGTGATCCCCCTCTTATAAATTTTTTTTGACCTTTGTGGGTTTAATTTATTTTATTATTTTGGGTTTTCTGCGGTCATCCCACCCACCCCTCTTTTATTTTCAAAGTCTCGTCCGGCTCCTAACAAACAGGCTTTGGTCTGCAGCAAGGCCTAGGCATGACTATTAAGTTACGGGGAGAGGAGATAATTCATCTTACAGCTTAATTTCTTTTTGTTCTTGTTCAGTTTTCTGGCTGGATAGGAGGAGGCTAATGAAACCTGGCTAACAAAAACTGGTTTCTTTAGTTTTTGCCTCATGCTAGTTTGTCTATTTTAGATACAAGCATAGAGGCTACTTCCATGAACATTTACTAAAAAGTTTCATTACTTTATAACGACATTCTTTTTTAAATGTCTGCATTGCCTGGTATTATTTCAGTAAAATGGTGGGCAATTCTCCCTTCTTACCCTCCATTTGGCCATCGATGTGTTGTCCACTTTAAGAATTTAGTTTAAAGGTGTTCTTTAGTTTCAACTCACAAATTTAAGATACGTACAGATGGCCTGTTGTTTTGACCTGAACAATTCTGAACCAAAATGTTAACATTTATAAAGATTATTTCAACTGGGTGTAGTAATACATGCCTTTGATCCTAGTATTTGTGAGACAGAGGCAAGTGGTTTTTTATTTTGAAGTCAGCCTAGTGTGCCTAGTAAGCTTTAGACCACCTGGGGCCACATTATGAGACTGTGTCTCCACAAAAAGAGATTGCTGTAGCTGGGCATGGTAGTATATGCCTGTAAATTCCAGCACTTGGGAGGCTTGGGCAGAAGAATCAATAGTTGGAGGCCATCCTTGTTTATATATAGCGAGATCTTGTTTTAGAGAGATGGGGGTCATTTCTATCATGAGGAATCCATTATTGGTATGTTTAACTTCTGTTGAGGAAGGTGAGAAGTACCAAGTTTCCCTGTGCAATTTAACATAACAATGATAAGTATTGATGCGGCAGTAGTGGGGCTTTTTTATCCCTTGAACTCCTTCAGAGGTAGTGACCTGCAGCCATGGCGGGAAGCTGTGTCTTCCCTCAGGTCATGTCTGGGTCTGTGCCGTTAGAACTTGGGCCTGTTGGGAGAGGAGGCAGAAGCCTGAAAGCAATTTCCATGAAAGCTTTCAGTAATGGTGGTTTTTAAAACAGGCTTGCTATGTGCTGGTAGCTTCTTTGTGCATCTTGCCTAGACAATTAAAAATCTTTGTTCTGTGTCCCTTTGCATATTTTAACAAAATCAATTGGCTGCCATTAGAATAACTTAGACTCTTCATCCCACCCTCCCTCATTCAAGTGAGGGGAGAGGGAAGGTGCCTGAGTCTGTTTCTTGTTACTCAACATCAGTGCTTGTTTTGGGCCCCTTTGTTTGCTGCCTTGTAAAAATAAAAAGGAGGGAGAAAACCCACCACAATGGCAGAATTCTGACCAAGGTCCTACAAGATCCTGGAAAGTGAAGGCTTCTACCTCATAGACAGGGGTGCTATTTTCAGCTGAGTCACCAGGCCTTTTTTCACTTCTGTGGAGCGATGGTCTCTTAAATGATCCCTTCAGGTAAGTTCTTGGCTTCCCATAGTTCATAGTAGTCATCTTCAGGCGACCACTGTTCCCTTTCCACTGGGATATTTTTTATTTCGCTTTTTTTTCTTTTTTCTTTTTCTTTTTTGTTTACAGACTGTTGAACTAAAAGTATTGAATTGATTTTGTTTTGTTTTTTTAGCAGAAGCTTTGATATCAGCTGCAGATCACTCAGTACATGACTGAGGCAAATCTACATTGGCCCGAAGCCGCTCTAGATGAGCCTGCTGGCTAGTCTTAGATCCTCCCAATTAGTCATTGGAGTTTTAGGCCATGGCATAGGCTCTCCCAGGCCACTGGCCAAACCATGTAACTTTCCATTTCTTACCCTGCTACAGCATCTTCTCTAGACAGCAAGATAACATTGTGGCAGTGCGCCAGTAACCTCAGGGCAGCCTGGACTGGAGAAAACCAGATTCTGTGCTTGCTCTTTGGTGGCCTCAGGCAGCTGTGTGCACACAGGACACCTTTCTAGTATGAAGAACTTGCACCGTGTCCACCCTTTATCAAGCCCCTCCAGAAGTGCTCCCAGCTGTTAGCATCTGGAGCCCCAGTTCTTGCTGCTTGGAAAGCACACTCCTGTGCATCCAGTGCAGTAATTCAGCGTGCTCTGTTGCCCATGGTCACCAGTGGGAGTGACTAAGGGCCATTATTCAAGCTCTGAAGATGTGCTTATGGAGTTACCCCACCCCCACCCCAATCTTCCATCCTTGCCCTATATTTTTTCTTTGTGGCATCAACGACCCAAGCCGGAGACTCAAGCTGCCCCCTGTGATAAGTGCCTTCTCGTCTTTCTGGTGTGATTCAGGACTTTAGGGGTCAGTAAAGACTGAGGAGCCTTTATTGTAATAAGAAACAGACATAATGCCCCTACTCCACACACCCCTAACAACAGCTGAATTTTTGTTTTTTAATCATCTCCCCTTCCCCTGAAATTGATCCAGTCTGGGCAATAGATGCAGTCTGACCCTTTGGATGTAACTTTTTTTTAATTTTTCTACAATCACCCCAATTACCTTGGGGAGGTGTTGGAGGACCTGAAATTTTTACCTGAACCCAGGTTCTCCGGCGCTTGGCAACCAAATGGGGCTACAGAGAAGCATCTAAGCCAGTTCACAGAGCGAGCGTGTGTGGGGACTTCTCACTGCCATGGACCCTTGATGCATGCTCCCCGCGCTCCAGTGGTCCCGTGTCAGAAGGCGGAGTTTTCGAAAGGAGGCCGCCAAATATAAAAGACAAAGAGACGGGATCGGCTGCAGCGGTTTCCCAAAGGAGGAGGGAGTGTGCATCGGTCTGGTAACAAACAGAGAATGTTTTTTAATTATTTCTATCACAGAAATCTGTGTTTTATCTAGGATATTTTCGGAATATTCTTTGTAAAATGCAGATTTTTTTCCACAAAAATTAGGATTCTGTTATTAAATTTGTTTGTTGGGTAGGATAAAAAACATTTAGCTGAAAGCATTACACTAACATTTACATAACTATAAGTTTTAGGGGTTACCCAGCCCAATTCCTAGCCATGTGCAGAATATTAATGTGTGTCTCAAAGTGTCATGGTTTTCCCCACGTTCTTTGGCTATTGAATCTCCAGGTCACGTAGACAATCTGCTTAATGATACAAGTATCCAGTTTGTAATTTTGAGTGGAAAAAACCCTCACTTGAGAAGCTGGGCTTGGAAGTGCAGTGAAATTTTAGTGTAATGTGTTCTTGTGATTGAAAGGGAAAGATAATGTGGATGTTCAAGCAAAGCAAAATAGGTGTGTACTGTGGCTCTGGTTTGCTTTTTAAATATGAGAGCAAGAAAGCCCTAACTGTAGTCTGAGAATGTAGTGGGTAGATGAAGTGCCTTTCCATGTTGCTCTGTGACTGGTCGGAAGGTAAGTTGTTGTGCTGTTGGTAGACTGTGCCAGGCTTCTCCCAACAGAGTAGAAGTGATTTGGCCCTGCACTTTAATGGTGGTTATTGATCTCTACATCCCAGTTCTGAAAGCGGTGGCACTGGAATGTGTCAGTCTGAACTCTGGTTGTAGTGTATCTCCTGTCAGCATACTGTCACAGAAGAGGCAGGAGTTTGGGGGGTTAAATGGGATTCCCGTGGGATTATAATCAAGACGCAGTGCCCATTTGTGTCCTGAGAATCACTGGTTCTCTTTTACTCTGTTGGGATGAGTCTTTTTTGTACCTGCTCAGAGTGGTTACTAACTTCATCTTTTCTCCTCTTGCTGTCATCTGCATTCGTGCGTTCCACCTCTTGGCCTTGTACTTTACCTTCTCTTTCCACATCAACTTAACGCAATGGCTCATCATTGACCTGGAAGATGTGGAAGATGTGAAGTTTGTGATCAACTATGACTATCCAAACAGCTCAGAGGACTATGTTCACCGTATTGGCCGAACGGCCCGGAGCACCAACAAGGGCACTGCCTATACTTTCTTTACCCCGGGGAACCTAAAGCAGGCTAGAGAGCTGATCAAAGTGTTGGAAGAGGCTAATCAGGCCATCAATCCAAAATTGATGCAACTGGTGGACCACAGAGGTGGTGGCGGCGGAGGGGGTAAGGGTAAGTCCTGGAATTTTCCAGGTACTGTATGGGACTCCTTGATGCTAATTGTTTTTTGCTGTTTTTTAATTTTTCATTTTGATCTGTGAAGGAAGGCTCTTGCTTAGAAGTCAGAGAATGCTTAGTGGTTTTCATGGCGTCATTGTAAGTCAAAAAGCAAGTTTCATCATTGTACTGCTATTGTTACTATTGTAGCCTTGTATGTGAGAATCTAAGACCCACTTTCTTAAATTTTGGGTCACGTGCATGGTCAAAACTAAACTCATGCATTCCTGTAGATTTCTTTTTTGTGGGGGCGGGTGTTTAAGACGGGGTTTCTCTGGCGTCGAACTCACAGAGATTCCCCCCACCCCCAAACACACACACACTGATGGTATGGTGTTTGCTTTGACCTCTGGATCTAAGGCCAGGTGCGACTTCTAGGTACAGTTTGAGGTTTGTATCTAGACCCTGTCTCTCTTTGTTTTTGTTTTTTTGAGACAGGGTTTCTCTGTGAAACAGATCCTGGCTGTCCTGAAACTCACCCTGTAGACTAGCCTTGAACTCAGTGATCTGCCTGCCTCTGCCTCCTGAGTGCTCAGATGAAAGGAGTGTGCCACTACTGCTTGGTTAGACCCTTTCTCTTAATAGATACACAAAGCTAAAGCCTGGTGGTTTTGATACCTTTAAACTGCTTTTTAGTTATACTAGAGTTTTCAGTTTTGCATGTGGAGAATTTGGTAATTTTACGTCATTTCATAGCATAGTATTAGCTAACACACAACTGATCTACAGTTGTGAGATGCACTCAGCTCCGACTCCTGGCTCCCTAGCCTGGTGTGCGAAAGTTGTTTATTGTTTTTTGGCTTCAGGGTGGTAGTATACGTCTTTAATCTCAGCACTCAGGAGACAAAAGCAGGCATGTCTCTAAGTTTGAGGCCAGCCTTTTCTATAGAACAAGTTTCAGGACAGCCAGGGCTAAACAGAAACCCTCTCTCAGGAAACTGATGGGGGGAAAAATAGATTGTTTTTGTTGCCCTCAAGAAGAGTCTAAAAGGCACCAAGTTAAGTATTAGCTTAAAGACTGGCATTGCTGACACTGAAGATGTGTTGAATATTTCTGTTCCCTTTTATGTTTAGTTTGTGTTGGATCTCATACTGGCTTTAAAGATACCTTTATCTTCCCATCAGGAGGTCGCTCTCGATACCGGACTACTTCTTCAGCCAACAATCCCAATCTGATGTATCAGGATGAGTGTGACCGGAGGCTTCGAGGGGTCAAGGATGGTGGCCGGAGAGATTCTACAAGCTACCGGGATCGCAGTGAAACCGATAGAGCCAGTTATGCTAATGGCAGTGGCTATGGAAGCCCAAATTCTGCCTTTGGGGCACAAGCAGGCCAATACACCTATGCCCAAGGCACCTATGGGGCAGCTGCTTATGGTACCAGTGGCTACACAGCCCAGGAGTATGCTGCTGGCACATACGGGGCTAGTAGCACCACCTCAACTGGGAGGAGCTCCCAGAGCTCTAGTCAGCAGTTTAGTGGTATAGGCCGATCTGGGCAGCAGCCACAGCCACTGATGTCACAGCAGTTTGCACAGCCTCCAGGAGCTACCAATATGATAGGCTATATGGGGCAGACTGCTTACCAGTACCCTCCCCCCCCTCCTCCCCCTCCTCCTTCTCGTAAATGAAGCTGCTTGGTGGGAGTGACTTGTGCAGATTACATCTAAAGGAACACTGTCTATTCTTTTACCTTATAGCCATTTTTATTTTTTCTTTTCCCAACCATTGTGGTTTATCTTTTTTTTTAAATGCAGATTAGTTAAAATTCACTGCCAGGTTTCTTCTGCCCACCCAAAAGATCCAGTCTGTAATAACAGATTTTGTACGGAAATATATATAACTGACTAGAAAACATTTTCTTCCCCCGATTTAATGCATGTTGAGGATATTGAGCTATTTTTCATCTTAAAGGTATTAGGCGCTTTTGTTGGAGCCTGCTTATTGTTGGGAGGGAGGGTAGGGAAGGATGGAGTGTTCTGCAGAAGATGGCAGCATCTGTGCTTCAGGCTGTTCTCCTTACTGGGGGAAGCCAAGAGGGATTTCATGTGTGTTGTCCATGGTGGGTTTTAAGTTAACTGAAGTTAGATTACTCGGCGTGCTGGATTTTAAGACTTGTCAGTCATTTTGGCTGATGGCATATTAGCATGGATTTGAGAGCTAAAAAATTCCTAATTGGTTTGCCCCTCTCTCCTGCAGTTACTAAATATTAACCAGGTTAGTGTTTTTCTGAGTTCAAGCAACCTTTTTAAGTTTAAAAAAACTACAAAGCATTGTTTACTGGGTAGACTGGCATTTGGGTAGAGACTGCCTGGTTTTGCTCCCCATATAACTAGGGACCATCTGAAAAGTTGATTTCTTTAGCCAAATAGTTATGAGCAGTAAGCATGCATCAGTGAGTAGCAGATGCTTCCTAAGCAGCTGAGTCTATGGTGTACAAAATGCCTTTATAAATGATGACATCCAAATGGGCAGATCGTCCTCTTAAATTCAGTATTTTTAGAGTTAAGGTGGCTCGTGGGCTGCTCTGCCCTCTTGACCCGGCTCTCCTGAGCAGGACCCCACGGCCTGTTCTGTGGTGTTTCATAGCAGCTGGAGGCACTCGTCCTCGGCATCCTTTTGCACTCAGCTTTTCACAGGTAGGTAGTGCTTAGGAAGCACTCTGGAGGACTAGAGCCCATGTCCCCCTTACTCTGCAGTGGGAAGGTGGGTTTGTCTCATCCCTTTGTTAACTGTTTTCTTCCTGAAACTTCCAAGAGCAACAGATGCACCTGAAAAGAATTTTGCTCTTATGTCCCCTAACAGGATGGGACAGTAGATGGCCCCAGCACCTGTGAGAGATCATCACATGGCGGGGTCTTTTGTTTTGCTGTTACCTGTGCTGCTCATTCACAGTACAGGAGGAGGCTCCACTTCATTTCGTGGCTGTGCCCTCAGAATGCTTGCTGCTTTGTAAAAGTCGTAACCATACACTTGAGGTTTCCTTCAGGAAGAGAAAGGGGATGGTTTTGAGGGCTCTGAAAGTAGGATTCAGTGTGCGACACAACAGGTAGGTTGTCAGCATATGTTGGGTATATGTATGTGAACGCTTGGCATCCTTTTGTTTTCCTTACTATTTTACAGAATATGGAGCTGGGGGAGTGGTGGGCACAGATGTGTGGCAACCCTGCTCTGTGCTTGAAACCAAAGTGTATGTTCTGTCTGTCTCTCACCCTGCCAAAAGGAAGTGTCTAATCATGGACACTGACCAGCCTGTTACAGATACTTCTTCAGATTTACCTATTAAGCATCATACCATGGGCTATCCTGTGCTACTGCCGCTCTTAAAAACACCCTTTCTGTTAATGCCTTTGGAGATGAAGCAGTAGCTAGGTTGCTTACCTCCCCTTTCCACCAGAAGCATAATCCAGATAAATTAACAGCTGAATTACTACTTCATGAGCTCTTTTGGCCTGGGTATGGCAGAAAACTAGCAGTTTTCCTATTTAGTCCAAATGACTTCTGTCTTCTTGTCTGTCCTTTGAGTTCTCTCAGAACAGGCCTAGGCACGCCCTCTGAGGTGGGGTAATTGCCTTTGTGTGGTTAACTCACTTAAGGAAAGGGCTTCAGTATTAAGCTGTGGGCTGCTTCTCCCTACCCCTCCTGAACAATTCATTGTGCAGACTTCTCATCTAAAAGGTTGGTGGCTTTTGCCTGGGATCAGTGCTCTGCTAATGCATTTGCTGGTCTCTGAACACATTCCTGTCATTGAGACTTGAATTGTAGGTGTGATGTTGAGGCACAGGATGCTAATAGCTATGTTACTACTATTCTTAGTTTGTAAATTGTCCTTTTGATACCATATTGTTTTCTTTTGTAGGTATAAATAAAACAATTGACAATAAAGGTGTGAATTTTTTATTACATCAAAACTTAGAAAATATTGGGAGATTGAGTGACTAAGCACCCTAATTAGCACCTCAAACTGGGAGGGAGGGGAGAGTGGGGTTGATGGTAGGTCTTGGCACAAGAATCTGAATCACAGTTGGATGGTCACGGTATCCACGTAGGCAATTGAGATGAGTCTAAGCTGCAGTGTGGAAGCCAGTTGAGTGACAACACATGCATACACCCAGGGTCTTGTTCCACACTGACCTCGGAAGGATCTTTGAATGTATCTGCCTGTTCCTTGACATGAGCCTTCCTCTAGTCAAAGGAGCAATATTTGGTCGTTCGTGGAGGGGGGTATCTTAACTGCTCCTTAATTCACTCGTCATTGTGAGGCCTCATTACATCCGTGGTGATGGTGAGATGGGAAGTTCGGCCAGTGCTTTGCTCAAATTCACACCAATTGTTTGTCATCAAGGAGAACAGTCCAAGTAGTTTGCTTTGGATGCCTTACAGGGTGGCCCATCTCTTCAGACTGGCATAGGTAGGCTTAACTTCTTTCCTTTAAGGACTAGAAGAAAAGGAAGATGAAGTTATAGATCATGCTATACTTAGAAAAGTATTGTTTCATCCCCCTCCTTTTGTGAGTTTCATTAGCCTGTCTATATTACACCATGCCTCTTAAAAGTTGTTTGCGGATCAGGTTACCACAAGTTTCCATTTCAGGTTATCCATGGGCTCTATGCCCCTTTGGCTCAATTTTGGCTACTGTGCTCCTTCCTTACATAGTTGTACATTTTAGCAATTGGCTTCAATTCATCGCTCCACTCACATAAACTATCTCGTCACTGTCACGACCCTCCTTGCATGGCAATTACTGGGTTGATTGAAGTGACTTTTTATTTTTTCGAGACAGAGTTTTTCTGTGGCTTTGGAGCCTGTCCTGGAACTAGCTCTGTAGACCAGGCTGGTCTCGAACTCACAGAGATCCGCCTGCCTCTGCCTCCCGAGTGCTGGGATTAAAGGCGTGTGCCACCATAGCCATTACAGATGCTCTGGTGATGTACTAGCAAACCTCCTCAGCCCTGTGTGAATTTAGTTGGTTTGCGTTTCAAGGTTTAGAACTTTCCAAGGCCCACTTTGGAGCTTATGCATGAGATATTTCCTAACCAGGTTTGTCAAAAGTCCCCAGTTCTCATCTGTACACAAGTATGGTTCCCATTGGTCTGTGCCTCTCCCATCCAAATAAGCTCCGGAAGGGATGAGCCTTGGCCCTGACTCATCAGCTGGAATACCATAGAGTGTATAATGACAGCACCAGTCCCTACCTCTGGTCACATACAAGTAGAAGAAGTCACAGTAAAAGATGGTTTGTACTACTCCAGACACCACGGAGATCTGATCATAGAAATTCTCTGTCTGGTACCGCCAGATCCAGTTGGCTAGATAGAGTGCCCGATACAGTCCCAGGAAGAACAGGTAGTGAGTGGTGATGGTCTCCGCCTCTCCAGTCTTGCTGATCATGAAGAGCTGCGGCAGGATGGCCACTGACTCCAAATAGATGGAGAAGGTCCAGAGGACCTGTCAGAGAAGCAGAGGGCTGTGAGGGTCCTTGCTTTGGAGGACCCATGTGTAGTGAACTATGCTGGAGAGAACAGTTTGTCATACAATCACTTGTTCAGGGTCCCAGTGTAACCTAGGTAGGCTTTGAGTTAACTGCCTCCCAAGGAAGGGCTGGAGTGACAGCCATGCTTCACCACACCAAGTTTAGGAACTCATTTGTGGCTTTTTGGTGTTGGGGATAGAACTCAAGGCCGGATGCATACTGGGCAAGCACTCTACCCATAGTGTCTCCAGCCTGAACTTTAGTAGCTGTACGTTTCCATTGCCTCCTATGGAAATACAAACTCAGGTGTGTAAGGTCTGTTTTACCACAGCGCAAATGTCCACAAAACATAGTTTTAATAGACTGCACAGTTGATAAGTAACAATTTAGGCCACAGTGTGTAAGCATAGGACCTCCAGAGATGCTTGTCTCTCGAAGCTCAGGCCTGCTGAGTTATAGGCAGCCTGGACTGCAACAGAAGCAGGGTTACCACCAGCTTACCGTGGAACCTCTGACTCAGCCGATGTGCCCCTTGCCTGGGGATGGGGGTGAGTGGTGTAGGCAGGCCCAGACGGCTGGGCCTTGGGGTCAGACTCACCTCCATTGGTGCATTACTGTAGTTCACCAGAAAGGAAAGGCCGATCACTGGGACCAGGAGGAACTCCAGCCGGAACGTGTCATTCTCCATGTCAAATGTTTTCCGGAACTTCCAATAGATCATGTACACAGTGACATAGGCACAGAGGAGGAAAACAACCTAGGGAGACATGGACATCATTTCTTAATGGTCATAATAAGCTATGATCTCTGTAACCCAGAGGGCCAATATGCTATGGTCCCTCAACGTGTGTGTGAGAGGTGTGTGTGTGTGTGTGTGTGAGAGAGAGAGAGGGGGGGGGGTTCTGGGGCCCCTGGCCTTGTGAGCTGGAGGATTGCATTAGTCACAACGGCTTCTCTGATGCCATCCCCAGGATCTCTTCTGTAGGTCTCGACATTTGCGTTTCTAACAACTTCTGGTGGTGCTACTGTGCTCACTGGCACTAGATTACACTGGCACAGAGAATGCAATCACTTAAACGTCACTAGAATGGCATGCTGTCACCACAACCTGTAGCATGGGATCAGATCACATGCTCTGTGAAGACGTGTGAGTCCATCTGCCCTACAAGAGGATTCATGGACAGGCCTCTCCTCTGAATGCTCCAACTAAGATTAGTGAGGGAGGGAAAATGATGGCCATCTCTCCATTACATTCCAGACTAGACGCTTCATCCTGCCACACAAGGCTGGGTCTGCAGAGGAATGAACTAAGCGGACAATGATTCTAAGTACAGGGTAAGAACCCAGACCCAGATTCACACAGTTCAAATGCTTCACAGGTGACAACACCCCCCTACTAGTGATGAGCCCAAAGGATGTCCCTGAGTCAGAGGATTCCCTTTGGTGTGCCAGAACATCTCTTGGAATCTTCACAGTCACCCTGCAAGATAGAGATAAGACATTCCCACCCCACCCGTGAGCAGGCAGAACTAGGGCTTCAGATGACGCACTCAACCAAAATGGGATTTCCAGAGTAGGTAGGAATCCCGGGGTAGAATTCTCAGGCTTTGGGTTTTTTGTTTTGTTTGTTTGTTTGAGACAGGGTTTCTTTGTGTAACAGCTCTGGCTATCCTGGAACTTGCTTTGTAGACCAGGCTGGCCTAGAACTCATAGAAATCTGCCTGCCTCTGACCCAGAGTGCTGGGATTAAAAGTGTGCACCACCACACCCAGCTATTCGTTTTGTCTTTTGAAAGTCGTGTGTGTGTGTGTGTGTGTGTGTGTGTGTCTGTCTGTCTGTGTGTTGGCACAAATACATGCTGAGGTGTGCATATAGATGTCAAAGGATAATATGCGGTAATTAGTTCTCTCCTTCTACCATATGGGTTCTGGGGATCCAGCTCAGATCATCAGACTTAATGGCAGGCATCTTTATTCATTGCACCTTCTTACACTCGGACTAGTCTAGAACTCACCATCCTCCATCTCAGTCACTTGAGATTCTATTTAAAAAGTTTCTCCAGCTGGGTGGCGGTATCACACACCTTTAATCCCAGCACTTGGTAGGCAGAGACAGGTGATCTCTGTGAGTTCGAGGCCAGCCTGGTCTACAGACACACAAAGATCTCTGTGCCAGCCGGTGGTAGCACATGCCTTTAATCAGGAGGCAGGCAGATCTCTGTAAGTTCAAGGACAGCCTGATCTACAGAGTGAATTCCAGGACAGTCAAGGCTATGTAGAGAGATCCTGTCTCAAAAAATGAAGTCAGCCTGCTTCAGCCCCCTATAACTCATTTTGTTGAAGTTGCTGGTTTTTTATTTTTTGTTCAAGGCCAGCCTTTATTATGTGGTAAGATCCTCTTTCCAAACCAAGAACAGGAGGCTGGAGAGAGGCTGTGAGCACTTCCTGCTCTTGCAGAGAACCCAAGTGTGGCTCCCAGCTAGCTCACAATGGGCTTGAACTCCAGTTTCAGGGAATGCAACGCCTTCTAGCCTCTGTACCCTGCATATATGTGGTGCACATACATACAGGCAAACAGGCATACATAGAAAATACAAGTAAATCTTTAAAAACTAAACAAGCTGGGCTGTGCTGGCGCTCACCTTTAATTACAGCACTGGGAAGGCAACAGCGGGTGGATCTCTGTGAGTTCGAGGCCAGCCTGGTCTACAGAGCTCGTTACACAGAGAAACCCTGTCTCAAAAAACAAAAAAAAAAAAAAATGAAAAATAAACCAACCTAAATCAAGCCAGGCACGGTGGTCTGCTCCTGTGATTGCAGCACTTAGAAGGCTGGTGGATTTCTGTGAGTTCCAGGCCCCCAAGGCTACACAGTAAGACCATCTTATTAAAAAAACAAAAAACTTACCTAGCTGTCAGATACCTTCCTGGGCCACCAATCCCCATCTGCCTTAGGAGCCACAGTACACACTTTGTTTTGTAACTATGTAACTGAGGATAGGTGTGCGCATGACTAGTCAGCCACACAAGCCTACTGACCAACTGCCAAATAAAAAGGTGAGGCCCTTTGTTTACAACTAGGAATTTCAAGATGGCAACTGCAGAGGCTAAGCAGGTGTGCGCTGCTGAACAGCTGTCTAGTTTGCATACCACGAGTCCTGGCCACACTAAGGACGACAGAGCAAGGAGTTAAAAAGGAGCCTAGGAATCCGTGGGGCTGCCAAGCCCGCCACGGATGCTCACATCCAGATGTTAGGTAATAGGAGCGGTACAACTCTAGCTTTGCCCAAGTCACCCACACTGTTGCCTGCGAGCAGCTGCAGCCCACTTGGCTGACTAGCAATCTGTTCTTACCTCTGATGTATGTGCCTCAGAGCCAGGAGGGCTGGTGAGAATCTTCAATCCCAAAGCACCCAACACTCCATGGCAAAGAGATGAGGCATGGCAGAGGAAGTGAGAAAATGGCCTCACTTGCAAACCACAGCACCGTGGAAGCCTCTGGTCCCTGTAACTGACTTGAGCCCTTGGCACTCCTTGCCCAGTACCCCCCTGGCCCCTCTCCCTACAGCAATCCCACGGGGTTCCCACTGCCTCAGCCTCATAACGCTTCTCCGAAGAGGCCAGCTTGTTCCTGCCTCTAGGGGCCTTTGCCCTGGCTATTGTTTTGTTGGGTGCTAGTCCTCTAATCTCAAGGTTAATCACCTCGGTTTACTCCTTAGCTCCTGTGCACACTCTCTGAGGTAGCTACCCAGCCATCCTCTATCAGATAACTCTTCACAACTTTTTAAAAAGAAAACATCAATTAATGTAAGATTTTAATACTTTGCTTAGCCCCATCCATAACCAGTGTTCTCATTTGCCTATGGCGTTCCCCTCAGGATCCATGAGCCTTGAATGTCCCCAAGAGTCTGGCACAGAAGAGGCAGAACACGCTTGTGGCCAAATCAAGTCACCAAATGTCCAGAATCCAATAAACAAATGTCTGCTTTATTTGTTTAACCATTCTGTGTTACGGCTAGTTTTAGGGAATGTGTGTGTGTGTGGGGGGGGGATCTTTTGAGACACTGTCTAGCCTGTGTAGCCCTGGAACAAGGTATGTAGACCAGGCTGGCCTTGAACTTGCAGCAAACCCTCCTGCCTCCTTGCTTCCCCAGTGCTGATATTACAAGAGTGTGTCATGATAACATGCCTCACATTTAAATTTGCGACCTCGATGACCTTCACAGTCACCCCTCTGAGCTAAGTGCAAGGACCACCTTGGCCCTGAGGAGACAGTACTGAGAGAGCCATCCCTGAAAGGCCCTGGGCAGCAAGGCAGGTGCGATGGCTTCAGCCCTGGCCTGAAACTTCCCAGCGCTCCCGCAACCCAGCGTGTGCGCTCTCACCTTCATCACTGTGTTGTAGACGGAGATGAAGTTGGAGAAGAGGTCCAGGTACCTGGTGGTGAAAACCAGAGCGAACAGGATCTGGCTCTTCCCAGAGATGCCTGTGCAGGGCGAGCAAGAGACAGTGAGAAGACAGCATCAGGGTGGTGGCCCAGGCGCCAGGTACGGCTGTCCCTGCCCAGCTCTAAGTCACTGGAGTCCCTGTGCCTCTGTTGAGCTGTGCTCTGTCTCCAAATAAAGATTCGAACACTACGTTCCCAGTCACCCTGCGTGCGCCACCTTAGTGCTTCTCAGTGGAGGACGCGGGCGTAGTGTGAGTCGCCTGGGTGGGGGTGTTGAGGCTGTTCTGTGTGCCACCCCCAGAGCTCCAGTGACAACCCCAGAGCTCCATCCTGGGAGAACAAGGCACTGACTCCAGGTGCTGATTCACCAGGGAGACAAGCAGGCAGATGAAGGCGCGGGCCGGCAGCACTCTCTTTTCCAAAATGCACAAATTTGTAAAGCCCTTTTCCTACTCACAAAGGTTATGCCTATTTTTACTCATTATAATACGAAAATGAGGGGTGCGACTCAGTGACGGAGCCCTTGCCAAGCATGTGCAAGGCCCTGGGTTCAGTCCCAACACTGCAGTTAGTAAATAATCAACACTAAATGGTACGTGCAAAAGTAAGGAAGCCCTAGAGCACGGACCGCGGCTCACTGTGTGCGCTTGCGCATGACCTAGGTGCATGGAGTCACAGACCCTGGGCCGCGGCTCACTGTCTGTGTCTGCGCATGAACCAGATGCAGGGAATCACGGACCTCGGGCCACGGCTCACTGTGTGTGCCTGAGTGCCTGCGCATGACCCAGGTGCATGGAGTCGTCACAAACGATGTCTTATTCTCCACTCTTGTTTCTTTTTTCTTTCCCTCTTTTGAGACGGGGTCTTGCTGTATGGTCCTGACTGGCCTGGAGCTTGCTGTCTAGAATAGGCTGGCTTGCAGGTGTGGTGGCGCTTGCCTTTAACCCCTTTTGAGTTCAAGGTCAGCCAGGGCTACGTGGCTGAAACCACATCTCGAAATTAATTAATTAATTAGTCAAAAAAGAAAAGGCTGGCTTCAAGCTTTTAGCACCTCTCCCTGCCTCTGCTCTTCAGTGCTGCAGCTACAGGCGTGTACCCCCACCATGCCCAGCTCCACGGTCTGTCTGTCTGCCTTTTTAAAAAGGAATTATTTGCCAGGTGGTGGTGGTGCACTCCTTTAATCCCAGTACTCAGGAGGCAGGGCAGGTGGATCTCTGTGAGTTCAAGGCCAGCCTGGTCTACAAGAGCTAGTTCCAGGACAGGCTCCAAAAAGCTACAGAGAAACCCTGTCTCGAAAAATGAAGAAGAAGAAGAAGAAGAAGAGGAGGAGGAGGAGGAGGAGGAGGAGGAGGAGGAGGAGGAGGAGGAGGAGAAGAAGAAGAAGAAGAAGAAGAAGAAGAAGAAGAAGAAGAAGAAGAAGAAGAAGAAGAATGGGGTTCAGCTCCCAGCCCTCCACAAAGTGGCTCACAACTGCCTATAACTCTAGGCAGGAGATCTGTTGCCCTCTTCTGACCTCCACTGTCAATGCAAGCACGTGGTACATATACATAGACTCAGGTACACACATATACAATAAAAAGAACAAATAAATATAATAAAATACTATTTCTTTTGCACACACACTCACACACAACACTAGGGACCCTCCACATCTGAACCCTCCTCTCCTCTCAGTTTTGGCCTGTACATTCGTTCACCTGTCTCCTCCATTTTTTCAGGACAATCCCACGAGGACCCCAAAGTCAGCTTAACACAAAGCTCTCTCCACCCCTTCTTGGTAAACAGCCCTCCAACCCTTAGCTCTCAAGCCCCAGAACTCACAGCGACCCTTGGGCCTCCCTCCCTTCCTCTCCTCTCCAGCCCCCTCTCTCACATCCCTTCAGCATCCCTTAGCCTACTCCCCTTTGCTCTGCAGCTCTGACAGCCAGCTATGTCACTTCAGGGCCTCGTGGATTGGTCTCTTAGAATCTTTCATTGCTGGCCACTAGTCCTCCATTTCCAGTCTCCATCCAGAAACCCAAGAACTACTGTATGTATGTATGTATGTATGTATGTATGTATTTGGATTTTCCGAGACACGGTTTCTCTGTGTAACAGTCCTAGCTTACTCGCTCTGTAGACCAGGTTGGCCTGGAACTCCCAGAGATCTGCCAACCTCTGTCTCCCGAGTGCTGAGATTAAAGGTGTGCACCACCTCCGCCTGGCTTCAAGGGTTATTTTAAAATAAATTTCTGCTTAAAGTGTGTAACTGGCTTCCAAATGTCCTTAAAAGAAACAAAACATTATCCCAGTTGCAGCCTGGGCCACTCTCTGCCCTGGCTCTTGTCACGGTCAGTCCAGTCTATCAATATATCTAGATTATATTGCAAGTGAGCAGAATGTCTGGGCAGTGTGACCCACGTAGTGTCTTTTCTTTCCTATGTCCACACCGCCTACCTAACGCTTCTGGTGGGGCTGACAGTCCTGGGACAGAGTCACCTTCTGTTTGTTTTGTTTTTCAAGACAGGGTTTCTCTGTGCAGTCATGGCTGTCCTGGAACTTGCTCTATAGACCAGGCTGTCCTTAAACTCACAGAGATCTGCCTACTTCTGAATGCTGGGATTAAAGGAGTCTGTCACCACCACCCAGCCATGGTGACATTTTCTTTTATGTTTTTTATTATTTTATTTTCTGGGTTTTTTTTACATATTTTATTGATATTTATTGAGCTCTGCATTTTTCTCTGCTCCCCTCCCTGCCTCTCCCCTCCCCCCTTCAACCCTCCCCCAAGGTCCCCATGCTCCCAAATTACTCAGAGAAATGCAAAGCAAAACAACTCTGAGATTCCATCTTACACCTGTAAGAATGGCCAAGATCAAAAACACTGATGACAACTTATGCTGGAGAGGTTGTGGGAGAAAAGGGAACACTTCTGCATTGCTGGTGGGTATGCAAGCTGGTACAACCCTTTTGTACCACATGTAAATGTGATTTCTCAGAAAATTAGGAAACAACCTTCCTCAAGACCCAGTAATACTACTTTTGGGTATATATCCAAAGGATGCTCGATCGTGCCACAAGGACACATGCTCAACTATGTTCATAGCAGCTTTGTTTGTCATAGGCAGAACCTGGAAACAACCTAAATGTTCTTTAACCGAAGAATGGATAAGAAAAATGTGGAACATTTACACAATGGAGCACTACACAGTAGAAAAAAATAACAACAGCTTGAAATGGATGGAGCTAGAAAACATCATTTTGAGTGAGGTAACCCAGACCCAGAAAGACAAATATCATACATATTCACTCATAAGTGGTTTTTAAACATAAAGCAAAGAAAACCAGCCTACAAATCTCAATCCCAGAGAACCTAGATAACAATGAAGACCCTAAGAGAGGCATACATGAATCTAACCTACATGGGAAGTAGAAAAAGACAAGAGTTACTGAGTAAATTGGGAGCATGGGGACCACTAGAGAGGGTTGAAAGGGAGAGGAGAGGTAGGGAGGGGAGCAGGAAAAAAAGCGTAGAGCTCAATAAAATCAATTAAAAAATAAAATTATTTTAAAAACCTAAAAACAAAAAACCCAAAACAAAACAACAAAAACACTGATTACCACAAACACCATCCCCATCCAGAGCCCAGAAGAAAAAGGGACACTGTGAGTCTGAGCCTGTCTCTAAAGGGTTAACCAGTCAGAGCAGCCTCCTGTCCCTCTGACTGATGGGAAAACAGAGACCCCAGGTTACACAAGAGACCCCAGACTACATAACACAGCAAGACAGTGGCCAGTGTCTCCAGCACTCCGGCCTGGCACCAGCTGCCATTTTTCTTTTGCCCACAGCACTTACTAAGGTTAAGGAGCCACACCACTTACTGACTTGACCTCACTGGTCCTTTTTGCTGGTCTTGCAGTAGGCCAGCAACCCACGGCAGGGCAGTGGGGTTTCAGGGCACAGTGCTCAGGAGGGTAGCAGCCCCCACCCCTCTTCCTGCCCCTGGCATTCTCTGAAGCACGGCACAGGTCCAAGTGGACTTCCCTTTTGGGCCTCCAGTCCCCAGGTGCCCTGAGCCAGATCCTGAAGGACTATGAATGACACTCGGGAGACGCCAAACCCCAGAACTTCCAGTTCAGTGCAGAGCCACTGGACCCCAAATGTGGCCAAATCCTTAGCAGCCCAGTCCCTCTCCTATCCAGTCTCCTTGGTGACATCTAGAACGCTTTCAACCCCCATCCCCCGCTTCTGGAGAGACCTGCTGCTCCTCTCGCTCTGCTTCAAAACCTTTCCTGGCTTTCTCAGTCTTGGATCCCAAGCATAATTGGTAAAGCCGTTCACCTCCGGACCACCCTACCTTCTGGATCTTCTCCCCACCCCCGACCCCCGTGTGTATCCTTCCCAGGATCCGCCCTATGCCCTGTGGCTTCTATGTATTTGCACTAGCGTTCTCAACTCTGTTCTCTGCTTCTGGGCACACACCCTGCCCATCCCCTTCCTCCACGTAGCGCTCAGCTGTTCTCTGCTTCCCCAGCTCTGGTGGAGTCTGAGCTCACCCCAAAGCCCCTGTCTGCATTCCTAATACATGCAGGGGCTCTAAGGACAAAGAAGGCTGAAAGATAGAGGGCAGCTTTTCACTGCACAAGTGGGACTGCAATCATCAACCAGCCTGGAAACTTCTCCCAACCCCAGTAAGGCAGCAAGGCAGCCAGACCTCTGACCCCTCCAATAGCTCCCATCTCCACTCAGGGCCAGCTCCACACCCCCGCGCCAGGCTGGTGTCACTAACATGCAGGAAACGGAAGGTCCTTCTTGGGGAGTCAAAGGCAAAGGAAAGACACCACCACTAGGGCACTTTCTAAATATACGCTCTTCTCTCCTAGTGAGGGGGAGGGTCTGCTCCCCTCCCCCCAGTCTTTGTCCAGTACCGGTGACATTGCCACCTTGGGGTGAAGGATGGGGCGAGGAAGGTGCGGTAGTAGTATCCGTGGAAGCGAAAGTCACGCTCTCACATAATCCCCCGGATCCTCTGATGTGGAACAACTTCACCAAAGTTTTTGGATGCGCGCGCGGTTCACTCAGAGCCCGAGTTCCCACTCTGGTCCCGTCCCGCCCCGCCCGGGCGCCGCTCACCGGCGCAGCTCTTGGACCTCCAGATCTTGACCAGGAGCAGGAACATGGCAAGGAGGTGGCTCAGGTCTCCGAGGATTCGAAACACGTTCATGGTCCCGCCCGCCGCTTCCCGCGCCGCGTCGCGCGGGGAACTTCCAGGGAACTTTTCGGAGCGCCGGGCGCTGCCACGTCCCCGTCCCCGCGCCTCGCGGTGTCCCAGGCCGGTGCCGCGCCTCCCCGCGCGCGCTCCCGCCGCGCACTCTCAGCCACACGGTGACGTGGCGGGGCGGCCAGGAGCCGGAGAGGAGTCAGGAAGCGGAGCTTCCCACGTCCCCACGCCGATGGGCGGGACGGTTCGCACAGCGGCTGCTGGCCTACGCCCTCTCTGGATCTGCATTCGCACCCAGGGGTCCCGCTCATCCCCAGAAGGCACAGTCATAGGCAGGCACTTGGCTAAAAACTGAGTCCCGACTGCCAAAGCTCTGCTGGGGCCTGGGAGGTGGAAACAGGCTCTGGGCCGACCCCTGTCAACCTCCTGGGTTGGAACTCATGAGAACTCATGAGAAGTGGGGCCCCTCTCACCTGTTAATCTGGATAGCTCGGGGCTAACATTGTTGATGGTTTGGGGTGTGGAGACATGCTGTCCCGGGCTCCCTTCTTTGGGTCACAGTATTGACCTTACACTAGAGCTGCTGAGAGTGTGAAAGAAGCTAAGTGTGTCGCTGGATCCCACGCCTTCATTTCTTTTCCCCTCTTCTTCATGTGAGAAGACGCTAGGAAACACTTCGCTGACCAGGAAAAACTCCAAATGTCAGAGAGGCGGGCAGGGCAGGATAGAGTGGGAAGAACCATCGATGGGCTTGAGGCCTCCCACTATGTGGGTTCTTGAGCAGGGCAGCCACCCTCTAAACCTGTGGACAGGGGACAGATGAACCAAGGGCCTGACTGTCTTCTCCTTGGTCCCTGCACCCTTCTCACTTACCGAAGCTCCACATCTCTCCTCTTCCCACTCGCACTGCTTGCAAGAGAGGCTTTGGCAGGAGGAAGCTCTGTCACTACCATGTTCACCAACTCTTTCCATGCTCCCCTCCCCAGTGCCTTCACCATCACTCGCAGCCAGCACAAAGCTGTACTGGGAGACTTGGCGTGTGACCCCGAGGAACAGTATCATGGACATGGTCTGAGGGAGTGCAGCATGTAGGACCCTGGACAGGCTTGTTGTGAATCTACAGGTAAGAACACACACATGCACAGACACACAGTAGAACTAGGCTTGTGACTCAGTTGGTAGGGTGTTTGCCTAGAACACCACCATATGAAAAAAAAAAAACCTCACTATGTAAAAAGAAACCTCACCAGGTGGTGGTGGCGCACACCTTTAATCCCAGAACTTGGAGGCAGAGGCAGGTGGATCTCTGTAAGTTAGAGGCCAGCCTGGTCTACTGAGCAAGTTCCAGGACAGGCTCCAAAGTTACACAGAGAAACCCTGTCTCAAAAAAGCAAATCAAAACAAAATAACAACAACAAAAACTCATATAGGGCTTATTGAGATGGCTCAGCCGGTAAAGTCACTTGATAACTTGCTTGACAAATTGACCTCAGTCACCAGAACCTACGTGCTATGACACGTGCTCACAATGTAAATTAACAAAAAAAAAACAAGACTGGATGTGGCGGTGCACCTATAATCCCTGCTTTTGGAGATGGCGGCAAGAAGATCAGGAGTTAAGGTCATATAGTGACTGGGCTAAATGTCTCTCTCTCTCTCTCTCTCTCTCTCTCTCTCTCTCTCTCTCTCATTCACTTGCATGCTAGGAATAGCTGAGAAAGGCCCCAAGATGAGACATGTGCATGTCAAAAGCTTTAGGGTCACCATCTGAACAATGTGCCCAGGTAGGCACTGCCATTCTCCTATTAGACAGAATCCTGGGTTCAGAGACGTGAAATCATCTTCCTTCCTTCCTTCCTTCCTTCCTTCCTTCCTTCCTTCCTTCCTTCCTTCTTTCCTTCCTTCCTCATTCCTTCCTTCCTTCCTCCTGCTTTCCTTTTTCCTTCCTTCCTTCCTTCTTCCTTCCTCCTTCCTTCCTTCCTCCTTCCTTCCCTCCTTCCTCCTTCCTTCCTCCTTCCTTCCTTCCTTCCTCCTTCCTTCCTTCCTCCTTCCTTCCTTCCTCCTTCCTTCCTTCCTTCCTTCCTTCCTTCCTTCCTCCTTCCTTCCTTTTTCTTTCTTTCCTTTTTTCCTTCCTTCTTTCTATCTTTCTTTTTTCTTTTTTAAAAAATATACTTATTTATTTATTTATTTATTTATTTATTTATTTATTTATTATGTATATAATATTCTGTCTGTGTGTATGCCTGCAGGCCAGAAGAGGGCACCAGACCCCATTACAGATGGTTGTGACCCACCATGTGGTTGCTGGGAATTGAACTCAGGACCTTTGGAAGAGCAGGCAATGCTCTTAACCTCTGAGTCATCTCTCCAGCCCCTCTATCTTTCTTTTTTCTTAGTTAGTTAGTTTGTTTTTGTTTTTCGAGACTGGGTTTCTTTCTCTATGCAGCCCCGGCTGTCCTGGAACTCATTCTGTAGACCAGGCTGGCCCTCAAGCTTAGAGATCCACCTGCCTCTGCCGCCCAAGTGCTGGAACTAAAGGTGTGTGCCACCACTGCCTGGTTGTGAAACCATTTCTATTTATCACACAGACATCATGTTAGCCTAGAGCTGAGGCTCAGTCCCAGTCTGACTGCCCTGCACTGCTAGTAGCCATGATGGGGCGGGGTGGGGGTTCCAGGCCAGAGCAGTGAGGAAGGGGGTACCCTGTATAGCAAGGACTCCCACCTGACAGGGAGATTTCCCACAATGAAAGCCACAGGGCTTGCACAACTGTGGGAGGGTAGCATACCTATAGGGTGCTGGGCAGCTCCTGCCTGTTCAGCCTTAGAGCCTGTGGGGCAGGCAATGGAGCCTGAGGTCAGAGAAGTGCGGTGCATGGACCATGGCCCTCTGGGAAGATAAACTGCACTCAGCCCTCTGTTCCCCACTTTTACCCAGCCTTGCCAGGATGCTTTCCCTAAGTGGATGCCCAGAGAGGGCAGTGGCCATTTAAATCCCTCAGGTGAGGCTATCCAACATGCTGGCATCTTCCAGTGCTCACCTCCTGCCCAAGCCAAAGAGAAGCTTAGGCAACACATCTGCCCTCCTGGGAAGCAACCCAACTGTCAGTGGGGCCTGGGGACTGGGCTGGGGCTGAGTCTTCCACTTCCTGTAATTCCTCCCAGGAGGCCTTGGCCAAGGAGACTGGTCCAGGCCAGGAGGCCTGAGAAGTGACCACTGTAGTGGGAAAAGGGAAAGGACTGAGGCTGGGAAGCTGCAGGGCCTTGTCCTGGGCCTGCCACGACAGTGGTGAGCCTTCGCATGCCTCTGCTCTGGGCCTCAGCTTGCCCGTCTGTTAGATGGGTCTTCCTGAGGCTCCTGAGAAATGAATGCTAAGTCTGAATTTCACAGATGGGGAAATAGATGGTCCAGTTGTTTGTGCCCACAGCCTGCATCAGTACCCTTTCCCCAGGATTCTGTCACTCTCTGTTTAGTCATCAGCTCACCGCACCCACCCCATCTCCAAGGCAGAACATCTGTTAGAGCACCGCAGAAATCAGGTGCGTATGTCCTACCTGTAATCCCAGCATTGGGGAGACTGAGGCAGGAGGATTGCCTTGAGTGCAAATCCCGATAGTTAGTTAAAAATGCATTGCTCCAGCCTATTCCCTGCCTCCAACCACCCGGGGCCATCACCATTCCCCATCAGTCCCTGACACAGGTGGATGTGAGGGAGTGCCTCATCCTCTGTGCTTCGATTTTTACCCCCCCCCCAAATGTGCTTGCTAAGGTGAAGCCACGAGGGAAATTTCCCTCAGCTCAAAGGTTGAGGAGTGTTCCTTCTCATTATCAAGGAAGCTTATATGTTCAAAGTCAAGTTGTGGGAGAGAGAATGAGGGTCACTAGATTTTAGAAAATGATATGCACGCATAATTGCATAATATTTTTTTTCCATACTGATTGTAGCGCTTTATGATATTTCACCATTGTGCTGAATGTCTTGCAGAGTGTGGGCTGGCTCCCCAGCAGAGGCCCACAAGGCAGGGAGAACCTGTTCTGGGGTTCCTAGACCCCCGTGACACCGTCTGAAACAGCCAGCCAGAGTTGGCTCCCAGCTGCCTTTCTCTCCCTGTAGCTGGGCCCCAGGTGTCCCAAAAGTTCCACCCCTGGCAGGTGATGGCATTTTACAGATGAGGCAGCCAAGGTTGTGAAACCTCCCTTCCACTTCTAGTGCCAAGTATATTTATTGAAGACCAGCTGTGTGCCAGGCGCCCTGAGGACTGAAAATGAAGATCGATACAGTCTGCAGGATTTCTCTGGGTGTCCAGCGGGGAGGAAGGAACTAGTCACAAACAGTGTAGGACCCTGGGGATGAAGTCAGAAGCCCCCTGCTCATGAAAGGAAAGTTGCAAGCAGGATTGGAATTAAGGAAAGTGTCAAGGCAAGTGAGTTTTGAGTAGTTTGCCTCAAGAACAAAACAAACAAACAAACAAACAAAAAACCAACCGGGAGAGAGGGTTCCAGAGAGTAAAGATGTGCCTAGGGACAAGAAGATAGGCTGTGGCCCACTGTCCCCGTGCGTGTCTGCATTGCTCTTTAAAGGAGGTCCGCAAAGGGAAGCTGAAATAGAGGAACTTCAGCCTAGGGAGATGAGCTGGGAGTCTCCGGTTGTATCAGCCTGGGAGCAACCCTTTTGAACTATTGAATCTCTCACGTCCATTACCTGTTTTTTGTTTGTTTTTATTTTGTTGTTGTTTTGTTTTGTTTTTAACTGACTCTGGGATGGTCACAGGGCCAAAGTCAGCCAAGTGTCTAAAGCGCCTTGCAAGGAACAGGTAAAGATCACGTGTCAGTTCCTCGAGTCCCTTCGCAGGAAACCGAGTCCCAAAGAGGGCCCAAAAAGTGGACTCGAGAGGAAACACGGAACCCGTGCAGTCTTAAAGGGTAATTCCCGCTAAACAGCGCCTTCCTGGCACCTTAGATTTCTGCCGCTGGAATTGCTGGGAATTGACCGTGCGGGGGTGATGTGGGTTGTACGCTGTGTTTCTGAGGTGTGTGCACTACGCTTGGAGAGTTACTCTAGGGACAGGTGTCGTTTTCTGAGACCCCCCAAACGCCCTGGTCCGCGTGGCTGCTCCAGCCTGGTGCCCCGAGTCGTGAGCGGGGCCTGGCCCGGGCGGGGTTCCCACGGCAACGGTAAGCCGCTCCCCGCGTCTCCCGAGTGACAAGGCGCGAGCCAAGACTCGGAGCCTGGATTTCTGGAGCCGACCAGGGAGCGAGGCTGGAGAGAGATCGCTGGCCAAGTGAGGTGGGAAGCGACGCAGCCTTTCGTCCTTGCGCTGGCGTCCCGAGGGCATCTGGCAAACGCCACTCCCACTCACCCTGTCCTCGTTGTGGTCGCCAGCTGCCGCCAGATACCCCGCCTGGGAATTCCTTCCCTGCTTTCCAGGTGGGAAGACGGAGGGCTGGGCTGCGCCCCAGCATCACTAGGTGAAGTGGGCAAAGCCAGGACCTGCACTTGGTGGCCAGCATCCCGACCGAGAACTGTGCAGACAAGTGGAAGAGGAACCAGTTGGAGACCAGCCCAGTTAGTAACCTCTCCAGGTCTAGGAGATGGGACATTACCACCAATGTCTCAGAGTAGCTCTCGCCAAGTGTGTGAAATAATCACCAAGTTTAAAAGAAGCTGTCGAACTGCAAAGTACCTTGCACACGCCAAGGGCCATCTTCGTTTCTGTTGTGGTCCTGTCCGTCACTCCAGCCCCAAGGGCAGTCTCTGTGACAGCCAGCTGCACCCTGAAGCTGGGTCTCAGAGCCTTCCATGCCTAGAGGTTTCAAGCCTGCAGGTGAGTCCCCCTCTATTGTTTTCTCCCCATGGACAGAGCCCCGGGGCAGTCTCCTGGGATCTAAGACTCTGTGTGTCCCAGGTGTAGAGGGGTTGCATGGGCTTCCGCCTACTCACTCACCTGTCCCCCTCCTCTGTGACTGAACAGATCAAGTTCTCTCTCATTAAGGCTGTCTGAAGCCCAGGACCTGCCCCCTGGACAGAGCCCATTTGGTACCAAATGTCCTTTGTGAGCCACGTGCTGGGCATGTGTTTGGATGGTTGTGTCTGTGAGCATGTGTATCGTGTGTGGTGTGTGTGTGTGTAGGGGAAGTATATACAATATACATGGGTGTGTGTCTGTGTGCCTGGCATGGCAGGCCTTCGTGTGTGTGTGTGTGTGCACTTTGGGTGGGTGTGTGAGTCTGTATATGTGAATGTGTGTATTTATGGCTGTGTGGAGTGTCATGTGGTGTGTGTTGTTCATTCCTGGCATATGTGTTTACCGGGCATCTATGTGTGTCTTTCTGGTGCGGATGCATATCCAGATAGGCTTGTGTGGGCTGTGCTCATGGTGTGCTTGAGCAGATGTGTGGAGCTGCTGGGATCCTAGGTGCTGTGTATATGGGAGTGGTGTGGGGGTGTGCTGAGGGTCTTGGGAGTAGAGGCAGCTCCCTCCCTCCTCTGCTCACCTGGTGACCTTCTTCCCCAGATAAGGACTGTGGTGAGGCCACTGGGCAAGCAAAGGCCACCTCTTGCTCCCTCCACAGACCTGTGGCTGCTCGGGTCTGTGGCCACAGTTGCCACCAGAGGCTACGGTTGGATGGGTGAGCCTGGGGCCAGGGCTCATGTGACACCCCTCACTGCCTGGCCTCCTCCCCTCCCCACAGCAGGAGCAGCAGCAGGAAAGGTTGGCGGAGGGGGGCTATTTTGGGAGCATCTCCTTAGCAACAGCTGCCACTGCCGTCTGTGGCGGTTTTTCTATAGGTGCTAAAATATTCCACCCTGGTGACTGAGTGCTGGGCGGTGGGTGAGGATGGGGATCGAGGGTGGGAGAGACCCCTATGGTCTTCCATCCCAAGGGCTGGCATGCTGGCATGGATGCTGGCCTGCTGGGCCCCCAACAGCCCTTTCCCCACTCTGGACCTCTTCAATTGGAGCTGTCAGGACTGTGGTGCTTTGAGGCAGGCCAGCTGTGTTCTGATCTGGTTTCTCATCTAAACAGCTGGATGGCCTCAGTTTGCTTCATCTGTAGAATAGGCTGGCTAGACTCTCAGAAACATTCTAACCGCCCCCCAACCCTCTGGGATCAGTAATTCTGGTATTTTTAAGTGCACCCCAAGTCCCAACTGTTGCCACCTGTCAGCCCCTCCACCCTTCATCCTTCCCAGCTCTCTGCACAGGCTTTTGAGGCTACTGTGGGACCCAGGAGGCCTGAGCAGGCTCCCAGAGTGGGTGGGGTTAGCAAGCTCTCTGCCAACCTGGCAGACCCTTCTATAGAACCTAGGTAGGTGCCGAACCCAGTTCCAGTCCTGGCTTCTGCATTTGCTTATTCCCACTGAGCCGAGGCAGACCACTTCCTCTCTGTACCCAGGAAGCGAGAGTCCCGAGTCCGTGCCTCTGCCTCACAGAGTTGTGAGAGTCAGGAGATAAAATAGGGGCTGCAGCACAATGAACGGACAGACGGACACACTTCGGCAGAACGGCCATTCTTCCGGACAGTTGACCCTGGCACTGAAGCTGTGCATTCAACACAATGCGGTGCCTCAGTCTCCAGGCTGGAAGCTTACCTGAAGCTGAGAGTTCTTGTAGAGACCTGGAACAGTGCTGGACTGAAGGGAGGAGTCTGGAGCCCGCCCCATCCGTCCCACCCTGTCAAGGCTACCCTGACAAGTCAGGCTTTTATATTGGATGAAAACAAGTCAATTTGCTCTCAGGGCTGGAGAAGCCGGTCCATTCCAGACGAGGCCTCTGAAGTTGGTCCCAAAAAGATAAACAACTTACCAAGGAACACACAGGTGCTAACATAAGCCATTCTCTTTTCTTTCCCCAAGACCCTTACACACACACACACACACACACACACACACACACACACACACTGGCAGGCATCCCACCTATCATATCAAACTGGGCATAAGCTACTGGGCCATGCATGGTCTGTGACAAGGTTTTTCAATCTTTCTCAAAACAATTGCTCAAAATGGGGAGGTGTCTTAATGCTTCCCATTTAACATGGGAGAAAACAAGACCCAGGGTGAAGAGACCACCTGTCCAGGCTCACGTGGGTGTTTATTTGATGGTGGAAGGAGGACTCTATTTCCTGGGGTCCCCGGATCTCTTATTACCTAGCTCCAGCACTGCAGCCTTCCGGGGACTCAGCATTGCCCTATAGTGCAGCCCAAGTCCATCCAGGGAGCTCCGTCCCTCCCTCAGACTTTTGCCTGGTGACCTGGTGAGGGACACATAGCCTGCAAGAGCAGCTGTGGTAGATCTAGCTACCTCTGATTCTGTGTACCCCTCCTGTCTACCCTTTCTCCTGCACTCACCACTCCCAGGGCAGCCAGCCACCAGGGGAGGAAACTACAGGTCACTAGATGTCCCTCCCTTCGTCCTGCCCTGACACTTTCAGTTCACACAGAGGTATAGTAGATACCAGGCATTCATCAGCTGCTAAGTGAACACTTATTTTGCTGGAGGGCAGGAGTCAATGCATACACACACACCACACACACACACACACACACACACACACACACACACACACCAGGGAGCATCAGTAGTCCTGGCTATCTGCCTGAGGGCACAGCAGGGTAAGGAGGGAGATTGGCAAAGAGAACAGACACTGTGCACAGCGAAGGTCCACAGTGCTGAGGATGGCACCTGCGGGACTGCCATGAGCACCTGCTGCCAGCACCCACCTACCTTCAATGGCCTGTTAGCGCTCACAGTTTGTGGATAGGTTAAACAGAATCTCACTAAAGGTTATTACAGCTTCTAAGTGCTCCCCAAGCCAGGTTGGTCTGATTTCCAAAGTTATCCAATAAGAACCATACTTGTGCCTGCCTTAAGGGCTGGTAATAGCTGGGTCCCCAGGGCTAGCCAACTGAATGAATGGGTGCTGGATTGCTTGTGTCTTGGGAAGTGGTGCTGAGGCTCTAAAGGCAAAGAAGACTGAGGGCATTTCAGGCAGGGGGAGCACAGGACGCAGCCAGAGAGAGGTGTGAAGGCATCTGGTACGTTATGGAATCCGTGGGAATAGGAGGACTTGTGAATATATGGTGTGCTGGAGCCTGACAGCGTACCATACTGAGACAGGGAGAGCCCACAGAGAAGAGATGGTTGTGTGGCCTATGTAGCCGTAGTCTTGTCCTGGAAGGTCTGCTTGGCAGAGGAGGCCAAAGAGGTTGGCTACTCAGTCAGTTCTCCACAAGCTTGTTGTGGCCCCGACTCAGCTCTTCCTTCCTACTCTGGACCTAGTCCTCCATGGCCAGACTCCAGCAGGTTCAGCAGGCTATCTACCTGCAATTGATCCAGACTTCTATGGCAGTCTGGTGCTTTCCTCTTACTTTTCCTTAGGAGGCTAGATCAAGGTGGCACATGCTCAGCAAAGTGGCTGGTTGGCTTCTCAGGGACTGGGAGGTGCTTCCAGAGTGTGGGTCCCAGATCTGGGCTCTCTGGAGGTGGTTGGGGGAGGAGGGTCTGAATCCTCTTCTATCAAGACTGCAGAATAAGGGCTGGAAAGCTGGCTCCATCGAGGTTTGCTGCTCTTGCAGAGGACCCAAGTTAAGTTCCCAGCACCCATATGCCAGCCCACACCTGCCTATAGTTCTAGTTCCAGGACATCTGACAACCTCTCCTGGCATTTACAGGCACCTGCACAAGCGTAGCGCACAGACACACACACACTCACACAGGCACCTGCACACACGTGGTGCACACACACACAGGCACCTGCACACACGTGGTGCACACACACACAGAGGCACCTGCACACACATGGTGCACACACACACAGGCACCTGCACACACGTGGTGCACACACATACACACACAGGCACCTGCACACACGTGGCGCACATACATACACACACACACACACATAGGCGCACGCACACACATAAGTAAAAAAAGGAAAGAATTTAAGATGAAGAAGAAAACAGGGACTAGGGTTTGTTTGACTTCTACCCCACTGGATGACCTTTTGCGAACTTAAGGACCTCTGTGGGTCCTCAGTCTCTGTACTGGAGTCTTACTGACTAGGTGACTATTAGGCTCCCTCCAAAAGAGCAACCTCTATCTCCTCAACTGGGGATGCTTAGGGCTCTTAATTGATAGCGCTTCGGGAGGGAATACAGACATCCCAGGAGAGGGTCAGGACCACCTGGACCCTAACGGGACGGGTTCCCACCTACCCTCTCCTGGGCTCAGAGAACCTTTCCCACCTATCCCTGGGGGGACTCGCAAACCCAGGAGCGGATCCTTGGAACGGATTCCTGGAAGAGCGCAGCAGAGCGAGCAGGAAAACCTGGGAAGGATCCGGGCGAGAACGGGACGGCGCAGCCCCCAAGACCCCTGCCCGAGTCGACGGTCCCGGGAGCGAGTGGCCTGCCCGCGTGGGCTGGGCGCACCCGGAGGGCCAGGGCGGGGTCTGCCTGGGGTTGGAAGCCGGGGCGCGCGGCCTCCGCAGCGGGGTGCGGGTCACGTGTGAGGAGGGGCGAAAGTCTCCGAAGCGGGGCGCGTGCTGCGAGTTGGGAGTTCTCGGCGCGCCGCGGGCGGCGGGAGCTCGGGCTCCCGGGCGAGCCGGGGACGCGGCGGGGACCGGGTCCCAGACGGAGGGGGAGGCGGCGGGAGTGGGAGGGACGGCGACAGAGGACACAGCCGGCCGATTCGCTGGGCGAGACTGGGCCGGGGCAGAGATCAGAGAGCAGCGACGAGGTCCACAACCCTGCGGGAGGAGAGGCGGGACTGAGACGCTGCGGCGGGGACCGTGCAGCAGGCGCGAGGTGGCCACAGAACTCGGCGACCCCAGGGAGAGGGTCGCGGGACTGTGGGTAACAGTAGGCGGCGGGGCGCTCTGGGCCCCGGGACCCCACAACCTAAGCCCGGGCTTCATGATGCTGCCGCCCGGGCAGCGCCCAGCTCTTGGCGCGGGGCAGCGCTGAAAGTTGCGCAGGAAGCGGTGCGGGACGGCGCGGAGACCCCGCAACCCACGGCGGCCGCCCGGGTCAGCGGCGACATCGCGGGCAGGCGGCGCCCGAGCCCCGCGCCCCGCGCCCCAGAACGCCGCCCGCCGGACTTCGCCGGGGGATGTAGCGGCCACTCGCTGCCCAAACCCTTCTCGGATCTCTCGCCCCAGGGTAAGCTCGGGCTGGCTTGTCGCGAGCGCTGTCAATCCGTGAGCCTTCCCACTGTCTATCTAGCCGAGGGAGTGTCTGTTTGTCCTGCTACTCTGGCCATAACCCACCCTACACTCATCTCTCTGACCCCGGTCCTGAAAGGTCCCCGTGTGGTCCTGTGACTTCTCCGAGCTGGCGTGCTCTGTCCACTTGGCCGTCTGAGCATCGCCTATGGTTTGCAGCTGGCAAAAGAAAGGAGTTGGATGAAAGAGATTTTGACCTCCTGTCCTAGCGATGGCCCTTCTCTGCCCCCGCCCACCTCCGTGCCAGGAGCTGCGAGGCAAGTGACTAGCAGCAAGATGGGAAGGGGATGTCTCTACTTCCCACCTCCCACCTGCAGTCTCTGAATGGCTCTCACTCAGTATGACAGAAATTTCCCTTCTGCTGTGTTGAGTACCTGCCTTGTGTCAGATGACCCTAGGTTAGTAGAAGGGTTTACAGTGGTGGAAACTGAGGTTGCAGGGAGAGGAGGGAATAGGGAAAGCACAGCAGTGAGTGATACCTTGAGCTCCAGGCAGGGAGAACTCCCCCCCACACCACACACCTGCAGAATGTCCCTTAACCAGGGTCAGCCTATTGCTACTCTTACACACACACCTATGCAGGGGATCCAGACTTCAGGGCAGGGAGAGGTAGCCCAGAGAAGCGGGCAGCAGTGCCCTCTAGGCATCAGGAAGCAGGGTGACTGGCCTTCACTGACAGACAGGGCCTTAGGAGCAGGAGAGGGCCAAGTGGTAGGTTGAAGGAGCTGGGAGCCAGAGGGGGTGTCTGGCCTCTGACAGAGAGGGCCTGGACCCAGGAATGCAATGCATTCTCCACCCCCATCCCCCATCCAGTCCTGCACCTTCCAGGACTTCTAGGGACCCTAGAGCCCTGCATAGGTTTGCCTTGGCTTCTGATGAGAGGAACAAATGGGGAAGCAGAACAGTCAGGGCAAGTGATTGCAGACTGCATGCAACATGGTAGGAGCAACAGCTGCTTGACCATGGGGCTGCAGACTGGAGGGTTGAATCTGGAGCATTTAGTTCTATTCTCCCTTTGGAAGAAGGGTCTCTTTCTGGAGTTTTCCATACTGGGCATCATGCCTCATTTATCACTCGGTCTAGGCTTCGGAAATGAGCCCAGCTAGCTGAGAAACTAGCATACTGGGCAAGTTATGCTCCCCGAGCTTCTGCCAACACAACTGTGGAATGGGGACACCAGGCCTGCCCCACTGACCTCCAGTGGAGGGCCCTGAGCTCTGTGAGCAGAGCACTGGTGGGCTGGAGAAAAGGCTGGGCAGGTGGAAGCAAGGACTCGATCTACTTTGAGGGAAAATAAGTAGCTACGGAGTGGCAAGAATGTGGCTGGAAATACAGACTGGCAATAATAGAGGTGTCTAGGCATTAGAGGGGGAACTTGGAACTTGGGAGCTGTACCTAATGATCCCCTGTGTCACCCTTGAAGAAACAACTCCCGCGGGGAGGGGAATAAAAACATAGAGGTGACTGGTCAGACGGAAATGTCCGTGGGCTTCTGCTGGGGTGACCTTGGGCAGTTGGCTTCACTTCTCTGATCTCAGTTTGTACAAGTGGAAAATGGGAGGGTAGCCCTGGCTTCATTGAGATGTCAATGTCTTGCACGAAGTGTTAGAATCCTGAGAAGAGCATGCGAAGAAAGCCAAGGCTTGCAGGTTCTCAAGAGACATTTGTGGATCGGAGGACAAAGTCACTCTGGGATGCTGTGGGAAGATTCGGGGCTTAGGATGAGAGGGAGGGGGAGGAGGAACTGTGTGGGCTCACACAGGGCGGGCTGGTTCTTAATGTGGATCTGGGGGAGGCGGGGGCGAGCGCTAAGGGGGGTGTGAGGAGGAGGGGGCCCCTCTGCGGGGACCACTGAGTCACGAGGACATGTAAGCGACATGACAACCAGCAACATGGTAACCAGGAAACTAGCAGTGGGAATGGAGCTGGAGCAGTGTGTCGGGTGGGGGAGGGTGGACTGGCAGCACCCAGGCTTGGAGGGTCCCTGGTGGGTTAGGCTGGCTGGCCCGCAGGGGATGCAGGCCAGGGAAGGCTAGGGAAGAATGGGGTGTAGGCAGAGGAGACACCCAGGGGGTCTGCTGAGCAGGGGGGCTTCTTTGGTACCTCCCCAGGCTCCTCTTCTCCTCCACATCTCCACTTCTCATGCCTCTCCCCCTAGGATGCCAAATTTGGCTCACGCAATCTGTCGTCTCTCTTCTGAGATTGGCACGGGGACGAAAGCTGAGTGCATTACATCAGCGCCTGATCCCCCTGCACTGGGGGAGGGAGGGGAAGGACCAAGGTCCGGGCCGGGCTGGGAGCAGAAGGGCAGCAGCCAGACTTCAACTTTCTTGCCTGTTTCTTGTTTGCTCTTCTTACCCTAATCTTAGATGTAGGGGGCATATAGGGGAGGCCATGCAGAACCTTGAGGTGGTACAAGGACTCCAATCCTGGGGAGGTCCCATGACTGGGGCAAGAAGTCATGCCCTGGCTAGGAGAGGCCTGAGAGTTCTCAGGACCCCACGTGCCATTGCCTGGCCATGTGACCTTGGACAGATTCCCCTGTATAGAATCCACATCTGTATAGTGATTGTTGGCCACTTGTAGTATTGGCGATCCCCCCCCCCGCCTCCCCCTTCCCCCACCCAGAGGAGGTGCCCTCTGTCACTTTGATATTCCAGGACCCCAGGAGGGATCCTGTGACCTTGAACATCAGCTTCCCTCCTTGTGCCTCTGTCTCCTCACCTGTGAAATGGGAATGGTGGAATGTTTAAGGTGACCACTTGGGCTCTGGGCAGGAGTTGTAGTTCAGGAGAGAGAGCAGGGCCCTGGCTCCAAAGCCACAGATATGTGTGAACCCTATGCCATCCCACATGATGGCCAGAGGTGGGGGAGCCGCCAGCCTCACCACCATGAGGACAGGTGGCGTGGGAGGACTGTTTCATGCACGCAGAGGCTTGGTGCTTATATCATTGGTCTGACGCTGTAATTCTGCAAAAGTGAAAACCGGTCTGGGGCCACAGTGATGACCCCTCGTGGAAGCAGGCAGACAAGAGCCAGGCAGATCTGGAGCCCCAAAGGCCAAGCTCTGGCTCTGGCCCCTCCTCTTCCTTTCCTGCCAGCCTGCCCATCTCCACCGTCAAGGACTTTGCTCTGATTCTTTACTTGTATGTGAGGGATTCCTTTAGCACTAATCGTAGGTTGTCCCTGTGAGGGACAAGCTGGATTTAGGGTTAAGCTAAAAGGTTATGGTCCATTCTAGAATATTCCTCTCCCTGGCTGAGTTTTAGGCAGGAGATGATCTAGTCACCCCCAACAATGTGACATCCCCTCAGGGATCCTCTGGGGAAGAACTCATTTTTATAGATGGGAAGACATGCTTAGTGGCAAGGACTGAGCTGGCCCGGTTAGTTGTCCTGAGTCAGCCAAATGGCTTGTTATTCCCGCGAGGCTGAAAAAGATGGGTATACCCAAGGTTTGGCTGAGCTTCCTGCTTCTAATCAGGTAGTGCCTTTCTACCTGGTGACTTTTACCTCCTGGGTGACTGTGAATGACATCCCCACCTCGGTGATCTGTGCTGTTTCTCAAAGATGTGCCTGGAGGCCCTGCATACCACTCTGCTGCCTAGCTGGGAGGTGTGCTGCCTGCCCAGGTATGAGGCTAGGGGCAGCAGCGAATTCCTGCTTACTCCTCTCAGCAGCCCTCCACTGATGATGTCCTGTCCCTGCATTCCAGATGGAGAAGCTGCAGCCCAAAGGGGCTGTGCTACCTGCCCAAGGTCACACAGCCAGGAAGTATGGAGGGACTGGGTTTGAGTTTAGACAGATCTGGTTCCTGGGGGCCGTCTCCAGGGCTTCCCCAGGAAGAGTGGAAAATATTCCTCCCCTGGGCTGGGGTTTGGCATGAGATGGTCTAGTCGCCCCCACAGCCCGACACCCCCTCAGGGATCCTCTGGGGGCTCCATTATAGAGACAGACGCAGTCATGAACTACTGGGGAGAACTCAACTTATAGCCGGGAAGACTGGGCTGGCCCGAGGTGACCAGAGTTCAGCATTCTGGGCAGCCTGTTCTCTAGCCTGGGACTCGGTCCTCTGCACCAGTGGATGAGGGGAAGGGACCTTGGGTGGATGGTGACATGACATGTGGATGTGGATTCAGAATCCCGAGATGCTGATGGTGTTGGGTTAGGACTTCTGGAAGAAGGGTCAGGTTCTGTCATTCCATGGAGCAGAGAGAGCAGGCATGGCAAGTCCTATCTGTAGCCCTTGTGCCTTGACCCTAGACCACTGGCAGACATCGGCATCGTGGCCTGATAAGGTTTAGGGATGCGGAGCTAGAGACCTCATGAGACAGTCTAGAAGGCGGTAACCTGACTATACCTCTCTGTGTGACCTTTGGTCACTCAATTGCCCTCTCTGAGCATAGTCTGCCCAGTCAAGTGACAAACTTCTGGAAAAAAAAATCTCATTGCCACCCCCTGTCCCCACCTCTCCCCAAGTAACTGCCACTGGGCTGTGGTCTTTAAATGCTCCTCCCTCCTCACGAGGACCCTGGGCCCTGGAAGGGCCAGGCAGGACCCCTGGGGACTGGTATAACCTTTAAGCCTCCTCAGGCGGACTCAGTCTTCCTGGGGCTGGGGGGTGGGGGTGGGGGGCTCTCCAGGCTCAGCCCTTCTTCTCTTTTTCATCTTTATTTTTCTCCTGCTCCCTCTTCCCTGGCGACGTGGGCTGATCGCTGCTCAAACTTTTAATTCACATGGTAATTGTAATAATAACATGGGCCGAGGCCCCTCTGCCTGTGACACTGCAGCTGGCGGAGCTCAGCTATGAATAGAGCCTGAGTCACACACGCGCGCTCCTGCAGGCGCGCTCTCCGCTCATGGGTGGTGGGTGGGGTGAAGCGTGGGGGCAGGGGGCTCACGCTCCCCTGGCTCTGGATCCTGACCCCCTGTTTCCAAAGTCCTATGCAAGAACCGTCCCCACAGACTGCCCTCTGGTTCCTGGGTGAAGCTGTCACACATAGGGCATGGTTACTTCTCCTTCACAGAAGGGGAAATTGAGGCTCCGTTAGGGAGCATGGCCGCTGGGAACCTGTGGGACTGGGCATGTGAGTTTTGGCTGATTCTGAGGTCATGGGGTTCTGTTTCAGGATACGCAAGCCAGGGGAATGGGGGGCTCTGAGGATAGGCTACTACCACTATAGGTATCTTGCAGTCACAGTTTTCTTACAGCCTCCTCCCACCTGCGTGTAGCAGGTGCGTGCAAGAGCCCTGCCTGGAATGATGGTTCTGTGTTTTGGTGACAGAGAGATTGTATGCAATGGAAAGACCTCAAACTTCTGATCCTCCTGTCTCCGTTTCCTGAATGATCACAGGTGTGAGCCATGGTGCCTGGCTTAGTGTTTGGGGGCTGTTTCGTGCCTGCTACCAACTGAGCTACTTCTCCAGCCTTTGTAGACTGTCTTGAGGGAGTGAGCAGAAGGTGCTGGACTTTCTGTCCCGTGAGCACAGCACCCTGTTTTTAGGTGAGAAAACGGAAGCATGGTAATAAGAATTTGTCCTAGGCCACACAGGTATGTCCTTAGGACCTGTGTATGTGCCAGCTCCTGGAAGCCCCAACCTGGCACCGTCCCCCACCCCGTGTCTCCCTCTTTGCCCTTCCCCACCAGACTCTTCCCTGTGGCTGTCTGGCCAGTCCTTAGCCAGCACACGGCCTCAGCAGAAAGAGTGAGGTAAGGTGCCCCCGGGAGACACCATCAGGCCCTTGTGAGCTACCAGGAAAGGTGAACTGTATTTCCCTGCCCACTAAGAGCTCTGTTGTGAGAGGTGGTGTCGTCATGGCGACCTACCACTGAGAGCATGGATTGGAGATGCCTGGGGGGCCTGGGAGGCCTCTAGCTGGGCAGAGGTATGGAGACTGACAAAGGGTGACAAAGGCTGGGGACTGGGCCGAGGAGGAATTTCACCTCAATTTTAGGCCTGTCTCCTATGCCTTCCCTCCCTCTAGCAACTCACGTGGGACATTGGCCCAGACACCACGCAGCTTTACTTGGCATCAAACAAGCATTTGCCTAGTGAAGGTGGCAGAGGTGGGGCTGGTCCTCCTTCTGCTCCTCAGGGCCTCCAGTGTCCCCGACATCCTCCCCTCTCCATCAGGTAGCCGTTTCTCTTCCCCTACGCTCCTCTCCTGGGCAAGTACAAGTGAGACAAGGGAAGAAGCAGACCCTGTCACAACCCTTTGTGACCTTCACCAGGCCACTGTCACTCTGGGAGGCCCTCTGAGTTCGGGGAAGCCAGGACAACTAGTGCGGACATGGGTTGGTGAGGTGCGCTTAGCTTTTCCCCTGTGGCCTTCTCTGTTTCTGGAGCAGGGATGGCAGGGAACAGTGAGGAGGAACCAGGTGTCCTGTGGGGCTGGTGCCACGCCATCTCTTAACTCCTCTCTGCCCGGCCCCTGTTGAGATGCCATTGGTCCGAGAACAGATAGGATGAGGGGAATGGGACACAGACAGAAGCCATTTTTTTCAGATACCTTGTATCCAGTCAGTTAGTGCCTGTCCCCCCCAATGCCTGCTGAGCCCTGCCCTTGCACCCCAGCTCTCTTTTCTTGTCTGCAGACCTGCTTGGGGGGAGGGTGATAAGACATTGAGAGGATGCCAAGCCATGCAGCTTCAGATTCCAGAGCCACCTGACCTTGGAGAAGTCCTAGCTGGGCACCAGGGCCACCACCCCCAGACACCAGACAGTGACTGAACAGGAGGGTGGCAGAGAGGCCAGGGTCTCATCTCAGAGCTGCCCCGAGTCCTCGGATGAACCTTTTAACCAGCTGTGCCTCACTTCTTGTGGCCAAGTGGGCTGCTTGTCCTAGGTCTGTGAGCAGCCACTGACCTGCACCTGCCGAGGGAGGGGCACAGAGTCTCAGCACAGGGCAGTGGAAGGGACTCATCTCGTGGGGACTGGAGTTTGGGGATCCCAGACAGCCTATTGCCTCAAGTATCCACACGGTGGTCAACAAGGTCCCTGTGCCTTTGCCTCCAGAGCCCACAGCATCTCCTGTAGTGTTCCTGATGGATTGTTTGGGTACCCTAGGGAGTGAACCCTAGGCCTCAGGCACATTGTCTGCATCCCTAGCCATCCTCCCCATGTTCTCCTTTTATTCTTTCTCTTCCTGTTTTGAGACAGGGTGTCACTAAGTTGCCTGGACTAGTCTGTGTTGGGGTCACCTTGACTTTGTCCTCTGTCTGCCTCAGCCTCTCCAGCAGCTGTGACAACAGGTCGGATCACTAGACTTCACTGTGAGAGGTGCTGGCTCTCAGCCCTCATCACCTTTCAGAGTGGGGCTTTTAACATCACAGAAGGGAAGATCTGGATGTGGCGGCTCAAGCTTGTAATCCCAACTCTTTGGATGGGGTGAGGCAGAACGATTGCTACAGGTTTAAGGCCAGCATGGGCTATGTGATGAGTTCTGGGCCAGCCTGGGCTACATAATGAGATCAGTAACCAAGTGACAGGCAGGGCCTGGCTTGTAGAACAGTAAAACACAAGGCATGTGTGAGGGTAAGTAGTATTTTAGGATGGTCACTCGTGTGTGTGTGTGTGTGTGTGTGTGTGTGTGTGTGTGTGTGTGTCCGCGCAAGTGTGTGCTTAATAATACCTTATCCCAACACATTACTTTACTCTGGTTCTTGTTTGGGCCTGGCTAAAGATCCCAAAGCTATAAATACATGGCTTCCTTTTCTCCCAGGCCCCTCTGCTCCTGGGAACCCAAGTGCCAAAGCCTTTAGGAGGCTACTGCTTTGCTTGGAGCATCCTCCTCTCCTATGCATGGCCGTCAAGCCAGCCTGGGTCTCTAGTCCCCTGCAGCCAACTGTCCCCTTAGTCCTGCGTGGGCCAAATTCCAAGCTCTGTCTTGCCCACCTTCCTCTGCATTCTAGAACTTGTATATCCTTCCGGGGACCCTTTCTTTTTTTTAGTCTTTTTTTTTTTTTTTTTTTTGGTTTTTCGAGACAGGGTTTCTCTGTAGCTTTGGAGCCTGTCCTGGAACTCCCTTGGTAGACAAGGCTGGCCTCGAACTCACAGAGATCCGCCTGTCTCTGCCTCCCAAGTGCTGGGATTACAGAAGTGCGCCACCACCGCCCGGCTTTTTTAGTCTTTTTAAGACAGGGTCTCTCTGTGTAATCTTGGCTATCCTAGAACTAGCTCTGTAGACCAGGCTGGCCTCAAACTCACAAAGATCTACCTGCCTCCTGAGTGCTGGGATTAAAGGTGTATGCCACCACACCTGGCCCAGGGACCCTTTCTTTAGCCCCTGACTGTGTAGATTATTTGGCTCCTGTCCTCAACAAGACACTTCACAAGATCTGAGCTAAGTAGGCCTGCTCAGAGCACATGTCTTTTTCTTCTTGAAACATTGTTTCACTTTGTAGCCCAGGCTGTCCCGAAATGCCATAGATCTGCCTGCCTCTGCCTCCTGAGTGCTGGAACTAAAGACGTGTGTGCCACCACAGCCAGGTCAGAACCCATTGCTTCTCCCACAGCACATAGTGGGTACTCAAGCCCACAGCACATAGTGGGTACTCAAGTGCAGCCTCCAGAGCACAGCCACAGACAAACAGGCGGGAAAGCAGATACTGAACCAGCTCAGGATACTGTTAGGTGGTGAATGAATGAATGAGTGGACGGATGGGCTGGCTGGAGCTGGTGGGAGATGGTCAGATTCGATGAGTACGCACTCAACACTCAGCAGACAGACGTTCTTTTAGTCACAGTCCCCTCGGCTGTTGCCAAACAGTGTTGGGATGTGACCACAGTTCCTCACCCTCTGAGCCTCTATCTGCTATGTCCTCTCCCCTAAGCCCTGCCCCACCTTCCAAGTCGTGGTTCCTCGAGCTTTGCCCAGAGTATCTGTTACCCCTCTTCTCCCCAGGACTTCCAGGACCAGCTCTGTGGAGGTGGAACAGAGGCCCGAGACTGGAACTGTCCTGTCCCCTGTCTCCTCCACTCACAGCTACTGTGCCGTGTCCTATATGGTGCAATGGCACAGAAGGTCCCTCCTGGTCTGTGCTCGGGGCCACCTCTGCTCCCTCATTACAGCATCAAAAATAGCTTGTCACATTCTGTGACATCGCCCTGCTCAGGCCCTTCACGGGAATTATGACAAGCTGCACAGATCTCATGTCCTTGTCCCTTGTCAGTTGTGTGTGAAGCGTTTACTGCATGCCAGGCGCCGGGACTCAGGGTGGACAGCCAAGGATGTCCAAAACGGATGGACCAATGACATCAGGTCCAGAGGGCTGTGAGGAAGAGGAGGACATATCAAGAAAGTACAGGACATGTTAGAGCCTAGAGCCTCTAAATCAAAACTCCAGCGGGAGGGGACTTGGAACTAAAGAGCCACAGAATTTCAATAAAAAGGGCAGAGACAGCCACTGCAGAGGCTCCCAGGCAGGACAACTTGATACGATGGAGGGATGGGGAGAAAGGCTGTGTGGCATTGTGGCAAGGGTTGGGGCAGGAAATTGAGCAGGCAAGGTCTGTGTGAGAGCAGAACCTTTTTTGGGCTCGGAGTTCAGCCCGGGGAATGTGAGGATCCCCAAAACTATAGCTGGGGGGGGTCAATAGGAATCCTTGCCTGGGGAGGCCAGGAGGAGGCTGTGGGTGGGGCTTGAGGCTGTGGCTGGGCAGAACACGGAAATCTAGTCCTGTGGGCCTGCTCCTCAGCCCCCTGTGACATAATAGGACCACCATAGCTTGGAATGAGAACCAGAGCCTGGCTGGTGGCTGGCCATAGTGTTCACTGAACATGTTTTCTCCTTTCCTTATATTCTTGGGGTGAAGGAGGCACAGAGCTTAGGCCTGAACTGCCCTGGGAGGGCTCACAGACTAAAGAGAAGGGGGGAGGAAATGGGTACCTCTTAGCCATCTAACAGACACTCGAAGCGAGTCTGCTCTGAAGGAGATGGGGCTGCTGGTATTTAAGGCTCAGGACTAGATGAGATCACAGGGTGCGCGCGGGGGGGGGGCAACGATGACTGCAGAGGAGCTGAGGAGGGAGGTCAAAGATGGAGGGAGGTTGATGGCTGCTGGTGGTGATAGGTGGCTGAGCCCATGCTCCCAGGGTATGTGGCATATAGAAGTGGGAGGAGCCAGGCAACCTGAGAGGGGTTCTCAGGCCTGAAGGAGTCAGGAGCAAGAAGGGGACTTCTCAGGGACTCTTTCAGAGCCCCAGGCGGTAGAGGGGAGAAGGGAAGGCACACGTCATGTTCTATAAGAAGAGTTTTTATGGGTTTGGGAGATGGTTTGGTAGGTAAAGTGCTTGCTACGCAAGCATGAGGACCTGAGTTCAGATCCCCAGACCCTGTCTAAAACGCAGAGTGTGGCAGTGTGCTTGTAACCCCAGCATTCGGGGAGGAGGGTAAGAAACAGGCAGATCTTGGGACCTGCTGGCCAGCCAGTCCAGTCGAAACATCGAGCCCCAGGTTTAGTGAGAGACTCTGTCAAAAAGTAAGGCAGAGGGCAGCTGAAGAGAGAGCTGATGTCAACCTCTGGCCTCCACGGGCCGCACGCAGTAGCGGGACTTAGGAGAACACACACGCGTGCACAGGCATACATGAGTACCACAGGACAGTGGCCTTTTACAACCTAGGGTGGCTGCCCTCTGCACCTCACGGTTTATACCCCTCGCCCTCCACTGGTCACCTTTGCAGCCTGGAGAGTGGGGGTTATTCTTCCCCCGTTTTGGAAATGTGGCTCAGAGAAGTTAAGGCATGTTGCCCCAGGCCTCACAGCCCCTGGGGGCTGTGTTCTTGGACCGTCTGGGATCTTACTATTTGTTGAGGACCTTACGGATGCCGTGACCCCTCCGACGAGCACACATATGTTCGATGCTAATTTTAAAACACACGGGTATTTTCCATAGGTGATCCACCCATATGATTCTAAAATTAAAAGACAAATGAGAAGGCAGGGAGTATTCTCCCCCCTCCTCCATCCCCAGCCACCTGCTTCCCCTCCCGAGAAGCAGTCAGTGTCACCAGCTTCCTGGGTCTCCATCCAGACGAGCGAGCGAGCAGAGAGAGAAGCAAATGTGTGTAGCTATAAACTCCTCTCCCTTTTCACACGAGGTAGTGGCTCTACTCGCCGCCGCTCACCACTGCTGCCTCTTTCCACTTAAATGCATCTCACAGACCTACAAGGCTCCCAAAAGTGCTGCCTCCTTGGCTTCCATGGCTGCGTGGTGCTGCTAGCTCGCTCACGGATGGGCAGCTGGGATCCTTCCAAGCTGTGCTTCAGCAAGGAAGGCTGCCTGCCTCACTCCACGCCTGTGTGCGACTTGTGTGACTGTGTGATGGTCTCCAGCTGTGAGATGGCTCAGTCATCAGTGCCCTGGTGCCCTTGGCTGGGCAGAGCCACCCAGAGTGAGGGAGGAGGCACAGTGGGGCACCAGCCTAGCTCTGAATCCCACCACCCCTCCTCTTGTCCTCTTGTACCATTTCTGCTCACGATCCCTCCCCCCCCTCGCAGTGTCTCACTGTGTAACCTTGGCTGTCCTGGAATGTTCTATATAGACCAGGCTGGCCTTGAATTCCTAGAGATCTGACCTGACTGTCTCTCCCTCCCAAGTGTTGGGATTAAAAGCACATGCCATCACTACCAACTTTTATTGTTACTTTTTTTGAGACAGAGTTTCACATAGCCCAGGCTGGCCTGGAATTTACTGTAGACCCCAAGATGACACTGGACTCTTGAGCCTCCTGTGCTTACCTCCCGCGTGCTGAGGTTGCAGTCACGTGCTAGGCTGGTCCCTCTTCTGTAAGTGGTCCCTGCTGGGGCAGCCTGTGCACTGAAGGGACAACCCGTGTGCCTCCCCACCCCCACCCCAGCTGAGATCCAGGGGCAGGGCAGCTGTGGTGTAGGAGGGTAATAGACGATGGCCTTCAAGCTTACCCAGGTGGATGGCAGGGACAAGGTAGATGTGGGCTCTTCTAGCTCACCGTTGATCTTCTTTCAGCCTTGGGAAAACAAGCTAGCTCAGTGGGCTGAGTGGGTCAGGGGGTTAGCCAGCCCGAGCTCTCAGCTGTGAGGCTGTGGGAAGGTTTGAGACCCTCTCTTTCCACTGTCCATTCACACATGCTCTACACGGTCATCCAGGAGTTCTGGAGCCCAGCAGCCAATGACCATTAGAGGTCAGCTCCATCTCAGGTCCAAAGGTCACCTACTCTGTTGCCTGGGTACCCACTACCAAACCCTATGGGCTTTGTCCAGAGTATTCCCAGTACCCTTCTTTCTCTCCAGTTCCAGGCCACCATTGTCACCTCTTGCTTCCCCATCCTACCCCTACATCATACCTGGAGGCCAGCCTAAAGCATGCTATCAGGAGCCAAATCTCACAGGTGGGCGTGGCCCTCAGAGATGCTGGAGTCCAAGCTGGACTGTATAGCACTAGGTAGCTCAGGTTGGCCTCGGACTTCAGGCTGGTTGTACACCCTCTGTGCCTTCGTTCTTCTATTTCTAAAACAGGAATAATGACGGTACCTTCTCTGAGGTCACCACGAGGCTGAGAGTAATCGATCAGCGCCAAGCACTCCGAATGGCTCCTGCTCAAGAGGGAAAGCCTGCTAAAGGCTCAGTGCAGATCCTGCAACATGATAGTGCTGGCCAGGGGGAGGGGCGGCGCACAGAGGGATTCCAGAGTCTAGGGGAAGGCAGTGTGGCTTGCACTGTGTGTGCGCATTCTGGTGACATCGGGGCCGCCCTGCATGTAGGAATGTGTCATTCTGCTCCTTTTGCCAGTGGATATACTGAGGATGAGCTGGGAGGGAATCTTCCGGGGCCTGCCTGGCTGAGTCCAGACTGTGGGATTTGGTTCTGGGGTCCCTGCTCTCAGGACAGAGGATGACACCCTGAGTGAGGTGCTGTGGGTGAGTGTGAGTGGGTCCTGGATTCTGTATTTGAGATTCCTCCTTGGAACCCTGAGCAGGAGTGTTCCGTTTCCGCGTGATACACGCTCAAATGTGTCCCTTACCCTATGCAGGCGTGACCTCTGTGTGATCCTGTTTATTCTCTTTACACTCTTAGGTAGGGAGATCCATAAGGAGCTTTATGTATAGATGAGGCGCACAGAGAAGAAAGAGATGATGTGTCTGGCCTGAAGTCACATAGAAAGTGGTCCGGAGGGACTGAGGAAAATTCAGTCAATTAAGTGCTTGCCCTGCACCTGTGAGGACTTGAGTCTGATCCCCAGAACTCACACAACAGGCTGAGTGTGGTGGCACATGGGTGGAACCTCAGTGCTGGGGAAGTAGAGGCAGGAGGATGCTTGGAGCTCACTGGCTGGCCAGTCCAGCCTACTTGTCGAGCCCCGGGGCCAGTAAGAGACCCTGTACAGAGGAGGTGGACAGTGTTTCTGAGCATGACATTCAGGGTTGTCCTCTGGCCTCCAGTGCGCTGTGTCCACATAGGATAAAGATTTGGGGTGTTAACATTGGGAGGGAAATATGGAGATGTAGGAATCAGGTTATCCAGGGTCAGAGGAACAGGGTAGGAACCTGAAACCTGCAAAAGGTCGTGCCTTTCTGTCCCCATTCCACATTCTTTTCTTTTCTTTTTTCTTTTTCTTTTCCTTACTTTTAGTAATTTATTTACTTTTATTTTATTTGCATTGCTGTTTGCCTGCATGTGTGTCTGTATGAGAGTGTCAGATCTTGGAGTTAGAGAGAGTTGTGAGCTGCCATGTGGGTGCTGGGAACTGACCCAGGTCCTCTAGAAGAACAGTCAGTGCTCCTAACCTCTGAGTCCTCTCTCCAGCCCCCACGTTTTTTTCTTTTGAGGCAGTCTCACTATATAGCCCTGGCTGACTGGGAACTCAATATATAATCCAGGCTGGCGTTAAACTCCTAGAGATCTGCCTGCCTCTGCCTCCAGAGTGCTGAGGCTAAAGGTTTATTTTATCATACCTTCCCTGAGAAGCGCAGCTCAGCTGCCTGGAGCCTCGAATCCCTCTCTCACTGCAGAGGCCCAAGTGTTGGACTGGAAAGGTCTCCCCACTTATCAAGTCTAAGCCTGGGAGCCTCAGAGCTGGAGTATAGGTCAGTCTTGTGATCTCAAAAGTTGGGATAGGAGTTGCGGGCATGAATTCCCCACTTCCCCAGGGGAAATCTGCCCATCTTCTGGAGACAGGACCCCACTCCCCCTGCCTGCCTGAGGCTCAGAGAACTAACAGCAGGGGACTCCATCTCTTCATTGTCTTATACAGCCTGCACATGTCCCCTCTTGCCAGGGAGTTGTGAAGGGTCCCTGTTTTGCAGACAGAAGTGGGTGAACCAGGCCAGAGCACCTGTGTGGTAAAGTCAAGCCAAAAGTTCTCCCCCAGCTCTTGTCCTGGGTCCCCAAGTCACTGCGTCTCTGTCACCACCAACGTGTCACCCTTGGAGTTTTACCTGCAGCACTCTAAGGGCCCTTCCTCCCCTCGGGTGTGTCCCCAGTGCACAAAATGATCCAATGCTGGCCTGCTGAAGTCAGCGCCCCGGGCAGTGCCTCCGCGTGCAGGCGGGGAAACGAAGGCAGAGTCTTGGCGTGGAGGCTGAGAGCCTGGGTCTTGCCATCTCAAGCATATGGATGCAACCAGCAGGTCGCTTTCATAGTTGATCTGAAGCTAAATGGGGGTGAAAGAGACAGAGAAGGTGGAGCAGCCTGAAGGGCAGGCAGGGTGGTGAGGGAGAGGGAGGGAGGGACCGGTGACTTGAGAACCAAAGGCCTTGACCCTGGAGGAACCAGGCTGAGCACAGTATCACAACAGATGAAAGAGGCGAGAAGCCAGGGGCCAAGGTGATCTGGGGGCCAAGAGGTGCCGTACCTAAGTGGGAGTCCTACCTTGCCACTTCTGCCATGCAAGCCCCAGGCTCATCTCCCCAGATGGGGATCAGTAGCCAGAACCCCCTCGCGTTTCGGTAGCTGCTTAATAAATAGATGTTCGCTGAACAAAGACACAGCGGTACCTCGGTGAGACAGGCAGGCCACGCCTGGTGTGGAGTCTGCACTTCCAGGACATTCTGTCCCTCAAACGCTTCAGAGACAGGTCCCTGGACAGGTGTGAGACCTCCGGTGAGTCACGGTACCTCCCGGGTCTCACCAACAGTGACCTAGAAGATTCATGAAAGGATAAAACGCCCTGGCAGCCTGGCCGTTCCCAAGCGTGGCTTCCACTGCCCTCTGTCCATCTGCCAAAGGGAGGTTCCCCGGGAGGTAACTTCACAGCATCTGGTCAGTCTTTCTGTCATGGGGAGCCAGGATGTGTGTGTGGGTGAGCGACTGGAATGGTTGTCCCCCCTACTCTGTGGGGTTCCTTTGCCACCAGACACACCACAGGATGCAGTCTGAGTAAGGCAGGACCCCATCTCCCTGCTCAGTTTGCTGGACTGGCAGCCTGCTCTTGGAGGTTGCGGGAAACCCAGGCCACCTCACCTTCCCCTGCTTCTACTGTCTTCTTCAAGTTTTATCACCTCCAAAAGCCCAAGACAAGATGGAGATTGAGTGGTCCCAGGCTTGGGGAATGATACAAGGCTGGGAAAGAGAAAAGCTTGTCTGGGGACCTTCCACAGGGTATTGCAGAAGGGTCCGGCCTCCTTTTCTCACCCAGCCCAGCATCTTTTAGTCCACTTGATGGTCAGGATGGAGACTGGTCCCCGACCTTCCAGGAGAGTATGGGCTGGGGTCATGCATCTGCCTGGACAAGCAGGGCTCTTCTTTGTTCAAAGTAAATTCTACTCAGAGGAGGAAGATGGTGATCCGTGCTTTGTGTACCCTCCTGTAGTCTGTGTCCCCCTCTCTTTTGAGTCTTCCCTCCAGCTTCTGTGTCTTTCCCCCAGAAGCCCCATGCCATGCAGTTAGCACATGCACAAATGCCCAGCTGGCACTTTGCACTGGAGAGTCAGGTGAGCATCATGCCCCTGTTGATGTAATGGCCACAGCAGCTGCTTATGGGAACAGGAGGCTAGACTGAGTGCCCACAACTACTCCTCACTGCACCTGCAGGGACCGATCTGGGGAGCCAGTTTTCCTGAGCACTGGGATGGGCAAGCTTTAAAAGTTCATCATGAGGCAGGCACAGGAGGGCCTCCAAAACCTGCTGTGGCCTTGAAAAGAGGCACAGGGGCCTGCAGAACTATAATGCAAGTGACGGGAGACCAGGAAGCGTGTTGACCGGGGAGCTGAGTACCTGATATGGACAGGGGAAAAGACTCACGGCTGATACTGGCAGAGGTGCCCTCATCTTCACCCACTAATCAGAGGGAACACTCCAATAGCCTAGAGCCACAGAGGAACACCGCAGGCTCCCTTGTGAGGGTGGACCCCACAATGAGCCCTGTCTTCAGCACAAGTGAGCTGGTCCTACCAACAGAGTCAGGGGTCTTGTCCTTTGCACCTTGGGAGGCAGCCTTTGGCAGGACCCCCGCCCTTGGACATCCATCAAAGGCACAGGTGTCACTTGTTCTCTGCCTCTCTTGCGGAGGTGCAGGCTGTGCTTCAGAGCCCGACATGGTGAGGTTAGCACCCACATTTTCCAGTCCTCCAGACCCCTCCAGACAGAAGGGACAAAGAGCCGAAGGCCTGTCTTTCCAAATATCAGTGTGGGGAGCAAACTTGTCAGGGCAGTCCTCTGCCCTGCCTCCTTTTTTTTTTTTTTTTTTTTTCGAGACAGGGTTTCTCTGTGGCTTTGGAGCCTGTCCTGGAACTAGCTCTGTAGACCAGGCTGGTCTCGAACTCACAGAGATCCGCCTGCCTCTGCCTCCCGAGTGCTGGGATTAAAGGCGTGCGCCACCACCGCCCGGCTTCTGCCCTGCCTCCTTTGGAAACCCTCAATGGCTCCTTTCCGTGTCTGCGGCTCCATGCCTTACCTATAAAACAGGGGTCTTGAGTGAGTGCGGCTACCTTATGTCCCTCAGCTGTGTCTTTGGTGCAGATGAAGGAGTTGAAGGCCATGGGGGAACACAGCAAGGGAACCCCAGCTATTGAATGCTTTGAAAGCTAGGACCAGTGCTGAATTTTGGCCCATACCCAAGAAGCTAAGGTTCCAGGTCAGGTAACTCAGGGCCAGTCAAATCACATGGCAAATTACTTTGACTGAGGGAGCCCTTTAGGGTGGGGTGGGTGAGAGAAGCAGGGTCGGGCAGGGTGGCCTGGGGGAGGGAGAGGGAGACTCTGGAGAAAGAGGCAGGGGAAAGGGCTGTTGATATCTAAATTATAGCATTGGCGCGCACCGGTTGCTGCGGCAACCAAGTTGTCCTGAACCAGGGAAGTGTGTAAACATTGCCACAGATGCACAATTAGACCAGGAAGAATAGAACAGAAAATAGAAGCTTCCAGACTTATATAATTCTAGGCCAAGATGTTATCAGGAACCCAGGCTGGGTCCTGACCCTGTGGTCCTCCGGGGCCTGAGACTGCACCAGCAGCTCCTGTACTCAGACCTCAATGGTGGGGAGCACAGAAGACAGTGTACCCTCTGTGTGAGTCCAGCTGGTGGACACGCCACGTGGGGGTGACAGCCTCTGCTGGGACAGCTGGCAACCACAGTCAGGTTGCCAGCAAGTGGGGAGCAGCAGGGTGGGGGCTTTGTCTTCCAGGGTCTTGTAAGGTAAGATGCAGATGAGGAAACTGAGGCTCGGAGAATGAAACTGAGTGATCAGGTGATCCGAGGTGGGTAGGACAGAAGAGCAGCAACTGCTTCACCTACCCCCAGTCTTCATCCAGGAGCTCCTGGAAGGTGACACCTCCCGAGTCTGGATCCACTTTCTTCCCAGCAGACCACTCTCCCGCTTCCAGCCAGCTGCATGTGCCCAGACCTGGACAGAAGTGCCAGGCTGTCCCTTCCTCCATCTTGACCAGCACACCAGATAATCTGTCAGCACCTAGCCTGCTCCCAGCAAGTCTGGGGACAGGACGGGAATCCGGGGGTCAGCGGAAGCCTGTCTGGGTATACTCATCCCTGTGGTAACTTAGCCACAGGGAACTCTGAGGATTTGCAAAACCAGTGCAGATAGGGAACTGAAATGTAATGAAATAGGATAAAAAAATCATTATAGGTGGCCGGTGCAGAGGCTAAACGGGCAGGCAAATTGGGGGGGGGGGTCAAAGTTGGGGTATGCAGGACACCGAGTTAAGATAAGCATCTGGATGGGAGTGTGGCTTGGTGGGAGTTTGCTCAATATGCCCAAGGCCCTGGGTTCCAACCCTGGCACCACTAAAAACAGAAAGGAGTTGGCAAGGTGTCTTGACAGATAGATACTTGCTCTGCAAGCCTGGCAGCCTGAGTCTGATCCTCGGAACCCATGGCGGAAAGAAGAGAGCTGAGTTCTGAATGCTGTCCTCTGTCTCTGATACACGCCACGGCAAGTGTGCCACCTCCCACTAATAATGACGGTGATCACAGCGATGATAATACACTGAAATGAAGAGAGTATAGGGGTGCACCATTTTGGTTCCACATTCAGGAAGCAGAGGCAGGCAGATCTCTGAGCTTGAGGCCAGCCTGGTCTACAGAATGAGTTCCAGGTTAGCCAAGGCAACACGGTCAAGACCTGCTTCAAAACCAGAAAGGAAGGGGAAAAAAAAGATACAGATATAGAAACTTCCAGAACAGCAGCAAGGTGGAAGGGCCACATTGAGCAGCAGGGGCTAGGACCCTGCTGGATTCTGTTCTTTGTTGGGCAGACCCCAGTCCAGGGTCAGCCTCAGGGACACAGGCTTAAGCTTAGTTTCAATAATGACCTTCTGCCACAATCCCCGAGTCTCACAGGAAGTCTTGAGGTCCTGTGTAGACGGTTCTGGGCCTGAGAGTTTGGTGGTCTCTTTACAGTAGCCCCTCACTCCCCAGCGCCTCACCTGTCCCTTGTTCTCCACAGACCCTGCATCTCCCCAGGTGACCACGCCGGCCTCAGGTCATGCACGGACACAGCCGAAACGGGCAGGCCCACGTGCCCCGGCGGAAACGCCGCAACCGCTTTGTCAAGAAGAACGGCCAGTGCAACGTCTACTTTGCCAACCTGAGCAACAAGTCCCAGCGTTACATGGCGGACATCTTCACCACCTGTGTGGACACACGCTGGCGCTACATGCTCATGATCTTTTCCGCGGCCTTCCTCGTCTCCTGGCTCTTTTTTGGCCTCCTTTTCTGGTGCATTGCCTTCTTCCACGGTGACCTGGAGGCTAGCCCCTCGGTGCCTGCTGCAGGAGGCCCGGGGGGCAATGGTGGGGCAGCACCGACGGCCCCCAAACCCTGCATCATGCATGTAAACGGCTTTTTGGGAGCCTTCCTGTTCTCAGTGGAGACACAGACCACCATCGGTTATGGGTTCCGGTGTGTGACGGAGGAATGCCCGTTGGCCGTCATTGCAGTGGTGGTCCAGTCCATCGTGGGCTGTGTCATCGACTCCTTCATGATTGGCACTATCATGGCCAAGATGGCACGGCCCAAGAAGAGGGCACAGACGCTGCTGTTCAGCCACCATGCGGTCATCTCAGTGCGTGATGGCAAGCTCTGCCTGATGTGGCGTGTGGGCAACCTGCGCAAGAGCCACATTGTGGAAGCCCATGTCCGAGCTCAGCTCATCAAGCCCTACATGACCCAAGAGGGCGAGTACCTGCCGCTGGACCAGCGGGACCTCAACGTGGGCTATGACATCGGCCTGGACCGCATCTTCTTGGTGTCACCCATCATCATCGTCCATGAGATTGATGAGGACAGTCCACTCTACGGCATGGGCAAGGAGGAACTGGAGTCGGAGGACTTCGAGATCGTGGTTATCCTGGAGGGCATGGTGGAGGCCACAGCTATGACCACGCAGGCCCGCAGTTCCTACCTGGCCAGTGAAATCCTGTGGGGCCACCGGTTCGAGCCCGTGGTCTTTGAGGAGAAGAGTCATTACAAGGTGGACTACTCACGATTCCACAAGACCTACGAGGTGGCTGGCACGCCCTGCTGCTCTGCCCGGGAGCTGCAGGAGAGCAAGATTACGGTGCTGCCCGCCCCGCCGCCCCCTCCCAGTGCCTTCTGCTATGAAAACGAGCTGGCCCTCATGAGCCAGGAGGAAGAGGAGATGGAAGAGGAAGCCGCGGCTGCAGCCGCCGTGGCTGCAGGCCTGGGCCTGGAGGCGGGTTCCAAAGAGGAGGCAGGTATCATTCGGATGCTTGAGTTTGGTAGCCATCTGGATCTGGAGCGCATGCAAGCCACCCTCCCGCTGGACAATATTTCCTACCGCAGGGAGTCTGCCATCTGACCTCCAGGGCCTGCCCTCCTCTATTCCTGCAAGACCCTCTGCCAGGGGTGGGGTGCCAGGACAAGCCTCCCACTCTCAGGATAGAGCTGAACCTGGCTCTGTGGACCTGGAGGAAGGTGGGGACTTCAAAGACTAGGATATCCCTTCCTGTTGACTGCAGAGCCCAGGACGGGGAAGGACCCAGGTACTCAGCTGCTGACCTGAGCTCTGCCCTCGGCACCTCCCCACGGGTGGCTCTGGGCCCCCAGACCTTCCACCCTTTCCCCACTGACCCTTCAAGGATGTAACCCTTCTGCTCTCAGGACCTTGGGGAAGGTGGCTGGACTGCTAGGGAGGGTGGGCATCATGGGGGTTCTGGGTGGGCAGGGTGGGTCTCGGGAGGGGGAGGGGTGTGTTTCTTTTGCATGACTGTGGTCTGTGCTCTTGACTCTCTCTTTGTAAATACCTATAAACGGAAGAGATGGAGACACAAGTCCACCTCTGCCCGTTTCTCCCTGTGAGACAGAGAAGCCACCATCCCTCTCTGTGCACCCCTACCCCGCCCAGCCTCAGCTCTGCCCAGCTGGCTGGTCCCTTGAGGCCCTTGAAGCCAACTCTGTATGGTGTTGGGTTTGGGTACAGACGGAACCCCAGAGGTGGGATGAATACCCTCCCTCCTTGCGATCCCTCCAGTTTCCAGATTGATGATGGCATTTGTAACTATTTTTAATAAAGCATATGGTCGCTAGAAGTAGGCTGTAGAGAGGAGAGAGAGAGAGCGCATGTGAGTATCTTTATGTGGCCCCCTTTCAAATTTGTGTGTGTGTGTGTGCGCACATGTGTGTGCCCATGTGGAAGCCAAAGGACAGCCTCAGGTGTCTCTCAAGAGTCACCCACCTTTTTTAAAGATTTATTTCCATTTCACAGGCATGAATGCTTTTTTCTGCACGTGTGTCTGTGCACTGTGTGTGCCTGAGGCGCATGGAGGCCAGAAAAAAACATCAGATCCTCTGGGACTGGAGTTACAGATGGTTGTGAGCCGCCGTGTGGTGCTGGGAATCAAACCTGGGTCCTCTGCAAAAGCAACAAGTGCCCTTAACCACTGAGCCATCTCTCCAGCCCCATCCTCCTTACTTTCTGAGATAGGGTCTCTTCACTGGTCTGGAGTTCATGGTTAGGGTAGCTAGCTGACCGGAGAGCCATAGGATCTAACTGTCTCCTCCTAGGTCCAGGTTTTCTTTCTTTTCGTTTCTTCTCTTTTCTTTTTCTCTCTTTCTTTTAGCATAGGTGCTGGGGATTGAACTCATGCTTGTACTTTAGTGACTGAGCCATCTCAGGGGTATGTACCTTCTCTGAGATACTGACCCTCACAGGGACTTCTGCCACCTGATCGGCAATGGAAGGACCCTATTGTGGGTGAGCATCACCGAAGCTAGATCTGAATCAAATCTTTGTAACTCAGGGGAAGTAGGACGCGCCCACGGGATTTACACACATGCTTGTGTACGTACACACATTCATGTCTCTACACACTGCTTGAGGGAGCCTGCAGGACCTCTGGCAATTCCTTCCCTCTGGGCTCCATAGTTTGTATTGTGCGGAGTTGCCCTCACTCAGGCAAATATCTGGTCTTCAAGGTCTGTGGGTAGCTGCGCTCCCAGGTAGTTGCTCCTGAAGTCTCCAGGGAGCTGTACTGGGATGGCCACTCTGGAAAAGAGTCAAGGTAGCCTTGGCTGCATGGTCTGGTGCTGAGCTGGGGCTTCAGGCCCTTCCTCCTCGATGAACCCTTTGGGGTGTTTTCTGGGGAGCCTCAACTTCAGCATCATTTCTGATGTATTTTGTTGGGCAATTTGGGTCATCAGGGGACCAATCTGATGCAATGGAGGACGTCAGACTCCATCTTTAGGAGCATGGCAAGAGTTGTCATGCTGGATGACCTAGCCCTTTTCTGAGGGGCTGCCTTCAGCCGGTCTGTTCCTCAGGCTGGGTCTGTGCCCAGCACTCAGGCTATAGACAAGCAGAAAGGACCCTGTGTGGCCTCACGAACTTCTGTGCCAAATATGCCAGCTTACCTCCTGTGAAGTAAGGTGGGTTGAAGGACCTCACCTCACCAGCACTGACCACAAGTACCATCTGGGTAATTACTGCACACCTAGCTTGTTTTAACAGTTGTACAAGAGAATTTGAGGGCTCTTTCCTGGAGAGAGGCCAGCTGGGGGATCCAAGGCTCCCAACGGTAGCTTGTATTAGGCAGTCAAGAACTGGGGTCTCATTTGGTAGATGAAGGCATGCAGGCCAAGAGAGCTGAAGACTGGCTTTTCCCATATGGTGGTTTTCAGAGGGCAAAGGTTGCCTCTCTCCCAGTTCTCTGAAGGCATTGATGGACAGAGACTGCCATCCTTCCGCTCCCCAGCCTATTACCTCAAGTGCATCAGTGACCTTTAGCAGTCTCAAAGGGCTGGAGGCGAGGATGGGGAGGTGGCACTCAGCAAGGGATAAATCTCAACTGCCTATCCACCCATGCGCACCCCAGACCCAGGTAGCTTCTCAGGGATATATCCTGCTGTTCAGCCCTGCAGGCCCTGGGAGGACACAGCTGAGACTCTCTTCTCATGCTTGCCCCAGGTGACGGGAAGTGTCAGTCCTGAGCTCAGTTCCCATGTTCCAGAAGGTGGGACAAGTATCAAGCTGTCCTCTCTGGCTAGAGGCCAAGCTGACCACCACGCTGGGACAAGCATTCCAGGGCCCACTGGAAACTACCAGAGAGCCGCTTGCTCAGACTCCTGGGGCAAGGGTCCTTTCAGACACCCCATTCCTCTCTCAGGCCACATGCAGCATGTCTTGTGGACGAGAGAGGCAGATTTGGCCCGAGCCCAGTGCCAGGACTTCGTATTGAGCTGCAGGGGAGTACCAGCGGGGGCCCTCCAGGCAGACCCAGGGTGCAAGAGAGCTCAGACTGCACGGCTCCACGCAGGCTGCAAGCTCGGCTGCCGGCTCAGCTCTGCTGACTCACCTCTCCCCCACCTGTTCCCCTTTCGCAGCCCTCCCACCCGCTTCCCAGCTCCGTGTGCAGCTCCTCTGATCTCTCCTTCCTTGTGCTCCTGGTGGCTGCATCCGGGGGCGGCTGCAGCTTAGATACCTTGGTGCTCCGTCATGCAAACTGGCTGGCAGCTGCAGGACCTTTGGAGGTGCTGCCACGCCCTTCTCTGCTTGGCCCAGGAGAAATGAGCTAGACTTGTCTGGCCTTGCGCCTGCTCCTCCGTCGGGGAGAAGGACCCTGGAAGTCTTGAAGGGAGTAAGGGTGTGGGAAGGGAGGGAGGGTGTGGTCTCACAGAGGCTCCGCCTCCGCACCTCTCCCTGAAAGCCACCATTCAGGAGTAATCTTAGCTCACGGTGGCTTCCTTAAGAACTTCAACAGCTTAGAAAGAACTAGAGAGGAGCCCAGATGGCGTTCAGCGCTGAACCGTCACTGGCAGACCTTTCTGAGATCACACAGGCTTCTTCCTGTATGTGGCTTCTCTTATCTTTTCTGGATAACGAAATGTTCTGGGCAGTATAGTTTGCTTTGTCAGGTTTTTTTTTTTTTTCGAGATTAGGCCTCAAATTCAGTGTGTAGCTGAAGATGACCTGAACTTCTGACTCTCCTGCCTTCACTGCTCAAGAGCTGGTATTAAATGTGTGTACCACCATGCCCGGGCAAGTATTCCATCTTTGGAGTTTAGCAGAGGCCGGTGGATCTCTGTGAGTTCCAGGCCAACTTGGCCTATCAAGTTCCAGGACAGCCGAGGCTACATAGAAAGATGTTATTCTCAAAAAGGAAACAAAAGCCAAAGACGGTAGACTTGGCATCCACAAAAACAAGCTAGGCCATTCTAGGATTGGGAAGGGAGGAGGAACTTCAACACCAGCTTCCCTCCCAGGGAAGATTATCACCAGGAAGATTGGTTAACAAGGGACAAGTGAAGTCAAGACCCCTGCCACCTCCATATCCCCTGCTGAGAGGAAAGTCATGGGTGTAAGAGCCGGAGGCACCTAGGCTGAGGTTTGCCCTTGTCATTTCATAGCTAGATGGCCTTAGGCAGGTCAGTTGTCTCTGAGTGTGTGTGTGTGTGTGTGTGTGTGTGTGTGTGTGTGTGTCTGTAGGGCCTTCATGTATCTAGCTCACATTCTGTACGGATTAAACGAGACCCTGTATGAGACTGGGCATGGCAGGTGTGGGGTCAGACGCATTAACGATCTAAATAAATGTTGAGTGGCCTTTGGAAAAGGTTTTGATCAACTTTAACAATAAACGACACAATTAGTTCGCGAGCAAACTTGGAGTTTCCTGGCAACAATGGGGAAAAGAGAACCCTGAAGCATTACCTAGCACTCCGCATGTCTGGGCTCTGAGGCAGGAGAGAGCGAGCCCTGGGTTCCTGAATCAGTGTGGAGCCCGGGGTCATCTCATCCTTCTCTGGCCTTCATTTCCTCATCTTCACGGTCAGCAGTTTCCTGGGGTTCTGGTGTGTTGCGCAAGCATGAGTTCTGTCCCTGACTCTTTCTGAGGATGGTGGGAAGCCTTGGGAAGTCAGGGCAGAATTGGCACTTAGTAAAGTCAGCCAAGTCTGTGCTACCTTCCCCAGGCCTGGACACCGGCCGGGCTACTCTCATCTGTCTGCCTGCTCCCTTGAAGGTGCCGTAAAATCGCCTCACAGACCTGGCAGGAGTCTCCCAGCTCACAGTGTTGCCTGGGTCCCTGTGGTCAGCACAAAATGACCACTGGCCATCCTGTGTTCTACCCCTGTCCTTAGCACATAGCCCAGAGTGACCATGCCCGATTCTAAAGAGGCCATTCACCCAACAAATAATTCATGAGGCCCTGCCTTAAGCAATGGAGGTGCAATCTCAGACAAGGGGCTTTGGCACTAAAGCAAAGACTTGGAACCCGGCCCCTTCAACACTGGGGTGTGGTGTTCATAAGAGCTTGGGCCAGTCTTCCTACCCTGCTGGATGAGATTGGATGTCAGGTTTCCCAGTGGCATGATGGGAGGAAAGGCAGGAGCACTGTGGGTACCCTATGTATGGGAAGGGAACAAGCTGGGACAGGGGACTGGCAGACACCTGGTCTTTCTTCAACCATAGCTGGAGCCATAAGAGAGCAGAGCTGAAGAAGGGATGATAGCGTGGGAACTGCAGGACCAGAGAGCTCTGATGTGAACGGAGGAGGTGGGGCCTTTTCTTCAGGCAACAGGAGCAATGGGCAGGCTGTCTGGGAGCAGAAATGGAAAGTAGGGTGGATGCCAGGAAGCCGGGCTCTGGCGGCTGAGTGGGCTGGAGTAGGGTGCGCCATGGGAGCCCACAGACCCTTGTCAATCTCCGCGTCTCAAGGCCCCTGAAGGAAGCTGGAGGAGAAAGCAGCAATGGGAGGGGGTGGCCTGGGGCTCGGGAACCACAGGACCTGCCAACCCTGTGAGGAGTCCCTGGGTGAGGAGTGGAGAGGTGCAGACAGGTTAGTGACAAGGAGTGGAAGGGATGGACTGGTTCCAGTTCCCATGACAGGTGAGAGGAGGCGGGACATGGGCAATTGAGTTTGCAGAAGTGGAAAGAGAAACGAGGCTATTTATGGCCTGGTCCCTGCAGAGAAGACGTGGGTAAGGAAGCTCTCCCTTCCTTGGTGACTTTGCCACACCCTGGTGACTGAAAGAGGACTCAGGCTGAGGGGCAATGGATGCTAGGTCTACTGGGGGCTTTGGGGAGAATGGGAGGTGGGCATTGAGTGATGGAAGTGAGTAGGGTAGGTAGATTACAGGAGGTGAGCTATGGACTCCAGCATTGCTGCCACAGCCCCGGCAATGCTGTCACAACCCCGGCAATGCTGCCACAGCCCCGGCAATGCTGTCACAGCCCCACCAATGCTGCCACAGCCCCACCAATGCTGCCACAGCCCCACCAATGCTGCCACAGCCCCGACAATGCTGCCACAGCCCCACCAATGCTGCCACAGCCCCACCAATGCTGCCACAGCCCCACCAATGCTGTCACAGCCCCGACAATGCTGCCACAGCCCCACCAATGCTGCCACAGCCCCGGCAATGCTGCCACAGCCCCGACAATGCTATCACAGCCCCACCAATGCTGCCACAGCCCCACCAATGCTGCCACAGCCCCGACAATGCTGTCACAGCCCCGGCAATGCTGTCACAGCCCCGACAATGCTGCCACAGCCCCACCAATGCTGCCACAGCCCCGGCAATGCTGCCACAGCCCCGACAATGCTATCACAGCCCCACCAATGCTGCCACAGCCCCGGCAATGCTGTCACAGCCCCGGCAATGCTGCCACAGCCCCGGCAATGCTGCCACAGCCCCACCAATGCTGCCACAGCCCCGGCAATGCTGCCACAGCCCCGGCAATGCTGCCACAGCCCCGGCAATGCTGCCACAGCCCCGGCAATGCTGCCACAGCCCCGGCAATGCTGCAACAGCCCCGGCAATGCTGTCACAGCCCCGGCAATGCTGCCACAGCCCCGGCAATGCTGCCACAGCCCCACCAATGCTGCCACAGCCCCGGCAATGCTGCCACAGCCCCGGCAATGCTGCCACAGCCCCGGCAATGCTGCCACAGCCCCAAGCTCCAGGCTCACAACATCTCTGCCTGCAGGCACGATATGATAAGCAATTAGGATGCTCCCCAAAGGTCCCTGCATTAAAGGCTCTGTTGCCAGTCTGTGACACAGTTCAAAGGATGTGGACCCTCTAGGAGGTGGGCCATCAGAAGGTCCTGGGGGCTTGATCTTGACAGTCACCCTGAGGTAGGGCATTGGTGTGATGTGCACACTGTCTGATGTCAGAGATCTGCTACAGAGGAAAACCTTGAGAACCAAGAGCCAAGGTAGAGCTTTCAGGCTGAGGATGTGGCTCAGTTGGTAGAGTGCTTCCTGGCACACAAATGCCCTAAGCCAATCCCCAGAGCCACACTGGATATGGTGGTGCACTCCTGTATCCCAACACTTGAGAGGTGGAGGCAGGAGGATCAAGAGTTTAAAGAGTTTCTTTATTTGCTTGCTTGTTTGTTTTGGCTTCCCAATACAGGGTTTCTCTGTGTAGCTCTGGCTGTCCTGGAACTCACTCTGTAGACCAGGCTGGCCTCAGACTCAGAGATCTGCCTGCCTCTGCCTCCTGAGTGCTGGGATTATAAGCGTGTGCCACCACCATCCAACTAAATTCAAGGTTATTTTTAACTACAGATTTTTTTTGAGTCCGTCTTGAGCTATATGAAGCCCTGTTCCTCCCCAACCCACCCACCCCAAAAAAGGTCACAGAGATAGAATACTGAAAGCAGCTCAAGACCCAGGCCCATAGTTCAAGTGTGTCCAGGGACATGCTTGGGAAAGCCACCAGTCTGACCGAGAGTCCTGAAGAACCTAGCTGAAGGCCTTGTCGGCCTGGGGAGAGTCAGAGGCACCCAGAGAGACAGAGAATCCAGGAGGGACCAAGGGGAAAAGATGAGAGAAGGCAAGAGGACCCACAAAGGTCCATTCTGTGAGACTCTGGCCAAGGTCTTGCCAGAGGTCCCACAGAACCTGGAAGCTGGGGCAGCTCTTCTGATTGTGTGGCTGCAGGCTAGCCTCTGCACAGCTGGCCGAGGTCCTGTTTGCCCATCTGCAGGAGGAGGACATGAGGACTGCCACCTTGGGACGGCTCTGAGTGGTCAGAGAAGCACTCAGCCCCAGCTAATGGCTGCTATTTTTATCCTTCTTCAAAACTCACCTCTCAATTGAGGTGCAGGGTCGACTCTGGCAGGCTACCAGACAACCGCAAAGGCCTTTCTAGACCTTTTCTGCAGTGGCTGGCTCCTGCCTGAGAGATCTTGGTCCCAGTCTGCTGGGTGAGAGAACAGGCCCAGCCCTCTCAGGGACATCTGGAGACCCTCAGCTGCTAGACCTCACCCTTCACTCCGGTCAGCCCTCCACACTGAAGCCCCAGGCCCTATAGTCACAGCAGCTGAACTACAGGAAGGGAGGTGTTCTTCTTTGTCTCAGTTTCCCCTCCTGCCTCAGAGGGCCACAGACTGATCCCACTCTCTCCTTCCAGGGAAAGCCCACCCACCAAAATGGTTACTAACCAGAAAAGTGTGGCAGGCAAGGGTAGAAAGGGAGTGGGGAAATATTGGGGGGGCTGGCCCTCCCACAGCACACCCTAGTAGCAGTCTTGAGGACTTTGAGCTGCAGAGCCCACTCTGAGGAGAGGTACAGAAGGGAGTTGGGTAGGAGAGAGGCTGGATTTCAGCAAAGCTGTGACCACATCCCTCTTGGGAACGCCTGCATTTGCAAAAGCGCGTATTGCTCTCCATTGGTCCCATGCTGCCCCAGACCCAGGGATTAGAGGCGACACCTAGTAACCATGATCCTAACCCAGTTCAGAGCTGTGCTCTGAGAAGGCCATGCGTGGAAGGATACTGATTTCGAAGACTTAGAACTAAAAACAAATGTAACATATCACACACACGCATGCACAGGCTGGGTGGGTCTCAATGGTAGCATGCTTGCCTAATATTGGTGACATCTGGTGATCTAGTTTGCTTCCTATTCCTGGAATAAAATGTTCTGACTTAGAGCAACTTGGAGAGGAAAGGGTTTATTTCACCGTTCGCCTCTGGGCCCCAGCCAGCGTCTAAGGAAGGAAGCCTGAGCAGGAACCAAACACAGGGACTGAACACAGGGACTGAACACGGGGACTGAACACGGGGATTGCACACGGACTGAACACAGACTGAACATGGACCGAAGCGGAGACTGGAAGAACGCTGCCTTCTGACTGGTACCCAGGCTCCTGCAGACACTTTTCTCATACAGCACAGGTTCAGTCTGCCTAGGGGTGATACCACCCACGGAAATGCCCCCACAAACACGCCTTTAGACCAGGCTGATGAAGGCAGTTCCACAACAGGAGTTTTCTCTTTCTAGGTGACTCTAGTATCTGTCAAGTTAACAGAACTAACCACTACACTGGGTTTAATTCCTAGCACCCTCCCATCCCCCACGAGGTCCTGTCTGCTGCTAAAGATGATTGTGGGCATGATTTTTTAAAACAATACATGTTCATATAAGACAACAATAAAAAAGCTTCTTCAAGAAATGAATCACCGGGGCTGGAGAGATAGCTCAGAGGTTAAGAGCATTGCCTGCTCTTCCAAAGGTCCTGAGTTCAATTCCCAGCAACCACATGGTGGCTCACAGCCATCTGTAATGAGGTCTGGTGCCCTCTTCTGGCCAGCAGGCATATATGCAGACAAAATATTGTATACATAATAAATAAATAAATATTTTTTAAAAAAAAGAAATGAATCACCACAGAAATAAGAGGTGGAGTGGGGATCATGGAGTTGGGGAGATTTGATCACTTTCCCTATTGTCCTCCTTTATCCCCCATCCTCCTTCCTCTTCCTCCTAAGTCTCCCACCTGCCTTAGGACCTGTGTGTGCCCTGCCACGTTTGGTCGGGTTGCTTGCTTGATGCTGGTTGCTTACCCGAAAAGGGCAGTACCCGTGGTTTCATCACCAATGGACACACCACTGTCAGTAGGCTCTGAGAGACATCGACAGTCACAGTCTCCGGGCTTCTTCTACATTCCAAAGTGAACAACACTGACCAAAAGAAGACACCTGGCTAGGCAGTGGTGACGGTGCACGCCTTTAATCCCAGCACAGGGGAGGCAGAGCCAGGAGGATCTCTGTGAGTTTGAGGCCAGCCTGGTCTACAGAGTGCGTTCCCGGACAGCCAGAGCTGTTACACAGAGAAACCTTGTCTCAGAAAAACCCTGAAAAAAACAAAAAAATCAAAGGGAGGGGGGATGACACCTGATGCTGCTAGGGGATTCTGGTAAAATGGCGATGGAGTTTGGGTTGTTTTTAAAAGAAGGGCCCTGCTGGGCCTGGTGGTGCACCTTTAATCCTAGCACCCGAGAAGGCAGATCTCTGTGAGTTCAAGGCCAGCCTGGTCTATAGGGTGAGTTCCTGGCCAACCAGAGCTAATAGCATGAGCCTGTCTTTAAATAAATAAGCATATATTTCTTGAGGCAAACACTCAGATATTTAGAGCTGGTCTGCATGACATGGATTTGCCTTGACTCAGCACAAGAGCCAGAGAGCTGGATCTCAGCTGCTGAGCCACTCAGGGGCCGGCGGACGCTCTTCTGTGCTTTTGTATATGCTTGAAATTTTCTATGACAAAAAATATATTTTTTTAATATTTATTTATTTATTATGTATTCAATATCCTGTCCATGTGTATGTCTGCAGGCCAGAAGAGGGCACCAGACCTCATTACAGATGGTTGTGAGCCACCATGTGGTCACTGGGAATTGAACTCAGGACCTTTGGTAGAGCAGGCAATGCTCTTAACCACTGAGCCATCTCTCCAGCCCCCGACAAAAAATATTTTTAAATAAGAAATTGAGTCACCTCTTACTAAGGCCAACTGGCAACTTGGAAGTGATTTGACTCAGACGAGAAGAGGGGGCGGCCATAAGTTACCCTTCTCTGTTTGGAAAAAGATCAAAAGCATTGTCATTATGCCTTATCACGGTGTCAGACAAACCAGACTTCAAGGCAAAAGCACTGTTAGAACAGAAGAAGGAAGATAACCCCAGGAAGGCATAACAGTCTTAAACTCTTGCATTTTTCCAAATATCGAAAGCCTGGAGCTGTAGAGACGGCTTAAGAGCCTGGGCTGTGTGTGTGGCGCTGGAGGGCCAGGCCGTTTCCAGCACTCAGGTTGCCCACTCACAGCAGCCTTTGCCTCCAGTTCCGGGGGAATCTCACGCTCTCTTTTGGCCTTCAAGGGAACTGCACACTCATAATTTAAAATCTGTTTTTAAATGCATGTATATGGCAAAACAAGGAGACACGAACAAACCCAACATAATTACAGATTTTTATTACAGCCTTTCAGTGACTGACAGATGTAAAATAAGGGGAAAAAATCACTAAGGATACAGAAGATATCAACAAACCAGAAACTCAGTATCATTAGTAATCAGGGAAATGCAAATCAGAGCCCCGATGAGCTGGGATCTTACTCCCACTAGTTTGGCAGAAATTATGAAGTTGAAGAGTGCCAGGTTTGGTGAGGCTGTAGAGCCACGGGGACGCTCATCCATTCTGGGTGGGAGTATAAGCTCATTTACCCTCCTTGGAAACTATTCAGTCTCGCCTAATAATGCTGAACATGTTGCACGAATGATAATTTAGCAATTCTCATCTTAAACTTATTATTTAGGGAAATATATTATGTGGTCCATCTGTAAGGAGAAGCCAAGGGCGGCGGAGGGAGAGGGAGGGTGCACATGTTTACAGGGGCTCGGGGTGCAGTCCCACTGGGACTTTCCGGAGCTATGAGTATGTAGGTGAGCATCTTTTTTTTTTTTTTTTGGATTTTCGAGACAGGGTTTCTCTGTAGCTTTTGGTTCCTGTCCTGGAACTAGCTCTTGTAGTCCAGGCTGGCCTCGAACTCGCAGAGATCCGCCTGCCTCTGCCTCCCGAGGGCTGGGATTAAAGGCGTGCGTTACCACCGCCCGGCTTGTAGGTGAGTACCTTTATTGCCTTTCTTTTCCTTTTAATTTTTGTTCATTTGCTTGTTTGTTTTGTTGTTTTCTTGAGACAGGGTTTCTCTGTATAGTCTTGGCTGCTCTGGAACTGGCTCTGTAGACCAGGCTGACCTTGAACTCACAGAGATCCTCCTGCCTCTGCTTCCTAAATGCTGGGATTAAAAGGTGTGTGCCATTGCCAGCACCTAGCTTAAAAACTTTTATTGTATTGTTTATGGATTTGGGGTGGGTAATGCGCACTTGAGTGCGTGCCCACAGAGGCCAGAGGGGGGCATCAGATCGCTGAGGCTGGACTTCCAGGTAGTTGTGAGCCATTTGACATGGAGCTAGAGACTGAACCTCCGTCCTTTGGAAGCAACATGTGCTCCTAAACACTGAGTGGTCTCTCTCTAGCTCCTGTTTGTTTTGTATTTCTGCATGTATATCTTCTAATAAAATGCTATTCCATATTTGCGTGCATTATATCTGTAGATAAACTCAAATGAGGTCTGGCGGAGGGAGACCCAAGACTGTGCAGTGCTTCATCCTAGAGAGTGTGGCTAGGGGAGAAATGGGAAGAGAGGGGAGTCAATTCCCCCCCAGCTATTTCAGGGTTGGAATATTTTTACGTAAGTGTGGATGACTTGGCAATTTTAGGCCTAATTAAATCAAGTAGAGCAAAGCAAATTCAATGACATTGGCTGGGGGCTGGGAAGGCAGCTCAGTGGGAGAGTGCTGGCTTCATGTGCACAAGGCCTTCGGGCTGAACCCCAGCTCTCCAAAACAAGCATACAAACCAAGAGTAAAATGGGGCACTCAGAAGGCCCAGTCAGTCAAGTCCCTACCAGGCAAGCAAAAGACCTGAGTTCAGATCCTAGACACATATAAAAACCTGGGCGAGCTGAGCAATGGTGGCGCACGCCTTTAATCCCAGCACTCGGGAGGCAGAGGCAGGCGGATCTTTGTGAGTTCGAGGCCAGCCTGGTCTACAAGAGCTAGTTCCAGGAGAGGTTTCAAAGCTACAGAGAAACCTTCTCTCAAAAAAACAAACAAACAAAAACCCCAAAGTATTGTATACATAATAAATAAATAAATATTAAAAACAAAACAAAAAAACCTGGGCGAGCCTGTAACCCCCAAATTGGGCATAGAATGGAAGCTGTTAGATTCCTGAAGCTCAGACAGAGACCCTGGCTCAGCAAACACAACAAAATAAAGCAGGGGAGCCACTGAGGGAAAAACAACTGGGTTGACTTTCATTTGCTTGCACACACCACATGCACACACGTGAGTGCACACAGACACACACAGCACACCCCACACATAAAAAAATGGAGCCAAACGTGGTAGCCCACGCCTTTAATCCCAGCACTTGGGAAGCAGAGGCAGGGGGATCTCTGTGAGTTCAATGTGAGTGAAAGCATGTGCTACCAAACCTGAGAACCCGAGTTTGGTCCCCAGGATCTGGTGCGGGAGAATTGTCTGTATTCTGTCAATCATGTTATAAATAAATGCCGATTGGCCAGGCAGGAAATATAGGCGGGAAAACCAGACAGGAAGTAGAAATGATGTAATGAGAACAGGAGAATTCTGGGAAGGAGGAAGTTGATTCCTCCCACTCCTGCCCAGATCACTGAAGCAGCAGGATGTGATCTGCCCCACTGAAAAAAGGTACTGAGCCACATGGCTAACATAGATCAGAAAAATGGGTTCATCAAGATGTGAGAGTTAGCCAGTGAGAGGCTAGAGCTAATGGGCCAATCAGCTTGTAATTTATGGAGACCTATGTGTGATTTTTCTTTGGGGCTAAATAGTTGTGGGGAATTGGGCAGAACAAAAGCCAAACAAGCAGGCCTGGCCCCCTTCATGTTACAAGGACCCACATGATTGAAGGAAAGAACTGACCCCACCTCGAGTCTTCTGACTTTTGACCCCCGTCCCATGCACTGTGACACATGCATGCCCTCTCAAAAAATAAATAAGTGGATAAAAAAGAAAAGTAGAATGTAGAGGTGCTGTCAGCCCCCTTTCTGGAGATGGATTAGGTGACCTCATCAAGTCCAGTTACTGAATCTTCAAAATGAGTCTAATGGGCTCTGGGGTCATTGGTCCCTGACACCGTGGGTGGGTGAGGTGTGTAAACATAGGAAGGTAGGAGGAGCCTTTGGACAGCTCAGAGGAGGGTTGAGGACACTGGGGATAGGGAGGCTTCAGAGGAGGTAACATCCCTGCTGGGTCTCAGGGGACCAGGAGAATATGGGATAAAGATGACATATTTGGCTGGGATACAGAGGGTGAGGGGAGTTTGTCCAGGTCAGTCAGGTCATGGGGAGGAGAGAGGAGGAAACTCTTCCTTCGGGTGACAGAAGCGAGGATAAAGGAGAACACAGTCTTTATTTGGAACAAGGGGAGTCATGCAAATATATGCAAAATCATGCAAATGAACCCGGTTGAGTGGCCAGGAAGAAGACCCAGCTGGTGATTTTGTTCCTCAAGTGTAGTCCAGGGCCACCTGTGACAGCATCACCTGGGGAGCTCCTCCTAGTTGCCTGCCACCCCCAGACCTGCTGGGGCTGCAGCCCGTGTTTAGGGAGTTCGCCAGGTGAGTGTTTATTTCTGCATCCATTTATTAAACACGCACATGGAAATTCATTATAATTAGAACACATTAGGCTCTACGCACATTACAATATATAATATAAACATTCAAACAGAAAAGTAAGCCTTCCTCCCCTGCATTCTCCTCCCCCGGCCCCAGAGGCAGCAACCAGTACTGGTTCCAGAAGGTGTGTCCTTCTGGAAGCTCTGCAGGCTCCCACGTAATCCAGCCTCAGGTTTTTCAAATCCACTGCTTCTTAAGCGTGTTAACGTGATGCCTGATGCTACTTTGAAGCCAACCTGTTACCCCTTTCTGTCTTTGGCCACTCACTCAGACGTCCCCAGGGGTTTGCAGAATGCCAACACTTTTGCTGAGCACAAGGGAAAGCCGCCATCCTGTCGCCAGGGAGTCCTGATCACCAGGGAGCCAAGTGTTTGCAGGCAGTGCTTTCTGGTGGTTAGAACCCTGCAGCCCGAGGCCTGGGCTCAGCAGGACTCGCTCTGTGGTGGTGGGGGTGTTTGAATGAGATCTTGGTGGAGATGTAGGAGGTGTGGCCACGTCAGAGGAATCCTGTCACACTGGCTTTGAGAGTTTAAAGACAGCTGCCATTCCCACTTTGCGCTATGCTTGTTTTTGCAGTTCAAGGTGTGAGCTCTTGAGCTGGGCAGTGGTGGGCGCATGCCTTTAATCCCAGCATTCCCGTGGCAGAGGCAAGCAAGTCTCTGTGAGTTTGAAGCTAGCCTGGTCTACATAGGAAACTCCAGAACAGTCAGGGCTATATACAGAGAGACCCTTTCTGATAAAACAAAACATAAATAAATCAATAAATAAATGTAAATAAAATAAAATAAAGTAAAAACCCTGCCTTCAAAAAAGAGTCTAGCTGGGGGTGGTGATGCATGAGGAGGGGGAGGGGGAATGCAGATCTCCAGAGTGAGCTCCAGGACAGACAACCCAAGGATTGGGAGTGTGGCTCAAAAGGTAAGCAAATTTAGATATAACTCCCCCAGTCTCTCCAAAGAAAGACTGTTTGTTTGCTTTGTTTTTTTTTTTTTTTTTTTTTTTTTTTTTGAGACAGGGTTTCTCTGTGTAGCCCTGGCTGACCTGGAACTCACTCTGCAGACCAGGCTGACCTCAAACTCAGAGATCCACCTGCCTCTGCCTCCCAAATGCTGGGATTAAAGGCATGAGCCACCACTCTCTGACTGAGAGAGGTATTTTCTTCTTTTTTTTTTTTAGATTAATTTATTTATTATGTATAGTGTTCTGCCTGCATGTGTACTTGCATGACAGAAGAGGGCGCTAGATCTCATTGCAGATGGTTGTGAGCCACCATGTGGTTGCTGGGAATTGAACTAAGGATCTCTGGAGGAGCAGCCAATGTTCTTGACCTCTCAGCCATCTTTCCAGTCAGAGAGAGGCATTTTCTATCATTGTAGAATTGAGTCTCTAAGAGGCAAGGCTGTAAGGTAAAAGGACCAGCCAAAGAAACCCACCCTGGCCCTGAAACCAGAACCAGCCAAAGAAACCCACCCTGGGGCTGGAGAGATGGCTCAGAGGGTAAGAGCACTGGTTGCTCTTCCAGAGGTCCCGAGTTCAATTCCCAGCAACCACATGGTGGCTCACAACCATCTGTAATGAGACCAGTGCCTTCCTTGCCAGCAGTACATTGTATGCTTAATAAATAAATAAATCTTAAAAAAAAAAAAGAAAAGAAACCCACCCTGGCCCTGAAACCGGAACCAGTGAAAGAAACACACCCTGGTTCTGAGACCCGAGCCAGTGAAAGAAATGCTTTAGCTCTGAACCCAGAACCAAAGAAACATGCCCTGACTCTGAAACTAGTATCAAAGAAGCACACTTTGTCCCTAGAATCAGAGTCAGTTAAAGAAATATGTCCTGCCCCAAAACTAGAGCCAAAAAAAAAAAAATTTTTAAAAGTCAGTAAAAGAAACACAGTTTATGGGGGGATGGGAGGAGGTGGAAATTTTTAATAAATAAATAAATAAAAAGAAAAAAAAAGAAACACAGTTTAGCTCTGAAATCAGCCAGCCATCTCTGCCCCTGACCAACTAAACTAACCAATCCCTCTGCTCCCTGGAAAAACTCCGCCCCTAAGAAGCCCTATATAAGCCCTTTGCCTGTTCAAGTTGTAGCTGCTCTTCTTCCACCCTGGCAGAGGCAGCCGCTCTCCTGGATTCTTCCCTCCCAAAAAATCTCTTGAATGAGGTTTGGGTGAAGACCTTCTTTCCCCAGAGCAGAGATGGGGCAGAGGGAGACAGCAACACTTTGGCTAAGAAAGCCTTCCCATAGCAGAGCAGAGTTGCTACGCTCTAGAGCACCAGAGCCGAGTTGTAACAACTTCGCAAGGGACAGGAAACCACCCGAGTAGAGCTGTTACATTGGGGAAACCTTTCCCTAGAGCAGGGCTGTAAGCGGCTACACTTACTGTAGCCTGTGCTATTCCTTGGCTCCCGACTGCCAGAACACTCTTCTATTATAACGCTCTGTATTTTCTGGCTCCCGACTGCCAGGATCCCTTGCCATTTGAACTGTGACACTTCCAGAGGCAACTCCAAGAAGACCAGTGGAGTTGTCTCTAGGACTCTGAATCTGCCCTGACCTCTCCTTGGGCTTCTGTCACAAAGCCTGTTATAGAGCCCAGCCCCCCAGCAGCAATGCCACAGGGCAGAGGTTGGGAGGGTGAAGCTCACCAGGCCTCATCAGTGTGGTCTGGTCTGACTTGCTCTTTCCTAGGTCTCCAGTTAATGGAGCATGGCAGAGATTGGGGCTGTGAGGACTGCAATCTCCAAAAGACCCTGCACCTCCCATCCCTCCTCCCCCGGGCTAGTCCTACAGTCCCGAATGACTGCTCCGAGTCATCTTCTCCTGGTCCCACAGATAGCCCCCAAGTGCCTCAGCTTCTCCTAGCGAGAGCCCCGGGTGCCCTCAGTCTTCCCTGTTGCGCTGGCTGGTGCACTTCCCAGCATACCAACTGTAAAAGGAAGACTGGTACTGCTTGGACAACTTCATTCCTGTCATTCCTGTCTCATTCATCCAGAATGGGCAAGTCTATCCGCCACCTGCGTGGGATACGGGTTTTCTTTCCGCAAAAAGAGGAAGCAATAGATGTTTCTCCATCATGTAATGGCTCAGAATACACCTGCTAAAATGAACTTGTGCACTCTCAGGCTAAGACCCAATGGCATCGCGTCCTGCCTGTACTGCCCAAGGTGACCACACGGGGGCAGCAGCCGAGCGCAGGCTGAATGCTCCAGCCAGGGCTGGGGCCATAAAGGGGCACAGAGAACGGGGCCCATGAACGTCTTGGAACTAAGATTTTTGAATAGTCTCATGCCAAGAGCCTCAGTTTCCCCCATGTATCAAACGAACCAAGCTGTGAGGACGGGGATTTTAGATGTCAATCCCCGAGGATTTGTCCCTATTCACAAAGCCTGGCATGACCAGAGGGAGAGGAGGAGCTGGGGGCGGGATCCTCACAACCACAGGCTCAGGTCTGGGCCCAAAGAAAACTCAAAACTGAGTCCTGAAAGGGGCAGGGAATCGCCAGCTCTTACTCCTAACACGAGGACAGGCTAGGGCTGACCCTGACTGACAGTGGTCGTTTCATGCCTCCCTCAAGGTCTGAGGACTTGGCATCCTGGTCATGGTCGATTCTCAGTCCACTCTCTACAGTCCGGGTGCTCACAGGAAGGGCCGCTGGGGGGGGGGGGAGGAGCTCTGGATTCATTCACACCATCCTACACCGCTGCCGAGGCCTCCTTCCGGTCCAACATCCCAGCTGCTGCCTTCACCAGTGCCATTTGCTCTCTGTTTGCTGTCAGGAGGGACAAGGCTAGGATGGAGTCGGGTAGCCCCTGCGACCCCGCCCTCCCGGAACCACAGCGCAGCAGCCATCACAGGCAGAGGAAGACCCTGAGGTTCAGAGAGAAACAGAGGCAGAACTTGTTGACCCTCCCTGTCTCTGGGTCTGTCTGCACTGAGCTGCCGCCTTCACATTTGGCACAGAAAAGGAAAGCAAGGGGAAGTATTCACAGAGCCCTGATCAGAAGGACAAACCTCCCAGAGTACTTCAGCTCCACCCACCGAGGGGAGGGGCCATTTTGCATTCTCTTTATAGTTGAGGCTTAACCACCACATAGAAAGATGGCTGACTGAGCCTGTCTCTGCTTAGCTTTTGGATATCACCTAATGCAGGGGCCCCACAAATTGCTTTCTTGTGTGGTCCCTGAGCCCAGAGGATGTTGAGGAGACTGAGCTTATCAAAGGTGACCTAGAGAACACACTGTTCCATACCTAACCCTCGCCCTCCCCAGTGGCCCAGGAAGCAGAGATCGTTACAGAGCTGGGGCAGCTGGGGCAGCTGGGGCTTCAGGGCAGCCTGTCTGTGAGCAGCTTCCTCTGCTGTGTGACCACGCCAAGCCTGTGAAGGCCCTTCAGTCACAGGAACCCAGGGCCAGCAGTGGGAGGAGGCTGGGAGCATCCCAGCGCCCCCCCCCCCCCGGGTTTGAGAAGAGAAAAATAAAAGCAGGGTGTCTAGGGTGGAGGAGGGACAGGGATGAGTTGGTGCCTTCAAGACAAAGACTGGGAACTTCCTCTCCCACCACCCCAACATCCAACTCAGCTGGGTCCCGGTCTTGTCAAAGAGTGAGAAAGACATGATACTGGTCTCGGGAGGTCACCCAGGCCAAGGAAGATGTTAGTTCCGGAGACAGTGCCAAATGAGAGCCTGAGATTCCTCCTGCCCTTGCCATGACCACCATCATTATCACCACAGCCACCATCAGCACCACCTCCATCATCACCATCATCACCACCATCATCATCACCACCTCCACCATCAACACCACCTCCATCATCACCATCACCACCTCCACCACAGCCACCATCAGCACCACCTCCATCATCACCATCATCACCACCATCATCAACATCATCACCACCTCCACCACCTCCATCATCACCATCACCACCATCATCATTGTCATCACCATCATCACCATTATGGACTGCAAAGCAATGGAAAGAATTTCCTACTGTGAGCAGAGAGCCGAGGGATGCAAAGTTGGTGAATAACTGAGGCCTCAGCCAGGGTTGGGGTCTGGACTGGAAGCCAATGAGGCCTAGAGCTTGTTTGAATACCTGGTCTTATTCCCAGAGGAGGTACCTGTCCCAGAGTTTAAGAAATGAGCAGGTTGGAGCTGGTTGTATAATATGCAAGGTCCTGGGTGGGAACCCTAATACAGCCTCGCCACCCCCCAAGAAGGGGGAGATTGTGTGTCTAAGATTGTGAGGGAGCTGGAGTGGAGAAGTTCCTAGAGACAGAGAGAAGAAAGGTGGGTTGGGGAGGCTGAGAGGGGCTAGGAGCTGGTGTTTTATGGGTGCAGTTTCAGTTTAAGGTGATGGAAAGTTCCAGAGACAGATGGTGGTGATGTTTACAGTGTGAGTGTGTATGACATCACTAGACCTGAGAAATAGCAAGCTCCACATGGTATCCGCGTCACTACTATTTTAATAGTTACTTTCATTTAAGAAACTAAAGAAGTAAACAGAAAGCTGTACGTAGTGGCACACACCACAGGTGCTGAGCACTTAGGAAGTGGAGGCAGGGGGATCAGAGTTCAAGGCCAACCTGGGCTTCAAGACCCCGTCACACACACACACACACACACACACACACACACAAAAGGGTTGAACTATGTATGGCAGTACACGCCTTTAATCACAGCACTGGGAGACAGAGGCAGGTGGATCTTCATGAGTTCCAGGCTAGTCCCCATCCATTAGTCTACATAGATTGTTCCAGGTCAGCCACTGCTAGTCACAGTGAGATGCTGTGGAAAATACATACAACATACAGCATTTCCCTAAAACTGTGGACAGGGAGAGAGGTTGTCTCCAAAGGCAATGGCAAGCAATGTGGACATGGAATATGACAAGATGAGTGGACAGGGCTGGAGACACGGCAGGGCAACCAACACGCTCCCACATCCTGCCCAGTCCCCTTGCCTAGCACCCAGAGCCTCCATACTGGGTCCCACTGGACACGACCTTACAGACTGGAGCACCCTGTACACCACTGAATGCAGGAAGTTCGGGTGTCATCCTGTCTGTCTCCCCACAAAGCTGCTGTGCACACCCCTCGGGTGAGGCTGCCTGACCCTGAACTAAGGGCTCCTGCACCTGCCTCAAGAATAGGCCCGGCTGAGTGGTGGTGGTGACGCACGCCTGTAATCCCAGCACTGGGGAGGCAGAGGCAGGCAGATCTCTGTGAGTTAGAGGCCAGCCTGGTCTACAGAGTGAGTTCCAGGATAGCCAAGGCTACACGTAGAAACCCTGACTTTTCAAAGAACCAAGAAGAAGAAGAGGGAGAGGAGGCGGAGGAAGAGGAAGAAGAGGAGGAGGAGAAGTGACTTACCCAGGATTCCCTGCTGCAGTCTTGTCCCCCACCACCAAACCCTCTCAACTCTGGGGAATGACCTTGAGCCTTCCAGGTCGACCTTTTTCTTTTTTATTTTCTTTCTTTTTTTTAATTTTTATTTTTAAAGATAGAATTTCTCTGTAAATTAAAAAAAAGAAAAAAAAAGAAAGAAAAAGAAAAAAAAATAAACACCCCCCCCAAAAAAAAAAAAAAAGAATTTCTCTGTAACTTTGGAGCCTGTCCTGGAACTCACTCTGTTGCTCAGACTGACCTCTGCCTTCCAGTGCTGGGATTAAAGGCATGGGCCACCACTGTCGGCTTCACCTTGCTTTTTTCTGAGCGCTGCCCATGTGGGCATGGGTGCTCTCCAGCTCAATTCCAGATCCTACCCAGCACGCAGCGAGGATTAGGGGAGTCCAGCATCCTCTGTTCAGGCCCTGTCCCACATTTACTGTGTGACCTCAGGTAAGTGTCTCTCCTTCTCTGGGCTTTGGCTGCAACCTTCTAGAACATGTGACCTACTGGGCAGTCATTCCCATGGGATGTGCTTGTTAGCTGGAGAGGATGAGGACGTCACCCTGATTCAAAGCCTGTGGGTGGGGCGTACCAGAGGACAGGGCCAAGGTTGGCATCCCTGCAGCAGTTGGCTGGGCACACACTCACTCAGCACTTACCCAGCCTGCCCCAGCTGCTGGAATGTTGGGGCATGGCCAGAGCTATGACATCACCGTCTTCATTGCTGTCCCATCATCCCTAAGAAGTTCAAAGCACTTCCTTGTTTAGAGAGAGCCTGCACCTGGGGATGCGCTGACTGATCTCTGGTAGAACAGGTGGGCTGCATGGACCTCAGACTTCTAGACTCTGCTATTGCCTTTCCCAGGTGGGAGGGAGGAGGGGGCTCCCCGCCCTGATGCCTGTACTGGGCCTTACTTCTGGGAGACCCTCGAGCTGGGATTCTTACCCCCAACTTACAGGTGGGAAAACCGAAGCCGGGATTCCTCATGGGGAGGACATGGCTTACTCCCAGCCTGCCTTGCAGCCTGTGCTTCCCTCCACCTCTCCAAGCAAGAAGTAACCAAGGACAGAAGAGCTGAGGGGCAGACAGTGGGTGAGGCGAAAGTATGGCTGTGGCTGTCAGAAGGTCCCTGCCGTTACCGTAAACCAAGTTCATGGGATTGCCAGAAAACATTTTGTAAAAGAACCAAGCCCTATCCAAGGTCCAAAGCCCAGCTATGTGATCCCAGAGTCTCAATTTTTCCCAGTAAACTTGCAGGGAGCCCCCTCTCTGTTCCCAAGTCATTTATCAGGCTGGGCTGGATGGGCAGTACTGTTTCTGCATCCACCCAGGGTTGCTGACACCCCCTCCTCAAAAATAGAGTCAAAAGTTGCCTGTAGGCCGGGCAGTGGTGGCGCACGCCTTTAATCCCAGCACTCGGGAGGCAGAGGCAGGCGGATCTCTGTGAGTTCGAGACCAGCCTGGTCTACAAGAGCTAGTTCCAGAACAGGCTCCAAAACCACAGAGAAACCCTGTCTCAAAAAAACCAAAAAAAAAAAAAAGTTGCCTGTAGGCCAGGCCTGGTGGCGCGTGCCTTTAGTCTCAGCACTCGGGAGGCAGAGGCAGGCAGATCTCAGTGAGTTCAAGGCCAACCTGGTCTACAAAGCGAATTCTAGGACAGCCAGGACTGTTGCACAGGGAAACCCTATCTCAAAAAAACATAAACAAACAAACAAATCCATCCTGAAAATTTCATTAAACTAAAACAAAAACAAAAAGCGGTTCATTACATTTCCTGATCAATCTTGGCCCATTCAGAAAACCAGAACACGCCGGCTTCATCTGTGTAAACTCCAGATCGCTGGTGAGCCGGGGCCTGCCAGTCCAGCCCTGTGCAGTGTGAATTAGACTGACAACGGCCAACTTTGGGCAAATGACCAGAAAATCTAGACTGAACTTCTGCTCGCCCTGCCCTTGTCTGGGATTTATTGGGCGCCATCAGCCAGCATGTGCTCCTTTCTCTAGAAGGCTCCCATGTTACCCCAGTGGGTGAACTGACTTGGCCATAGGCGTGGGGCCTGTTTTCTTCAATCTAAATTTCTGTCCTTCCATCATGTGGGTCTGGATATTAGACTCAGGTCATCAGACTTAGTAGCGAGGCTTCTTTACCTGCTGAGACATCTGACTGGCCCCTAATCTTTATTCTTTAAACCAATTCCCAGCAGGGAGACATTGTTGGGCTCTACAGTGAGGCTGTGCTCAATGCCTGACACAAACTGACTCCTTGAATCTCTTTCACACTCTTGAGGCTTCCTTTACACCGTGATAGTCCTTTCAAAATGAGGAAACTGAGGCCCGGAACACAAGGGGGCCCTGTCTTTAATAAATCATTTGGTAATTCATGTCAGGAGATTCTGTTTGGTTCAAATCCTGGTGAGTACAGACATGGAGGGGGGCATCAGAGATTGAAGATAGCAATCATGGAAGGCTTCCCAGAGGAAAGAGCCCCACAGCTGGGCTTCCATGTTTGTGTAGGAGTTTGACGCAGGGAGTAAAGGCAGAGGAATTGGTCTGCCACCTGAGTAAGGCTTGAGGTGTGATTTGAGCTGTGGCCAAGGACAACTTACCACCACTGTCTGCCCTTGGGCAGGAGGAAGCAGGAGAGACAGGCCCGTGGCATGCTTGGGGTGGGTGGACATTGTTAGGGAGTGAGGAGTGCACAGGTCCCTGACGAGGCCTCAGAGGATGAGGGCAAAGTCTGGGTCTCCTCCCAGGTGTGGGTTCTAAGAAGTGATGGGCACCAAGTGGGGCGGTGATGGCGTACGCCTTTAATCCCAGCACTCGGGAGGCAGAGGCAGGCGGATCTCTGTGAGTTCGAGACCAGCCTGGTCTACAAGAGCTAGTTCCAGGACAGGCTCCAAAACCACAGAGAAACCCTGTCTCGAAAAAAAACAAAAAACAAAGAAATGATGGGCACCAAATAACCACACCCAGGTAACTCCAGTGCCAGGAGGCTGAGGCAGAAGAACCAGGAGTTCCAGCCCAGCCTGTGCTCTTGTCTAAAACCAAACCAAAACAAGAAACATTGGAAATAGAACTGGGCCGGGCGGTGGTGGCGCACGCCTTTAATCCCAGCACTCGGGAGGCAGAGGCAGGCGGATCTCTGTGAGTTCGAGACCAGCCTGGTCTACAAGAGCTAGTTCCAGGACAGGCTCCAAAACCACAGAGAAACCCTGTCTCGAAAAACCAAAAAAAAAAAAAAAAAAGAAAGAAATAGAACTGGGAGGGTCGGTCAGTAGCTCCAGCTCAGAAAGGGGAAAGGCCCTGGACCAGAACCTCAACCTGAAGCTCAGACCCCTGAGCCACTTATCCCAAAAGAACACCGGTGGCAACTCCAGCTGGAAGCACCCATCAAAATCTCTGCATGAGTCCAGAAGAAAACAAATGGGGAAAAATATGCTTTCTTTAATATGTAAAGAATTCCTAGAAAAAACAAAAACAAACCAGCCCTGTAATATAGATATGAGTAAGAATAGTGGCCAATGGCTGGTCACAAAAAAAAAAAGAAGAAAATTTGCCCATCAAAATCCCAGCAAAGCCAGGCGGTGGTGGCGCACGCCTTTAATCCCAGCACTCGAGAGGCAGAGGCAGGCAGATCTTTGTGAGTTTGAGGCCAGCCTGGTCTACAAGAGCTAGTTCCAGGACAGGCTCCAAAGCTACAGAGAAACCCTGTCTTGAAAAACCAAAAAAAAAAAAAAAAAAATCCAGCAAAATTCTTCAAAGACCTCGAAAGAACGATACTCAACTTCATTTGGAAAAGCAAAAAACCCAGGATAGCCAAAACAATCCTGGGTAATAAAAGAACTTCTGGAGGCATCACAATCCCTGACTTCAAACTCCACTACAGAGCAACAGTACTGAAAACAGCCTGGTATTGGCATAAAAACAGACAAGAGGACCAATGGAACCGAATAGAAGACTCTGCTATCAATCCATACATCTTCGAACACCTGATGTTTGATAAAGAAGCAAAAAATATCAAATGGAAAAAAGAAAGGATATTTAACAAGTGGTGCTGGCATAACTGGATATCAACATGTAGAAGAATGTAAATTGACCCATATCTATCACCATGCACAAAACTCAAGTCCAAATGGATCAAAGACCTCAACATAAAGCCAGCCATACTGAACCTAATAGAAGAGAAAGTGGGAAGTACACTTGAACACATTGGCACTGGGAACCACTTCCTAAATATAACTCCAGCAGCACAGACACTGAGAGAAAAAATTAATAAATGGGACCTCCTGAAACTGAAAAGCTTCTGTAAAGGAAAGGACATGGTCAATAAGACAAAACGACAGCCTACAGAATGGGAAAAGATTTTCACTAACTCCACATCAGACAGAGGTCTGATCTCCAAAATATACAAAAAAACTCAAGAAATTGGACATCAAAAGATCACATAATCCAATAAAAAAAAATGGAGTACAGACCTAAACAGAGAACTCTCAACAGAGGAATCTAAAATGGCTGAAAGACACTTAAGGAAATGTTCAACATCCTTAGTCATCAGAGAAATGCAAATCAAAACAACTCTGAGATTCTATCTAACACCTGTAAGAATGGCCAAGATCAAAAACACTGATGACAACTTATGCTGGAGAGGTTGTGGAGAAAAGGGAACACTTCTGCATTGCTGGTGGGAGTGCAAGCTGGTACAACCTCTTTGGATATCAGTGTGGCGATTTCTTAGAAAATTAGGAAACGACCTTCCTCAAGACCCAGTAATACCACTTTTGGGTAGATATCCAAAGGATGCTCAATTGTGCCACAAGGACATGTGTCCAACTATGTTCATAGCAGCTTTGTTTGTCATAGCTAGAACCTGGAAAAAACCTAAATGCCCTTTGATTGAAGAATAGAGGCCGGGCGGTGGTGGCGCACGCCTTTAATCCCAGCACTCGGGAGGCAGAGGCAGGCGGATCTCTGTGAGTTCAAGACCAGCCTGGTCTACAAGAGCTAGTTCCAGGACAGGCTCCAAAACCACAGAGAAACCCTGTCTCGAAAAAACCAAAAAAAAAAAAAAAAGAAGAAGAAGAAGAAGAAGAGATAAAAAAAATGTGGTACATTTACACAATGGAGTACTACACAGCAGAAGAAAATAACGACAGCTTGAATTTTGCAGGAAAATGGATTGGAGCTGGAAAGCATTATTTTGAGTGAGGTAACCCAGACACAGAAAGACAATTATCACATGTACTCACTCATAGGTGGTTTTCAAACATAAAGCAAAGAAAGCCAGCCTACAAACCACAATCCCAGAGAATTTAGACAACAATGAGGACACTAAGAGAGACTTACATAGATATAATCCACATGGGAAGTAGAAAGTAGAAAAAGACAAGATCTCCTGAGTAAAATGGGAGCATGGGGAGGAGTCCTTGGGGGAGGACTGAACGGGGGAGGGGAGAGGCAGGGAGGGAAGCAGAGAAAATGTAGAGCTCAATAAATATCATGGAAAAAGAAAAGAAAAATAAGGACTGGGGCTGGTGACTATGTAGGGGGTGGGCAGGGTGAGGTGGGGGAGATGTAGGATGAGTTTGGGGTGATACCCAACCATTCTATAGATTTCATAAGTCATCTCTGGCAAAACATGGTAACTTCCTGCAGAAGAATGGGAAGGAGAAGGTGGTGGGAATCAGGGAGAAAGAGATATTGTTTATTTATTTTCAAATTTGAAATTTATTATAATTATTTTATTCAGCTGATTGGGTGCTTTGTCTGCATACATGCATGCAGGGCCCATGGAGGTCAGAAGAAGGTATCAGATCCCCTGGGACTAGAGGTACAACTAGAGGTTGAGAGCTATCATGAGGTTGCTGGGAGTTAAACCTGGGTCCCCTGCAAGAGTGGCCAGTGCTTTTAAAGTGCTGAACCATCTCTCCAGCCCCGAAGAGTACTTTGTAGTGGTAGTGGTGGTGTATGCATATGTATGTTTGTGTGGTATGTGTGTGTGTGGTATGTATGTGTGGTGTGTATGGTATGTGTGGTATGTGTGCGTATATGGTATGTATGTGTAGTGTGTGGTGTGTATGGTGTGTGTGGTGTGTGTATGGCATGTGTGTGGTATATATGGTGTGTGTGTAGTGTATGCAGTGTGTGTGGTGTGTATGGTATGTATAGTGTATGTAGTGTGTATATATGGCATGTGTGGTGTGCATGGTGTGTGTCATGTGTATATATGGCATGTATGTGTAATGTGTGCATTATGTGTGGTGTGTATGGTGTGTGTGCGGTGTGTGCAATGTGTGTGGTGTGTGTGGTATGTATAGCGTGTGATGTGTATACGGTGTGTGGTATGTGTGTGTATATGGTATGTATGTGTAGTGTGTATGGTGTATGAGGTGTGTGTGTATGGCAGGTGTGTGGTGTGTATGGCGGGTGTGTGGTGTGTATGGCGGGTGTGTGGTGTGTATGGTGTGTGTGGTGTGTACGGTGTGTGTGGTGTGTACGGCGTGTCTGTGGTGTGTATGGTGTGTGTGGTATGTACGGTGTGTGTGGTGTGTATGGCGTGTCTGTGGTGTGTATGGTGTGTGGTATGTATGGTGTGTGTGATGTGTGTGTATGGCATGTGTGTGGTGTGTATGGTGTGTGTGTACATGTACACTGAAGAGCGATCAGGGGAGTGTGAACGTGGAGTATGAAATACTGAGGCGTGCTGCTGGCTGTTCCGGTTTTAGCGAAGCAGCTTCTCGTGGAAAATATTCACTGAAGTGCATCTGTTTCCTTTCTTCACTTTTTTTTTTTTGAGATAGGATGACCCCAAACTCAATCCTGCCTCAGCCCTCCACACTTAACTACCACACGGAGCCAGTCTATGAAGGCTATTAAGGATCTGGGAGCAGTGTTCCCTATCGGCACTTCAGCGACGCCTGCGCCCGAGCCTGGTCCCACTGCAGCAGCTATCACCCAGGGCCCCTCGAGGAGGAGAGCTGGGGCTGTCCCTGCACACACACTGGGGTCCCTGAGTGGCCTTGCTGGTCTGGAGGCTTCCCAGAGTCAGTTCAAGATTCCTTGTTGGTCTTGGGACAGAGTAGCCCTTCTCTGACCCTTTCCAGTCACGTGACCGGAGAATCGGCCTCCCAGACCTTCATTTCTTCCTCCTAACGTAGGGCTGTTTGTTGAGAAGTATGCCCAGCTAATGGGAACATTTTTTTTTTTTTGGTTTTTCGAGACAGGGTTTCTCTGTGGTTTTGGAGCCTGTCCTGGAACTAGCTCTTGTAGACCAGGCTGGTCTCGAACTCACAGAGATCCGCCTGCCTCTGCCTCCCGAGTGCTGGGATTAAAGGCGTGCGCCACCATCGCCAGGCCTAATGGGAACTTTTTAGGAAGTAAAGGCTGGAAGGTGGCTTGGTGGGAGAGGGCTTGACAGGCGTTTACAAAGCCCTCTGCTCAAGAAGGAAGGCCACCCAGAGAAATGAGCCCATTAGCGGTTGAAGAAAGGGCTCAACAAGCCTCATCGTGCCCCCACCATAGAGGGCACAGTAAACGTTTTCTTCCCAGGGCACAAACTGTGCTTGTTTTCGACTGTGACTGTATCCGCATCCGGCTTTTCATTCTCTTAATATTCTAACATTTCCTCATATTATTGTAAGCTGTTTGTAAACATACCCTTTGCTGCTTGCGTAATACTCCACTGTGTATGTGTGCTACTCAGCAAGCCCCCACTTGGTCGGTCACTTAGATTAGTTCCAGTTTTTTAACCAGTATAAAGAACCCCACAATACAAGTATTCCAGATGACTTTGTTAGGACAGATTTCTAAAAACAGACTTGCTAGTCCAAGGCAAACATTAAAAAAAAACAAAACTAAACAAAACTTTGGGGGTAGCTCGCAAATTTCCAAAGACAGTTCTTGTATGGGTGATCTCAACCAAAAGACCTTTACCCAACTAATCCACAAGGTTCCATAATCCCGGATCCCTTAGCTGGGGAACAGTCGGTGGGCGGTATGGGGAGTTGGTAAAAAGAAGAAAACATTTTGGAAATCAAGTCCGCTCCCAGTCCTGGTTCCTCCTCACCTCAGCTAGCTTCAACCTGGAGTCTGACGGCTTTGTATTAACAAGAGAGTGGGTGGGGAAGGAGGCAGGGCAGATGGCCGGGAGCCCAGGCACGCAGGGCGTGAGTGTCGACAGAAGTGTCCAGCACCTCACCCAACAAGCATGAGAACCACGAACCCCCAGGGCTGGGAAGCCGGGGCGGGATCGGGAAGTCAGGGGCGGGGCTTGGAGGTGACGTCACGCCCCGCCCCCTGCGACTCCCTCCTCCGGGGCTCTGGGCTCGCTGGAGTCCTCACCTGGAGTGACAGGTGTGCGTGTCTTGGAGCCGCGGAGGCTGACCTCCCTGCGTCAGGTAAGCCAGCCCCAGCGGAGACGCTCAGAGGCCCGGCTTGGCAAAGCATGGAAAGAGCTGGGTGCGGGTGACTGGAGGTACCGTGCTCCCAAACTCCTTCCCTGTCTCATAGACCTACTTACCTGAACTTGAAAATGAACGCAGGCCTTGGGGGGATTTGAAGCTCGGGAAGTTGAGGCGGAAGGAGCCAGTCTCAAATACTTCACAAATGCATTATTATTGTTTTATATGATGCTGTCCTTAGAAAGAAGTGTGCACTGAGTGACCATTTGTTAAAAAGAGAAAACTAGGGACGAAGCCCTCAGTGCTACTGACGCAAACTGAACCACCGTGGGATTTGGGTGTATGTCCTCGCACGCTGTACTCTTTTTTTTTTTTTTTTTGTGCTCAGGGATATTGGCGTCGTTTTCTCGTACTGCATTTAGTTTCTCTGTCTTGCTTTCCTCTGAACATGGTAGGAGCATCTTCTGGTGTCGCTATTAGTCATCCCCATGTGTGTGATTACCCCTTTTAATGGCTGCATAGTGTTACAAGTGAGAGATGGGCAGTGGCTGGGAGCCATTCTGAACCCCAGACAAAGGAAGTGAGGGGAGATGGAGGTGGTGTAGAACGCTGCTTTTGGAGTGCCGCGGTCAGGAGCCATTCCCCCTACAGTGGGATCTTGGAAAAGAGCCTCCTGCCCTGAGGAACTGAGACAGCAAACTTCCTAGGCGCGGGAGGCCTGATGGACTAATATACGCAAACAGAACTGGGGCTGTTTGTCTGGGGCCTGAACCAAGGGAGGTGCTGAGGAGAGGGAGGACTACCAGAATGGGGAGAGGGCTCTCTGGGCTGGAACAAATGAACAGGCTCCAGGAAGGACGGGTGCAAGTTGGCGCTGTGGAGCAGACCCAGTGTTCCCAAGAGGCAGGATCAGTGAGCACCAGCCATATAGTCAGCCTCTTGGTGTGCGGCTAAGGAAGAAGTTCAGAGTGGAAGCAAAGGAAGTAGAGGGGGCGAGAGGGCTTTGTGATTAACTCGGGAGCGGCTGAGGCTAGGTCTCGTTCTTGATCCACAAGGGTGGGACGGTAGAGGCTTGTGGTCCCAGCCCTAGGCAAGCAGGGGTAGGAGGATCGGAAGTTCAAGGTCATCCTCTGCTGTGGCGCAGGCTGTGTGAGCCTTGTCTTTAAAATATCCAGGAGGTGTTCTGGAAGGGGCTAAGCTGACTGAGTGCCAGCCTAGTTGAACGTAGCCTTAGGTTTGTTCCCTAGCACCACGCCAACTGTGTGTAGTAGTACACACCTCTAATCCGAGCACTTGGCTGTGAGGCTGTGGAGACAGAACTGGATTAGAAATTCAAGGTCATCCTCAGCTCCAGTTAAGTTTGACCCAGCCTGAGCTACTTGAGATTCTATCTTAAGCCCCACCCACCCCCACCCAGGGCTGGAGAGGTGGCTCAGCAGTTAAGAACACTGGCTGCTCTTTCAAAGGACCTGGGTTCAATTCCTAGTACCCAAATGGCAGCTAATAACTGTCTGTAACTCCAGTGCTAGGGTATCTGACACCCTCATACAGATATATATGCAGGCAAAACACCAATACATATAAAATAAGAATAAATCTTTTTTTTTTGGTTTTTTTTTTTTTTGGTTTTTTGAGATAGGGTTTTTCTCTAGCTTTGGAGCCTGTCCTAGAACTAGCTCTTGTAGTTCAGGCTGGCCTCGAACTCACAGAGATCCACTTGCCTCTGCCTCCCGAGTGCTGGGATTAATCCCAACACTTCAGGAGGTAGAGGCAGGTGTATTTCTGAGTTTGAAACCAGCCTGGTTTAAAAAGTGATTTCAGGTCAGTCAGCACTACTACACAGAAAAACCCTGTCTAGAAGAACCAAAAACAAACAAACAAACAAATAATTAAACAAAAACAAACAAACAAACAAATAATTAATTCCATACCGGGAGGGGGCGCTAGTGAGGTGGCCCAGAAGGTAAATGACTTACTGCCAAGCCTGCACACCTGAGTGTGGCTCCCAGAACCTACATGGTAGGAGGGGAGAGCGCTGACCTCTGACCTCCACACAGGCTGCTGAGGAGCGTGCACAGGGGACCTCAGAGCTCAACTGGGATAAGAGGTGGGTGGATCAAGGGTGAGTCATCACTGCCCTGGGACCAGCCAAGGCTTACTTAGAGAAAAGAGGAGTCTCTGCTGAGTGTCCACTTCCTGCTCTGTGAAGTGGGCCTGACAGCTCGCATTCGCTGCATGGCCGTGCATAGGAAGCCAGGCCTTCTACTTTGAGAGGCCCGGTCAACTTGTGGTCATGCACCCCACCCTGCCTCTCACCTTCTGAACTCACTAACCATCTTCAGTGGGTATGTGGATTAGAGTGGGCTTCACATCCCTCGGGAGGATGCCAGCCCTGTAGCTGCCCTCTGGGGGGCTCTGAGCTTTCCTGTGTTCTGCCCCTTCTGTTCCCAGCAGATGAGAAGCATTCCCTAGTCCTGGGGTAACCCCTAAACTTCAGCAGTCTGCAGTTGGGGTTCACAAGCCCATACGTTGTTCCTTTCCCAAACCTGGCCTGTTGCCCCTTACCCCTGGGGGACCTACAGGGAGGGGGTGCTCTGTCATGGAGAGTGAAGGCAGCCACCTCCCCATTCTCAGACCATAGGTTCCATTTTATAGCCACAGTTTTGAACATCTGCATGCTGATGAGGCCCAGGACTCAAGAGTCAAATGCCTGCCGAGGGCCTGGGACCCATTCACTTCTCCTCCACTGATCTCTGTCAAGAAGCAAGCCTCCGACCTGACTTGAAGGTTCATGTCCGAAATGCCAGCCTTTGAGGTGGAGGCAGGAGGAAGATTTTGAGCTTGAGAGTTCCCTTAGCTGCACTGCTTGTCTCTGGACGCAAAGGCTAACAAGACAACAGCGATAGCCCACCGATGCTCCTGGCCAGTCCTATGCCTGGCTGTTGCCTGATGTCCTTTACAGATACCAAGCTGGCTTATTGTTTGAGATGTAGTCCAGGCTCGCCTTGGGCCTGCTGTAGACCTGAGGTTGACATTGAGTTTTCTGATCCTCTTGGGCTAGAGTACAGGATTGTGCTACCATGCCAGGTTTATGTGGTTCTGGGATTTGAACCCAGAGCTTCCCTGCATGCCCAGCAAGCACCCCGCCAGTGAGTCCATCTCGTCTGTAGTTTAATTTTGTACTGGAAATTGAACCCAGGGGCTTGTGTTTGCTAAGCAGGTACCTTAGCACTGAGTACATCCAGCCCTCAGAGCAATGCCATGAAACAGGCACACTGTCATCTTACAGATGGGGAAACTGAGGCACAGAATAGTGGACTGGTCTAGAATAGAGCCAGGATCCAATCCCAGCCCTTCTAGTATCAGCAGGTTCCTGTTTCTATTCTGATTGGCTCTTTCTTCTCAAAGTGTGTCTGGCCTAATAGTCAGGTTTTCTTTTTGCTTTTTTGGTTTGTTTTTGTTTTATTTGGTTTGGTTTGGAGCCTGTCCTGGAACTTGCTTTATAGACCAGGCTGGCCTCGAACTCACAGAGAGAGGCAAGTACCACTACTGCCCGGCTGGGTTTTCAATTTTTTTTTTTTTTTGGTTTTTCGAGACAGGGTTTCTCTGTGGTTTTGGAGCCTGTCCTGGAACTAGCTCTTGTAGACCAGGCTGGTCTCGAACTCACAGAGATCTGCCTGCCTCTGCCTCCTGAGTGCTGGGATTAAAGGCGTGCACCACCATCACCCGGCTGGGTTTTCAATTTTTAAAAAAGATTTTTTTCAGTGCGCGGTGGTGGCACATACCTTTAATCTCAGCTCTAGGGAGGCAGAGGCAGGCAGATCTCTTTGAGTTCAAAGCCAGTCTGGTCTACAAAGCTGGTTCCAGGGCAGCCAGGGCTGTTTATACAGAGAACTCCTGTCTCTAAAGACGAAAAATTACTATTAAGATTTTTTAAATTCTGTATGTATAAGTGTTTTGTCTGCATGCATGTTTGTGTACCACATGCATGCCTGATACTGACAGAAGCCAGAAGAGGACATCGGATCTCCTAGAACTGGAGTTAAGGTGGTTATGAGCTGGGAATCAAACTCCGGAACTCTATAAGAGCAAATTCTCTTGACCACTTAGCCATCTCTCATGTCTCATTCTTTTCTTTTTTTCTATGACAAGTTTTCTCTGTGTAGCCCTGGCTGTCCTGGAACTCTCCAGTTTGGCCCCCAACTTGGAGATCCGCCTACCCCTGCTTCCCAAGTTCTGGGATTGATGGCATGCACCACCATTGCCCGGCTAGTCCCACAATTTTAAAAAACATTTATGCGCTTGTTTGTTTTGTTTACTGTGTGTGTGAGCGGGGTGCACGCCACAGCATACATGTGGCGCTCAGATTTTATGTATTTGTTTGTTTACTGTATGTGTGAGCGGGGTGCATGCCACAGCATACATGTGGCGCTCAGATTTTATATATTTGTTTGTTTGTTTGTTTACTGTGTGTGTGAGCGGGGTGCACACCGCAGCATACATGTGGCGCTCAGATGACATTTCCACTCATCCCCTGTGGGTTCCTGGGATGGGACTCAAGCAGTCAGGCCTTTTATCTACTGAGACATCTCACCAGGCCATTTCTGGGACAGGAAACTAAGGGTAGGATGTATTCTTCTTTTTTTTTTTTGGTTTTCGAGACAGGGTTTCTCTGTGGCTTTGGAGCCTGTCCTGGAACTAGCTCTGTAGACCAGGCTGGTCTCGAACTCACAGAGATCTGCCTGCCTCTGCCTCCTGAGTGCTGGGATTAAAGGCGTGCACCACCACTGCCCGGCAGGATGTATTCTTTAAAATCAGCCTCCCAGCATGACTGTGGAGCAGCCGTGAAGAACCCGCGTCCTCACATAACATGTGGGCACGTGCGACCCACTCGTCTAGCCCTGTAAAAGTACTTTGAGCGTTCGTTTTGTATTGTTATACTTACATGTTCATAGCATGTAGGTTCTGTCATGTTAGCAAATAAGTGATAAATATTGCAATAGAACACCCAGGGGCTGTGGAGACGGCTTGGTTGCTGAGGTGAGGTCTCAGTTTCAGCCCCAGAACTTATGTGAGAAAAGCAGGTGCAACAGCGGTCATCTGGGCTCCCGGTGCCTCAGGGCTGCTGGTCAGACAGTCAAGACAAACTGGAGAACTGCAGGTTCTCTGACAGACCCCATGTAAAAATTAAGGCAGGAATTCAAGGCTAGCCTGGTCTACCTAGGGAGAATAGCCCAGGCTATGTAGGATCCAGTCTCAATAATAATAATAAGTAAGATGGAAGGCAGTAAGATGGAAGGCGATGGAGGAAGACATCAATGTCAGCCCTTCGCCTCCACCTGAGTGTGCATGCGTGTGAACATACCTGCATACACATGTAAATAAATAGCATCTGGAAGACCAAACTGGAAGTTGGATAAGAACACAAGCTGTAGTTTTTCTTTTCTCATTTTCTTTCATTTTGATCACTAGCTCTTGCTGGGTGCAGAGGCTCAACCGTGGGCACAGCTAATGTTGTCTTGTTTGTGGTCTTCCTTCCTTTCCTTCGAGACAGGGTCTCACTATGTAGCCCTGGTTGGCTTGAGACCCAGAGATATCCCTGCTTCTACCTTCTGAGAGTTGGGTCTCACTCAAGGGACACAGCTACCTGAGCGGTCACCAGCATTCCTGGGAGTTGGACTTGTGGTGTCTAGAAGGGCAAGGGAACTTTTCAGTGGGGACCTCAGATAGCAGGGGCAGGTTCCCACTGCCAAGTATCAAGGAAGCAGAGATGTACCAGACTCCAAGATGGGTCTGTAGAAGCACATTGGTCTTTCATAGATTCCTGAATATAAACTCAGCTCTGAGTCTTGACTTTCTCCCTATTTGCAGTGAGGGTTGCCTTCTGCCCGTAGGACCGCCCTGGAGTTAAACCAAGCACATTAGAAATGCCCAGGGCACATTGTCCATTCCATACATGCTAACTCTGGTGCCCCCCCCCATCTTCACACAGGTTCAAAGATGTTCCCCTCAGAGTCGGGGACTGTTGGACCATCTGCACCCGAGGAGAGGGTGAGGGTGGGTCACGGGCGTCAGCTGGCTGGCTTCTCAAGAGTGGGAAATGGCTGAAGTAGAGTGTGCTCGCTGGGGTTAGTCCCCCAGACCCTTCCTCCTCCACCACTCAAATCCTACCTTCCTCCATGACCCTCCAGCTCCATCCCATTACACTGCCAACTCCCCAGATTCTCTGTAGATAAAGTTTTAGGGGGCAACTGCCTGTGGGAACATGTCAGAGCTGTATTTGGGCAGTGTTTTGCTTAAGTTTAAGAACAAAAGTGCAGCCGGGCGGTAGTGGCGCACGCCTTTAATCCCAGCACTTGGGAGGCAGAGGCAGGTGGATCTCTGTGAGTTCAAGACCAGCCTGGTCTACAAGAGCTAGTTCCAGGACAGGAACCAAAAGCTACAGAGAAACCCTGTCTCGAAAAAACAAACAAACAAACAAACAAACAAAAAAAAACAAAAGTGCTGGGCTGGAGAGATGGCTCAGAGGTTAAGAGCACTGATTGTTCTTCCAGAGGTTCTGAGTTCAATTCCCAGCAACCACATGATGGCTCACAACCATCTGTAGTGAAATCTGGACTGCAGGCATACATGCAGACAGAACACTGTATACAAAATAAATAAATCTTAAAAAAAAAAAAGAACAAAAGTGCCAGCCCTGGCGGTGGTGGCACGTGCCTTTAATTCCAGCACTCTGGAGGCAGAGATCCAGCGGATCTCTGTGAGTTCAAGGCCAGCCCAATCCGATCTACAGAGTGAGTTCCAGGACTGCTAGAGCTGTTCTGTAGAGAAACCCTATCTCGAGAAAAAACAAAAAGCAAACATGGCTGGGTATGATGGTATACCTGCTGTCTAGATACTCAGGGGGCCTGAGGAGAGGGTCTTTGAGGACTTTGAGACTAGTCTGGGCACTGGGGGGGAGTGTAGCTCAGTGGTGACATTAGCCTGGTGGTACTGTGGGTGTTTTTGAATACCCTGGGGACAGAGCAAGAGGGCAGCTCATGTCTGTAATGTTCTTTCTCGACAAGCCCTGAAGTTGATCTTGAAGTCTGGGTGAAGTCTCTCAGGTCCCTTAAAGAGCATCAGGAAGTGTTTGTGGACAGGCATGTGACATGGCCAGGACACGAGTCACACGGATTGAGGAAGAGGGGTCATCATCTTCACTCCAGCCCTGGATAATAAATGGTTGTGGGCCCCTGAGAAGGGACTCCCACTTCCCAGAGCTGGAAGAGCATGTGTTTGGAGACTCTTGTCCCTTACAAACAAGGGACAAGGTTCTGAATGGCTGTTATAGAAGCTCAGAGGGGAAGGGAGGGGAAGGGAGGGGAAGGGAGGGGACCCTAATTTCAGGGTACTCAAGAGACAAAGGGGGTTGCAAATTCAAGGCTAGCCTGGGCAAACTTTTTGAGACTTTTCCTAAAACAAAAAGTCAAAAGAGGACTAAGGATAGCTTTGCAAGGGCCTTGGTTCAACTCCACAGTAGCAGCTAGGTGCTGGGTGGGGAAGGAAAGTTCTTGAGAGGAGGTGAAGAGCTATGGCTACAGGCAGCACTGACGAGTCTGGGGCAGGTCGTTCTAGCCAAAGGCCTTGCAGCGTGAGTGATGAAATGCAGGAGATCAGTACATGAGGTGTGAGATGGAGCCCGAGGCTCACAGAAGCCAGACCCTGCTGCCCAGAGAGAGCATTTCATCCCTAGGTGGAATAGTGAGGGAAGATTCTCCACAGCTGTCCAGCAGCTGTAGGATCCAGTTGCAAACTGGTGGCAGGACTCAGAGTTGAGTGGGGATGTAGCGGTAGAGAGGAGAGGATGGCTCATGTTTGAGTAGCAGGTGGCAAGAGGAGAACCTTTTCCCACTGAGCCCAGGCTCACATATCCTCAGAGGATTTGCTAACACAGAATCCTGAATCTGGAACACAGGGACGGTTCCCATCCGCCCCACCCCAAGCCAGGGCAGGAAGGCTGAGGACCTGTGCAGGGTGTCTCACTCCGCCCCCAGAGAGAGACTTGGATTTTGCAAGATTCCACTGATAGATGGTTCTCAAAGTTAGGCCTCTTGCAGTTCCACTTCCCGGCTCTGATGGGGGAGCCACTGTCCCAGGGGCTTGACCTGGGTAGTTTGAGGGATTACCCAGCAGCCTGAGTTAAAAGGAAGACATAGTCTCGGACTGGAAGAACACAAAAGTAGGCAGAGCCTTGAGGAACATCTGAGGAGCGGAAGCTGGGACCCCACCAAGGAGAAGGGCAGCATCCACAGGCTGGGAGGTCCCTGGAGGAAGTCTCCAAGACATGGGTGAGCTTCACACCTCGGGCTGGGGAGCCAACCAGGGGCTGCCTGCTGGTTTCTCAGAAACTCAGAGCAAGATGGGCAACAAGTGGGTACAAGAGGTCTGCAGCCTTCCAATCCAGTCCACCTGTGATGGGTCTGGTGATGCTCCTTCAGGGGGTAGATGAAGGAGGCAGGACAGGACCGCTAAAGTCCTTTACAGCACTAAAGGGAAACCCAGCTCAGAGTCCTGATTTAAGTCAGCTCCCCTGAGAGCAGAAAAAGTAATTACTACTCAGGACTTTTAGGCAAAGTTGTTTTTTAGGATTTATTTGGTTGGTTGGTTGGTGTTTCTTTGTTTGAGACACAGGGGTTTCTCTGTGTAGCCCTGGCTGTCCTGGCACTCGCTTTGTAGACCACGCTGGCCTTGAACTCACGGAGCCAAAGGCCTCTGCTTCCAGAGTGCTGGGATTAAAGGCGTGTGCCACCACCGCCAGGCTACTTTTGTGGATTTTTGATCCTGTCATCCAGCACTTTACAGAAGAGGTGGGGAGACTTTAAGGAACTTGCCTGGTAGAAGGTGGAAGATCAGCATTTGAAGACAGAGTCTTTCTTCATTTGTTGTTTTTTAAAATACACTTATTTTTGATTATGTGCAGGGCTTGAGGTGGGGGGAGGGATAGCGTGCATATAAGTGCAGGTCCCGCAGAGGCCAGAAGAGGCACCAGACTACCTGGCTGGGGTTAGGTGATCATGGCTATTTGACATGGCTTTCCACAAGCGCAGTATGAGCCCTTAACTACTGGTCCATCTTCTCTCCAGGCTCTTGGTTTTGTTGTTGCTGTTTGAGACAGGGTCTCTATTGTGAAGTCCTCACTGGTCTGGAGCTTGCTGTGTAGCTCAGGCTGGCTTCAAACTCACTCCAGCCTCTGCTGCTGAAGCGCTAGGCAAGCTTGCTTCACTGTGCCCACTCCCAGACCCCAGCCTCTTGAAGTCACAGGGTCTTTGCTTCCAGCTGCCCAGCCAGGTTCCTACCTCCCTTAGACATCGGTCTGTAGGGGTAGAAGTCAGTGGAGGGGAGTAGAGGGGCCTCTGGGGCCTTGCAGTTCTGTAACCAGGAAACCGGAGTTTTAAAGTATTTATTTATTTATTATTTAGTTTTTTGAGACAGGGTTTCTTTGTGTAGTTCTGGCTGTCCTGGAACTCTCTCTGTAGACTAGGCTGGACTCAAACTCTTGAGATTCCCCTGCCTTTGCCTCCTGAGTGCTAGAATCAAAGGCATGGGCCATCACCACCCAACTTAAAATATTTATTTTTAATTTAAAAAATTTTATGTGTATGAGGGCTGGAGAAATGGCTCTGGTGGCCCTTAACTGCTGAGCTGTCTCCCCCATCACTTTGGTGTTTTAAATTTACATGTATTGTGTGTGTGTGTGTGTGTGTGTGTGTGTGTGACATAGTGTGATTGTGGAGGACAGAGGACACCTTTCTCCTGCTACCACATGGGTCTCAGGAACCAGATGCAGGTTACCAGGCCCAGCTGCAGGTGCCTGCCCCATCTCCACTACTCCAGAGTTGCTTTGTTACTGGACAGTTTGGAGCATGACCCAGAAGGAGGGTGCCAAGTCCTTCACAAGCCTGGGTGAGGAAGCTCCGGCGGGCCACTGTCTCCTCCTAGGGTGGGTGCGAGTGTTTCCTGAGTCAGAACTGACAGTGTACTCTGTTGCTAGGTCCTGGAACCAGGGCACAGCCCTTCGTGTTTGGTTGAAAGAGGGAGGGCAGCTCTTCAGCGTCCGTTCAATCACCAGCTGTTTGTTCAATGCCTCCCAGGTGCCAGACACTGTTATAGATATTCACAACATAGCAGAACCCAAAATAGCATTGATTCTCTGCTTTCATGTACCTTAATTCTCTAAGTGGGAGACCGAGATGAACAACAACACAGGCAGCACCCAGAGTATGTCAGTGGGCAGTGGGGTGCAGGAGAGACGCTAATCCCATGGGGTCTAGGGTCCAGGATGGATCTTTATACGTTTGGTCTTAAATTATGTTGGATGATGTGTGGGGTGGGGGTACTACTCCCTACATGCCACAGAGTCCATGGGGAGGTCAGAGGACGACCCTATGAAATCCCTCTCTCCTATCTTAGTGTGGGCTCTAAGGATCAAACTTGGAGTCCTTGGGCTTTCTGAGGGGCAAGCACTTTTTTTTTTTAATATTTATTTAGTCTATCTGTGTGTATGCCGAAGGCCAGAAGAGGGCACCAGACCTTATTGCAGATGGTTGTGAGCCACCATGTGGTTGCTGGGAATTGAACTCAGGACCTTTGGAAGAGCAGGCAATGCTCTTAACCACTGAGCCATCTCTCCAGCCCCCAGAGGGGCAAGCACTTTAAGTCACCTCACCAGGCCAGCAATAGAATCTTAAATTAGGAGACAGGGAAACCCTTTCTTGAAAGGACTGAGCATGGAGCCTCAGGGAAATGCATGGGTGAGGGTAGGGCTCTCAGGAAATTGTACCAGGCAGCTGAATGGCCAGGGCAGAGGCTCATAACAGAGGAACCAAAGTCAAGAATGCTGCAGGCAGGAACATGCAGGGGAAAGTCATTTTTAGGACTATCCTGAACACTTAGTAAGCCAGAATGTCCACAGTCAAGAATCCAGCTCCTCTGTGAGGTCCTGGTCTCATCTGCCTTGTGCTGTCTGACTGGGGCCCGGGCCCAGCGTTCGGGAGTGCCCAGTGGTCCCAAGGGGGTGTAAGATTAAGAGTGTGCAAATGTCCAGTTTGGAAAGAAGTGGGGAAAGCTGTTGCTCCTGAGAAACAGAACTGTGAGAAGCTAGTGTGTCCCCTGGCGAGCTGGGGCTTGTCTGCTTGCATCTGTGGGTGAGTGGAAGGTGCCAAGGGATGGCCATCAGCCTATACCGTTGGACTTGGAAGTTAAGAGGTGGGGATCTTTGAGAAGCAATGAGAGTAAACTGAAGGTAGGCTCTTGGCTGCTAGATGAGGCAGGCTCTCTGTTGGGAGCAGACTCCCTTCCTTCCCTTTCCTCTGCTAGCTTTTGCGTCACACGGCTGTCTCCCCTCAGAGCTCAGCTGCAGAGCTCTGGGGAGGACTCATAGCTTGGACTTATGGGGGTGTAGAAAGGAAGAGGATCAGGCAGCGACAACTGTGGGGGGGCAGATCCAAGAGGGAATCTAGGAGGGTCCAGCTACCCTGAACCCCTCAGCAGGTCTGGGGTGTTTGTTGGAACTAGGGGCTCTCAAGATTAGCTATGCCTGGACACCCACCAGAGGTTTCATAGTGGGAGGTGTGGGCCAGGGAGAGACTGCAGGTCCTGGAATGGAGAGCAAGTGGCAGGACTAAGGGGGAAGCTGGGGCAGTGAAGTGCAGACAGAAGCCTTGTTCCAAAGGGCGCATGATGTCCAGGAAGGGGAGGAGAGCGGCTTTAAGCAGATCTGGATGGGTTCCAGTCTCCAGACAGGCTGACCTCTGCTGTTGAGTGAGCACTAAGAAGCCTCCAATTCCCTTTCTGGAAGCCCTAGAATGAACGTCTGTTGTCCTCACTGGAGAGGAGAGGGTTAAATGAGCTAGCCGCCTCTCCTGGCGCTGGAGAGCAGGTCCACATTTGGAAACTGGGCCCAGGTTGGAAGGTTTGGGGGTGGTAAAGACAGGAGAACACTGGTGTGTGCTGGGTTCTGTTCAGTCTTGCCAGGGCCCCAGTGCCTGGGCTCTGACCACAGCAGCTGACTGCTGCCCAGACCAGCTGCCTCTGCTTAGGATTTGTGCTCAGAAGGGCCAAGGGTTTGAGAGAAGTCAGGAATGTGGCCTGTAATACAAAATCTGCCAAATGGGAATAAACTGACAAAAACGACGCCAAGAAGCACCATGCCGGCCCAAGTTCAACCCACCATCTGGCTGAGCGTCCCTGCTTGGACAAAGGTGGTACAGAGAGCCAGTGCCCAGTTTACCATCACAGATGCCTTCTGGAGGCAGCTCCTTCTCACTTTCCTCTTGGGTCAGCATCCCCTGGATCACCAGAAGACCATGGCCATCTTGCTAGACTGTGTGGGCCTGGGCACAGTATTGTGTCCTGTGAAAGGACCTGGTCTGTAGGGCTCCCAGCAATTTGGGGAGCATCTGATTAAGTCCCTCAGTCTTGGGGAGAAGATGCTGTTATTATGAAGTGACTCTCTTTCAGAGATGCATTTCCGGGATGGGAGGAGGTGGTCACACAGTTCTGTGTAAGAGAATGTAGGTGTGTCATAATTTGGAGCTTTGCGTGACCCAGTGTAAATATCATTTTAATAGCCTTGCGCTGGGACCTTTCATGGCTGTGCTGGAAGCTGGTGGGAAGCCTTCATTAACTCTCCCGTGACCTGAGGAGGATACAGTCTTTCTTCCTCATTTACTGTTAATGAAACCCAGGCCTTGTCTGGGGGAATGACATGGCTGAACGAGCACCTCTCGCATGTGAGTTCTTGGTGAGGGCAGGGGACTCAAAGGGTGAGACTACTTTGGGATCTGAGGGTCTGCCACAGTGGAGCTGAGCGTCAGAAAGAACAGAGCAAAGAAAGGGGTCTGCCCGAGTTTTCTTTGGCTACCTCCCTGGCCCTTGTCCACGCCCCTCCATGCCTAGCCCCAAAGCTTCTGGCCAGTGTTCTCCGAGCCCCCAAATCTCTTTTTTGCAGTGCCAGGCATGTTGGCTAGTCCTCCCGGGAGCCTGCAGCTTTGGCTGGAGATAGGGCAAAAAGGCTGGAGTATAGGAAATTCGAGTTTTGTGTGCCCTCTCATTCAGGGTGGCAGCGTCAGCGCGCGCTCCCGGCGGTCGCGGGCCCTTTAAATCCTCCGGGGCGGCGGCGGCGGGAGGGGGAATGACATCAGCGGGCGGGCCCGGGGCTCAATGGGAGCCGCGGGGACGCGCGCGCGGCCCGGGAGCGCGCGAGCCGGCGGCGGGGGCGGGCGGCGGGAGGCGGCGGCGGTGGAGCGCGGAGCCTGAGCCCGGCCGGGCCGAGCGCAGCGCAGCGGGCCGGGGAGAGGCTGGCGCGCCCGCGGCCCCGCGAATCCTCTGTCATCCGCCCCGGCGGGCCGCCCCGGCGCGGTGAGCATCGGGGGCCGGGGAAGCGGGGTCCCTCCGCCTCTTTGTGTTTTCTTTTTGCGCGAGCGCGGGGCGGACACGCGCGTCCGCGCTGGGCTGGGGGCGCCGCCCGTGAGGACAAAGGCGCGGCCGGGGACGCGGAGGGGACGGGCGCTTTGCAGGCCGCCGGCTGCACCGAGGGGGCCCCGGGCTGGGGCGGTGGGGGACCTGCGGCAGGGGCCTGGCCGAGGTCCCGGGGGCGCGTGGGTTCCGGGCTGGCCACGGTCCCTCCTCTGTGCCCTGGGCTCCGGGTCAGCGAGGCCGTTTGCGTGTAGGGTGGGGGCGCCAGGCGGTCCTAAGTGATGGGGTGCGTGGTCACCCAGGCCACCGGCTTTGTTTTCCTTTGTGGCGAGAAGGGAGGGGATTATTTATCGCCTGGATTCTCTTTGCAGTGTGAGAGCCTTGTGCTGCAATCCTCTGTGAAGCTGGGTGCCTGGGCTCCGACTTAGGCCAGCCCCCTCCCCCTACTTTGCCCAGAGTTTTCCCACATATTTTCTTGGCATAACCTCCCCCTGGGAAGGGGTTCTGGAGAGAGAGAAAGGGGTACAGTTCCAATGAATACTGTGTTTGGGACGGCTTTCCCAGGTTTAGGGTATTCCTTCAGTTTTTATTTTACTGGTTCATTAACCAGGGTCTCGGCCCTGGGGAAGGTGGGTGGTGTGTGTGTGGAGATGGGGGAGGACTGCTTATGTGCCCGTCTGGTTGTAGTTTGTAATTTTTCTAACCAGCTGAGAAGTCTTGACTCCTCTTGACCACCCTTTTTTTTAAAAAACTTTGTTTACCCACCCCCGCCCCATCCCTCCCGTAGGAGAGAGGGAGTGAAGAATTGGAAAGCTACTCTGATTGTCTGAAGAAGCCCCCTTTTAAGTGGAAGAGGGCTGGGACAGGCTAGACACTCTCTAGGGCTCTGGGTCTCTAGGGTAGGGAGACCCTGACGTTGGTGGGGTCCTGCAGCGTTGCTGGTTTGTAGCCCTCTCCCCATCTCTGTAGACAGCCGTGAGCAGAGAGGGGCTGGGGGGGTCATATGCGGTGTATTTATGTAAGACACCCAGACAGAGGGCACTGGTATTTATATAACCTGGCGTGGGTATTTATGTAATATAGGATGCAGTATATTTATGTTCCTTTCCTAACCTGTGGCTTTCCCGGCTGCCATGTGTGGTCTCTGAGTTGGCGTTGGTGGAAACCCGGCTCGGGGGAGGGGGGTGTTTGTGTGTACACACCCAGCCCCCCTTCTTTCCCATAGGGATCACGAGTGTGAGCCTCTGCTCCCGTCTTCCTTGGCGGGTGCACTTAGGAAAGAAGCTGGACCGCGTGTGGACCCGTGGTACCGGGCTGGTGGGTTTTCTGCACATGTGCACTACTTGCTGTTGGCAACCAGGGCAACTCAGCTGGGGCCAGGCCAGCCATGTGGGCAAAGGCCCTTGATGGACAGTTCAGAGTTTGGCTGTTACCCAGTGACAGCCACTTCCTTGTGCGCGGTATAAGGTCTGTAGTGGCTCTCTGGGAGCTAGTACTAGACTGGGGTGCCTCTCCTGGTGTGGACCTCTTGACTCTTAGGCTGATTAAGGAGCCCTAGTGAGTCTCTCCTGGCTTCCTTCCAGGCCTGGCAGCTGGGGGTAGGCTTGGCACAGGGAAGGGGTACCCCCCCATCCCCTCGAGCTAGCTAGCACAGCTACTATCTCACCTTTCAGGTTTACTTCTCAAGCCTGGAGTGAAATAAGTTCTAGGTAGGTGGCCACCAGGTAGGCTAGCCTGACCCGTTTGGTCCTAGGTGAGATTCTACCATTGGCTTGCTGCTGGGTGGTAGCAAGGCCCCTCCAGGCTTGGGTTCCCATCTGCAAAAGGAGTCTCCTTGTTTGCTCACTTTAACTCATTTGTAAACAACCGAGGCTTCAGAGACCCTTTCTCCCCATTGCATAGTTTACTCATCTCTGCCTCCCCATCTTCCAGCAGCCCAAACTGTCACCATCCTTGGGTCTTCCCTTTTCTTGGCCTGGAACTGTACCCAGACCTCTACCAGGCCAGTACAGAGGGGCCCTGCCACCAGGCCCAGTCGCTGTTATCTACAGGCTTGAGACAGCCAACTATCTCAGGAAGGAGGGAGGCTACTCAGATCAGTCCTGTGGGACAAGTGACTTCAGATCTCGCTGTACCGGGGGCCTCTCCCAGGAGACCCTCTCTCCTTGTCTTCAAGGAAGCTTGCCTGAGAACCTGCCCAGAGAGATGCGTGCAGAGAGGCCTAGAAATTGTTCCCTGCATCCTGAGTAGAACCCAGGAGGCACTATGAGGGACCATGGCCTTCCCTTTAGGAGTGGGGATCAGACCCTCTCACGTGGAGCCTACTGGAACAGGCCAGCCTAGCCCTGTGCAAGTCTAGCAGCCCAGGGGCAGGGATTGAGGTGGGTACCCTGTGACCTCAGGAGTCTCATAGTGCTCTAGGGCCCCTTCCCTTCCCTTTTTCTTCCCTTCCCTGGAGGTTGGAACTTGGTGGTGATGACTGTAGTACATTTTAGGATGGTTTGCCCCCATGGACCCTGTTCCTTCTATTTCTGGGGCACAGGGCCTCCCTGAGGTTCTTTTGTTGCCTCTGGAGTGCATGCAGATAAGGCACCTTGGAGAAGACTTTTGGCCTTTAGCCTGTTAGGGCTGGTGGAGATTCTCTGCTGAGCTCAAGACTTGGGTCTCCTGGCTCTTCCCTGTTACCCCCTTTGTCCTTGGTGTTGCTTCAGGTCTTTGCCCGTGGCAACCAGCTTCCCCCCGAGGACACTCATGCTGGAGGGTCCCCTTGGCCTTCTCTTCCTGGGTTTTGGCTCTGATTCCACCTTTTCTGGTCTAAGTGAAGCCTGTTCTAAACCTGCCTCAGCCGTGCCCAGGTGTGTGGGCATGAGGGCTCCCTGACACCTGGCTGACACCTGACTGCCCTTGAGCGAAGTGAAGCCAGATTGCTTCCCAGACAGTGGGTGGGAGAATGCCAGCCTCCGGTGGGGGTGCCCGAGGTCCCTTCTCTGACCTGTTTCTGCTTCTGCACCAAGGGTGAAGCATGGAGCTACGTGTGGGGAATAAGTACCGCCTGGGCCGAAAGATCGGCAGCGGGTCCTTTGGAGACATCTACTTGGGTAAGTAACTGGGCCTCTCTGCCTGTGGCCCTGGAGACAGCTCTGGGGAGGAGGAGGAGAAGGAGGGGAGAACCTGGGGTTTTGTGATCTGGGGGCAGAACTTTGCTTTGGTCATGTGGCATGGCTTGTAAACCTCCAGGGTAACCCCAGATCCAGGAGGCTCAGGTGTTCTGGGGATGCCTCTCACAGCTGGACAGGCACTATAGACCGCAATAGCAGAGGAGATATATTTAGCTGATCTCCAGCTGCAGCAGACCTGGGTCTCCACTGGGGCGTGGGAAAGCCTGACTGGATAGGCATCCTCCCCCTCGGGTCCTGACATAGATGGATAAGGCGGCTACTATCATGGACCCCTGGGGAAGCTCCCAGGAGGTACAGGCCCCTCCTCCTTCTATGTGGCTTTCTGGATTGCAGCGACACAGGGAGAGTCTTACCCCTCTGGGCCCTCCCTGTCTTCTGGATGTGCTTCCTTTTGGAAATCTGAGTTTGCCCTGATGTCTTTTTAAGCAGACTGCTGCCATCTCAGCCTCTAGGGAGGGAGAAATGAGCCCCCACCCCCCTTCAGTGTTGCTTTCCTAGCCCTGCCCTGTGCCATTTTGAGTCTTTTGTTGGCCTTCAGGGGAGAGTTTGCTTGGTAATTGCATAGATAGAGTTGGGGGTCTTGGGGGTTGCTAGAATGAGATGGAAGCCTCCTTGGTCATCTTTGGTGCTGCCCCGTGCCCTCAGGAGTAGGACTCAGCTGCCTCTTGTTTCCTGGGCAAAGATAATGGAAAAGTCAGGACACTGGGGTCACTAATAGTTCATTCTGGGGTTTCTCTTCTCCAGTGCTCAGAGTCCCTGTCCCCCTCAAGTATGAATTCTTCCATTCAGTAGGCCTCAGAAGCAATGGGCAGGGATGCACAGGCCTTCCTGGCTCGTACCCGCAGGCCCCTTTCTGGCACACTCAAGACAGCCCCAGAACTTCTGGTGGCAAAGGGGTAGAATGGCTGAGTTGTCTGCTGGAGATTGCTCAGAAAAAGTGGCTGCCGTGGCCTTGACACTGCAGCTCCACTGAGTGCAAGGGTAGAAGACAGAATGGGAGGCAGACACACCTGGATGTGCAGCTGCTCCAGGACCTCAGTGTTCCTCATCTGTGTCCCGGGGTGATCAGGCACTGTTGTGGAATACAACCTAGCGGCGGGTAGAAGAGTATGCCTGCAAACAACTTGGTGTTTCTCTGTGGGGTGTGGTGGTGTGAGCCTGAAGACCCAGCTACTCTGGAGGCTGAGGCAGGAAGATTGCTTGAACCCAGGAGATAATGGCCAAGCCTTAGCAGTGTAGGGAGGTAACTCTGGCCAAAGAATAAGTCACGTGAGATCAAGATGTTTCTGGGCCCTCTCATTCCCTTTGGGAGGAGCTGGTGTGAGCCTGTGTGTGCTCCCCGACCCTTACCCCAGTGCCCGTATGTGATCTTTCTACAGTGCATATCCAGTGAAGGCTTGAGAGAAGCAGAGAGCAAGGAAATGGGACATAGCTTGTAAAAACCTCGCTGTGGTAGGATAGGAGAGAGTAGGAGTTGGGAACTGGGCGGGCCAGGTTCCTGTTTTCAGTGATCCTTGTTTACTGTGTGACCAGGCATGAGTGTGACGACCCTGAGTGCATGCACACACACACGCACACACATGTACAGCTCTTGATACACATCAGGAGGTACCTGCTGTTAGACAATACCCTATCCTGACCCCCCTTCTGCAGAAGGTACATGGAAACTGTGGATGGAGCGGTGCGGCCCAAGGTCACTCAGAACGGCCCCGTGTCCCTGCTTCCTGTGGTCTACCTCCCTGGGAGCAGGACTTCCTGTTTATCTGTGGTGTCGCCTCTGTTACACCACCTGCCAGGCCCAGATTTACTCTTGTCTGCCTGCTCTGGAATAAATTGACCCTTGGTCTTTCCCTCTGCCAGCTGTGCACTCTGGTTCCCGGCCAGCCTTGACTTCCCCGGGGGAGATGAGATTGTGAGATAAGTAGGTAGGCTGCATGAACCCCTTGCCTGTGCTGGCCTGGGTCTTTACGCTGCTGCACACCCCTTCGGCTCTGCTGGGAACCGATGCTTTCTAAGGATCTCAGTCCTCTGGGGGCCTATGGGGAGGGGAGCTCTCCCTCTGTTCAGCTTTGACTGGGTGCACCTATGTTGGGGTGTGTGTGGTGAGCACCTCATGTCAGCACCACCCAAGAGCCCATCTTGCCTGTGTGGCAGCAGTGGTGGCCGAAAGACCTTTATGACTGGCCTTTCTGGCACCCTTTGTTCAGAGTGCTGGCCACATTCTCATCATGGTGTTGGGCCAGGGCCTGACTCCAGATGGCCTCTACAGGTGGGGCCAGGCTAGGCGTCCACATCTAGCTTTCCAGGATTGACCTCGAGGAATGAGGTCTTGGGATGAGAGCATTGTGGAGAGGTTCTGAGGTCCTCAGCCCTCCTTCTTGTCCATGTCCATCCATAGTCCCGTCCCTTTAGGGTCTAAGGTTAGCTGTGCATCCTGGGGGGCTCTCTAGATCTGTTAGAAGGTGGGGAGAGACCCCTGTGCCTCAACTCTGCAAGGGATACAGAGCAGGTGGCTATAGGGATGGCCTTTGTTTGATATTTGCTTGAGACAGCGTCTCATTGTGTGGTCCTGGCTAGCAGGCCTTGAATTCAGAAATCTGACTGCCTCTGCCTCCCTGGTGGGGGGGAGCTTAACCATGTGTCCCCCCATGCCCAGCACCCCACCTTTTGACATGGGAGTTGGAGTGGCTGCTGCTGCTGGTTCTAAGGTGGACGGGCTCTGCACACCCCTCCCCAGTCTCCCTGTCTGTGTAGGTGGCCATAGTGAGCTAAAGGGGCTGCCCACCACTCTCTGTAGCTTCTTTCTAGGTTTCTAGTCCATCTGGAGCCAACCAGGCTCACACTTTGTCTATGTCCAAGATTGTTTTGGGGACTAATCAGTTCTCCGTTTGGTGCTGTGTGGAACTGTGGGCCAGAAAGCAGGTCATCTCTTTTGGCTTCCAAGCCTTCCCCTTCACGGAGGCACCCATCCCAGCCATCTTGCCTCTGGTTGCCCTGCTGTCTGTAGCGCACTTCCACAGAAGGTGAGCAGAGCTTGAGGACAGCCTGGCTCAGTTGCTATCAGCAGCTTCAATGAACCAGTGTGCTTGGGAGCTGGAGTGGACGAAGAAGCAGAGGCCCTGGGACAGATTTGAAATCCTGGCTCTGCTCCAGCCAGTTCTGTCTGGCCTAGGCCAGTCACTTAGCCTCTCTGAACCATAGCTCAGTGGTTGGCAGGATTAAGGGAAGTCAGAGAAAAGACTGGCTGCCTCCTGATGGGAATCAGACTGCCAAAGGTAGTGGGGGAGGAAACCGAGGCCTGTGTCTGGGGTTCAGGAGGCCTGGCAGTGGGAGAGGGAACCCTCGTGTTGGTGGTGGTGGTTAGTGGGGGCAGGGTCAGAAGGCTTTGCCTAACAGCTTAGGTCCCAGTCCGTGACCTGGAAGTTGTTTGGTATATGGTCATTCAACCTTGGTGTAGGGTTTTCCTTGTGTCAAATAAAGACAACAGTAGACCCTGGCAGGGCGGTGGGTGTCAGAGTTCATCAGGGGATGAAAAGCCCCTTCCCCTGCTCCCTGTGTGTCTGCTGAATCTCCAGTGGGGGTAGGGATCATCTCTGCCCTCTGCCAGGGCATGACCACCCTGCTGTGACCTCCCAGAGCTCTCTTCCCTCCTCAAGCCCCCTTTGTCACTGGTGATTCTTAGTGAGAAGTGATTTCAGTCTCTTGGAGGGCATCTGGCAAATTCTGAAGGCATTTCTGGTTATTACAACATAGGAGAGGGGGCAGTGGTGGCATCCAGTGGGGAGAAGTCAAGGGTATTGCCAAACCCCTGACAGCACAGAGTTGTCTAACCCCGAACGTCGTTGTCGGAACTGTTGAAACTGGGACCTCTTGTCACTGTGCTGGTTGGGACCTCCCGCTGTGTGGCCAGGATCTTAGCCCCTTCAGGTCTGAGCCCTCACCCCTGTCAACCTCTGTCACTCTTTTCAGCTGCCCCTGGGCCTGCTGCACCAAATCCCTCAGCTGTCCCTACCCTAGGAGCTCACGGCCCTTTCTCTAGGGAAATGTTCCTTCACCCAGAATGCTGTGTTGTCCCTATTCCTCTGCTCCCGCTCCTGTGTGGGCAGCTCTTGCCCCCCCCCCCACCTCACCTGGTCCCATCTCTGGCTGGGGTGGGTCGTTCCTCAGCAGCCCTCACCTTGGAGTGCTTGCTGTGCGCTGGGCCTCTGCTGAGCGCCTCTGTGTCCTAGACAGCCCGGCAATCTGAGTTTGGCTGACAGTTTGCAGGAGGGGCGCCTGGGCTCAGAAGTAGATCTGCGCCATCTCTCCAGCCCCTCTGTGTTGGAAATAAGGTGGAGAGCAATCGAGGGAAACTCCCAGCACCAGCCTCTGGCTTCCCCTTAGATACACACATCAGTGCATGCACAGACACTGATGACACCAGGTGATGAGGGTGCTACTGAGGTCCCGTGGTCAGCAGGTGACAGGTTCAGGACCTGATCCAACAGCTTGACTATGGCAGACAGGCTCTTGGGATGTAGCCCAGACTGGCTTCACTCTCCCATCCTCCACTCTCAGCCTCCTAAGTGCTGGGATTACAAGTGTGCAACATCACACTCACTCACACCCACTACAGTCTCTGCTTTTTGATGCCTATGGCAAGACCACAGGACTCCAAGTCACCCTAGGTCCCTTCTAGTGCCGGAGCTTTATGGCCCCTCAGAAAACTGTGGGCTCTATGGAATGACTGCCGATGCGTCTAAGGGACTTTATGGGGAGCTTGGAGGAAAATGAAGTGCTTGAGGTCCTCGCAAGCATGAGAACCTGAGCAACAGTGACCCTTCTGTGACCCCTCTTCGTACACAGTGGTGGCGCAGGCCTTTAGTCCCAGCACCAGGAGGCAGAGGCTGAGAGGGGATTCCTGGGGCTTGCTGATTAGCCAACCTAACTGATGGGACAAGCTCCAAGTTCAGTGAGAGTCCCTGTCTCAAAGACTTACTTGCCTTTATTTTGTGTGTATGGGTGTTTTCCATGCACTCTGTTGCAGTGCTGGTGGAGGCCAGAGAGGACATCAGATCCCCTGGAACTGGAGTTAGCAATGATTGTGAGCTGCCGTGTGGGTGCTGCGAACAGAATCGGTGTCTTCCAGTACAGCAGCCAGTGAGTGCTCTTAACTGCTGAGCCATCTCTTCAGCCACTCTGTCTTCAAAAATAAGTAATGGAGGAACACTCCCAACACCAGCCTCCGGCTTCCACATAGACGAACGCATAAATGCATGCACAGACACACAAATAATAATAGTGATGATATGATTAAATTTCTAAAAGTAGTTTGCCAACCAGTCTCTAGTTGCTCCCTAGATTTAGTCATCTAATCAGTTTTTCTTTTATGTAGCTCAGAAAATCAAGTACGTATGCAAAAACTGGAATAATGTGTGCGTGAAAGGAAACCGAAGACTGCATAATGGCTGCTTTCATTTCATTGAAGGCTCAGAATAGGCAAGTCCACACGCAGAAAGTAGCTAAGTGGTCACTAGGCACCCCGGCCAGGACGTCGGCAGATCGCTAAAGGGCGTGGCATTTGAGGCTGTGTTGGATTCTTTCTCAGATTGACTGTGCAGTGGTTTGTACAACCCTGTGGACATCTAAATAGTTCCTCAGCGCTCACGACTGCGTCTCAGAGTTTACCTGTCTCATTTCAACGGAAGCACACAAGAAGTAATACACGAGAGGCTGACCGTGAAGTCCCCCCGCCCCCCACCCCGTCAGCCATTCTTGTTTTCCTTCACATGACTGCAGCCCAGCACAGATGCTTCCCTGTCTGAAAGCGCAGACTACGCGGTCTGGGCTTTGCGTGTTCGCTTCCTCTATCTTGGAGGCCTCGCTCTGTCCCTTGGAGGCCGCTTCCTCCTCTCCCCATTGTGCTCGGTTACGGATCAGCTGTTCTTTATTTAGCCAGTCCTGAAAGACGGACATGTGGGTGGTTTCCAAGCTCTTCGTTGCTGCAGACACTCGGCAGTGGACAGCTTGGCCAGGCTCTTTCCACCATACAAGGATGCTGGCTAATGGGGCCAGAGAGTCGGCTCTGCGGTTGTGTACACCCTGGCTGAGCACTGGGGAGGCAGAGGCGGGTGCATCTCTGAGTTCCTGGTCTACATAGTGAGACCCTGCCTTTCAAAAGAAAAATAATCAAGCGTACCTCTAATCCTAGCCCTCAAAAGTCATAGGCAGGCGGGCGGATCTGTGATTTCAGGACCAGCCTGGTCTACAGAGGAAGTTCCGGGACAGCCAGGGCTACACAGAGAAACCTTGTCTAGAAAAAGAGAAGAAAAAGAGTTCATACTGCTCTTGCAGAATACCTGAGTTTGGCTCTCGTTCCCAGCACTCACAGTTGGTGGCTCACAGCTGCATGTGATTCCAGCTTCAAGGAACAGTAATGCAACGCTCTGACCTGTGGGCATTGTACTCGAGTTCATATACCACCCCCCAACACACATACATATAATTTGATTTATTTTTATTTTTAATTTTTTTATTTGAGACTAGTCTCCCTATGTAGCTTTGACTGGCCTGGAACTTGCGATGTCGACCAGGATGGCCTCAACTCCCAGAGATCTTCTGCCTCATATCGAGAGTACTGGGTTGAAGGTGTGCACCACCACACCTCACCTGGCAAAAATTACAATCTTTAAGAAAATGGAATGTCAGCCAGCCTCCTAAAGTAGAGGTCACAGCTGGGCCCCGGAAAGTCACCTTCCAGCTGTGCAGGGAGGAGAGCCCCGTGGCCTGTGAGGAGAGGAATGTCATCAGGGTGGGACTTGCGGCTGCACTCTCTCCACCGATACTGTCAGTCCCCTGTCCTCCATCCCGTTTCCCCTTGGGTCTTTCCTGTCCATTAGCTGTTTGCCTGTGATAAGAATTGTGTGTTTTTCTTTCAGCCTTATGTCTGGTGCTTTGGCCAGTGTGAAGGGGTTCTGAATGTTTTGAAGGAGAGGGAACCTTTGACGTTTTTTCCCCCCTTATCTTTGTGTATGTGAGCTTGTGTGCATGGAGGTCAGAGAACAACTTTTTGAAGTAGTTCTTTCCTTCTATGTAGGTTCTGGGAATTGAACTCAGATCTTCAGGCTTGGCAGCAATCACCTTTTCCTCCTGAGCCATCTGGCCATCTCCTTGAGAACTCTCCCTCACCCCCATACACCTTTCTCTCTCTTTTAGAGAAAGTTTTAATATAGGTGTTCGTTTTATTGTCATTGTTTTGCTTCTGCATTTTAATTTGTTTTGTCTGTATGTGTGGGGCACACGAGTACTGTGGCATACGTGTGGAAGTCAGTTGTCTCCATCTGAGGCAGGGGATCACAGGTTTGGGACTAGCCTGGGTTATGTAGTGAGCTGGGTGGCCCTTTCTGCTAATAATAAATTTTCATCATTCCCAAGAGCAGCTACTGGCTCTGGCTCCCAGCCTGCTGCAGCTGCAGATCTGCTTCCGGCCCTCAGTTGGCCTTTTAACCCCCTCCTTCCCCCCTCCTGTCTTCTCCTCCACAGGCCCCTAGTAACTACAGTTCTCTCAAGTTTTACAATGATCCCTCCCTCCCTTCCAAACGTGGTCTCACTCTGTAGCCCAGGCTAGAAACCATTGTGTAGCCCAGGCTGGCCTGAAACTCCTTTGTAAACCAAGCTGACTTTGAACTCAGGAGGTTCTCTTGCTTCAGCTTCCTCGGCGTTGGGATTTTGGATGTGAGCCACCATGTCCAGGTTATCTTGTGACTTCTTGAGCCACAGCTTCTGGCTGAGAGCTAGGCCTTGGAGCATATAATTCCCTAGGTAGAGCTCTTGTTGTGCCCGTGAGAAGCTAGGAGGGGTGGGGAGAGGCAGTGATACAGACAGGACCCTCGTGCCTAGACTCAGAAGCCAGGAGAACGAGATTCGCTCTCCGTTTCTCCATCTAGCCGCGTGGCCTCAGCTGAGTCTGTTTTCTCATCTGTATAATGGGGTTGAGAACCTTAAGAGAGAAGGTGCTGGGGTTGGTTATTAAGCCTGTTCCTTATTGAGCTACCTTCTACTCGGAGTTGTTGTGGGGCATCCCTGGCCCCGACAGTCCTCACTGGGCTCTTCACCCCTCCTCTGTAACCCTTCAGCCTAGACACACCCACTGACCTGCCTAGCTCTAGGATCAGGTTCTGTTCCCTGGTGAATTACAAGCCTTTGTGTGTCATCCATCCCGTGACACCCCCACAGGTGTTGGTCTGTCTGGATGCACCTGACCTGTGTCCTCCAAGCAGGCTAGGGTGTGTCACCTCCTTCCCTTCCATATACTTCCCATACACCACTCAAGAGTACCCAGTGGTTCCCCTCCCACACCCTCCCTGGTTCCTCTGACCTGGCTTCTCAGCCTCACTGAGTATTACTGATACCCAGGCAGCCTCAGACCTGAGTCACTGACTGGGTAAGGACCACGTGGCCGCTTGAGATTGACCCTGGTCCTTTGCCTCCTCTCACACGGGCAGGTGCCAACATTGCTTCTGGTGAGGAAGTAGCCATCAAGCTCGAATGTGTGAAAACGAAGCACCCGCAGCTCCACATCGAGAGCAAGTTCTACAAGATGATGCAGGGAGGAGGTGATGCAGGGATGGGCTAGGAGATGGGGGATGGTGCAGAGGGAGAGGAGGGGAGGGAGGCTGAGGTGGGAGTGGGGGGGGGCAGTACAGATGGGAGGGTGGAAGAGGCTGGTCCTGGTGTAGAGCAGAGAGAAGACGATGCAGAGGGACCCTGGTCACGCCTCTTTTCCCTGGACACAGTGGGCATCCCGTCCATCAAATGGTGCGGGGCCGAGGGTGATTACAATGTGATGGTCATGGAGCTGCTGGGGCCCAGTCTTGAGGACCTCTTCAACTTCTGCTCTCGAAAGTTCAGCCTCAAGACGGTGCTGCTGCTGGCCGACCAGATGGTGAGTCCTCAGTCCTCCTGTTGTCCAGGTGACTCTCCCGCTGTATGAGCAGAGTGACAAGCCCCTACTCTCTGACCCATTGTGTCAGTGGCTCCTCCATGCCAGCCCCGCAGCCCACCTCTAGAGGTTGAGCCTGTTCTAGGGACCAGGGGACACAGTACCCGTTGTGGAACCCCGAGGGTGACTCGTGGACAGGTAGAGTCCAGGCTCAACTCCAAACCTGATGTATTAATTACTTCTCTGTCACTGTGATCAAACGTGTGACCAGTCCGGGTGGCAGCAATGGCGCACACCTTTAGTCCCAGCCCTCGGGAGGCCGAGGTCAGCCTGGTCTACAGAACAAGTTCCACGACAGCCCGGGCTACACAGAGAAACCCTGTCTCGAAAAACTAAACAAACAAAAACGTGTGACCCAAAACAACTTAGGGAAGAAAGAATTGATTTGGGCTTAAGGTTGCCGAGAAGGAGTCCATAGTGGTAGGGAAGGTAATGGTGGCAGGAAGACATTTCTCATGTAAACCCCAAAGCTGCTGAGTCACCCTCCTGGTGTGCCTCGCCTGCTGCCCTGTGTGATTGTCAAGCTCTGTCCCAGTGCCTCACCTGACTAAGTCCCAGGCTTCAGCCACCTGGTTTTCCCTCTGCCTGGTTATCACGGAGATTAAGTGGGGTGCTGTGCAGGGCAGGAGTGGGAGGGAGGCAGAGCAGGTGCCAGGTCCTGCAGCCCTTGATGGTGCACAGAGGAAAGCCTTGTCAAAAAAGCAAAACCAAGCCACTCTCCCTTGTCTATATGCCCACCCCTACCGTAGTTAGCTTACTATTGCAAGCTGGAGAGGGAAAGTTTTATTTGGTTTACATAGCCTGATCGAATCCCCTGAATTCAAACTGTGCGGGAACCTGGAGGCAGGAGCTGATGCAGAGGCCATGGAGGATGCTGTGTACTGGTTTGTTCCTTGTGGCTTGCTCAGCCTCCTTTCTTGTAGAACCCAGGACCACCAGCCCAGGGGTGGCACCACCCACTATGGGTTGGTCCCTCCCCCATCCATCACTAATTAAGAAAAGACCCCACATGCCTGCATACAGCCCAGTCTTACGGAAGTGTTTTCTCAGTTGAGGCTCCCTCCTCTCTGGCGACCTTAGCTTGTGTCAAGCTGGCATAAACTAGCCAGCACAGCCCCGTTCTCTGAGCACCCCTATTTCTATTAGGGCCCTGCTTAAATTTGTGTTAAAACTGCTTCTTGGTATATGTGTGTGCCCTTGTGTGTACGTGCTCGTGTATACATGGGAGTGCTTGCGTGTCAAGGGATGGGGTATAAAGTTTGACACTAGGCATCTTCTTTGGTTGCTTCTTACTTTATTTTTAAGATTTATTTTAAAAGCTGGGTCACACCTTTAATTCCAGCATTTGGGAAGCAGAGTCAGGTGGATTTCTGTTGAGGCCACCCTTCCAAAACAGCCAGGGCCACACAGAGAAACTCGGTCTCAAAAAGCAGAGGTGTCAGCTCTTCTGGAGCTAAAGGTGCAGGCTGTTGTGAGCTAACTGATACGGGTGCTAGGAACTGAACCCACATTGCCTGGAAGAGTGATATGTGCTTTTAACTGCTGAACCATCTTGCCAGCCCCATAAAACCTCTTTTTAATGAACTGACTTTGTTTCATTTAAAAAAGAAAAGAAAAAGAAAGCCAGAATCTGGGTGCAGTGGCTCGTGCCTGTTTTCCCAGCACTCGGGAGAATTACTGTAAGATCAAGGCTGGTCTTGACTGCAGTGTGAAAACCTATCTTTAAAAACAAAAAACAAAAAAAAAAACAACAACAAAACAAAACAAAAAACAATAAAATCCAAATCCAGAATTGGGGTGTAATAGCTTATGTCAGTAATGCCAGTTCTCAGGAGCCTGAGGCTGGAGGTTTGCCAGGGCTTTAGAGCCAGCCTGTGATGCATAGTAAGACTTTCTTGAACATGAACACCAGAGCTGGGGATGCAGTTCAGTGATGGAGCTCTTGTCTGGTACTCAAGAGACCCTGCCTTCAATTGACAGTGCTATTTAAAAAAAAAAAAATCTAGCTGGGTAGTAGTGGCACATGCCTTTAATCCCAGCATTGGGAAGGCAGAGGCCAGACATATTTCTGTGAGTTCTAGGCCAGCCTGGACTACAGGCAAGTTTCAGGACAGTCATGGCTGCAGTGAGAAACCCTGTGTGGAGAAAGCAAACAAAATTCACTAAAACTCACATATACATGTAAGCCCGTGCACACGTGTGCAAAGAACTATATTAACTTATATTAGCCTTGGGGCTGACAAGATGCCTCCAATGTGAAGATACTTGCTGCTGCACCTGGTAGCCTGAGTTTGATCCCTGGGGTGTGGTAGAGAGGAGAACTGACTCCCAGGTGTTCTCCACACGCATATCCTGGTATCCGTACCCACAGGTAGACAAATAAATAAGAAAACTTAGAATTTTGCCTCTCCCATGGAAGGTACAGATCTTGCTGCAGGACGAAACCCAAAACCATCCTTGAGGTCTTCAGCTGCCAAGACATGAGACCCGAGTCAGCATAACCTGCCAGAGCTATGTCACATGCCTGCTTGTTCATTTGAGCTCCTAAAAATTCTGTCTCGGGCCGGGCGGTGGTGGCGCACGCCTTTAATCCCAGCACTCGGGAGGCAGAGGCAGGAGGATCTCTGTGAGTTCGAGACCAGCCTGGTCTACAAGAGCTAGTTCCAGGACAGGCTCCAAAACCACAGAGAAACCCTGTCTCGAAAAACAAAAAAAACAACAAAAAAAAAATTCTGTCTCGCCTGGCGGTGGTGGTGCACGCCTTTAATCCCAGCACTCAGGAGGCAGAGGCAGGCGGATCTCTGTGAGTTCGAGGCTAGCCTGGTCTACAAGAGTTAGTTCCAGGACAGGCTCTAAAGCTACAGGGAAATCCTGTCTCGAAAAACTTAATATATATATATATATATATATATATATATATATATATATATATATATATATCAAAAAGGAAAGTGGGCTGTGTGTCTGCCTGACTCTTGGTGGTGTCTGGAAGCCCAGTGACAGTCGTGCCCCATCTCTCTGACCCTGCCCCCATGCCTGTTGACTAGCTTCAGGCCTGTGAGGGTCAAGCCAGGTCGGGCTCCATGGGATGGGGTTGCCTTTCTGCCCACCCCTTATATTTTTGTTGTGAGCCTAACTGAGCCATCTCTCCAGCCCTCTGCCTACCCCTTGATCTTGCTTTCTGCCTCTCAACATGTTTTGTGAGCTCCTTCAAAGTCCATTCTCATAGCTTGGGGAGGCCTGGCCACCCCTTGAAACCACACTTCATACTGAGGTTAGATCTCTCCCCCGGGCCAGAGCAAGGGGCCTTGTGTAATATGGCAACTCTGTGTGGAGTGACTGCTGTCTCCACCTCCCCCAGATCAGCCGCATCGAGTACATCCACTCCAAGAACTTCATCCACCGGGACGTGAAGCCGGATAACTTCCTCATGGGTCTGGGGAAGAAAGGCAACTTGGTCTACATCATTGACTTCGGCCTGGCCAAGAAATACCGTGATGCCCGCACCCACCAGCATATCCCCTACCGGGAAAACAAGAACCTGACTGGCACTGCCCGCTATGCCTCCATCAACACCCACCTGGGCATCGGTGAGTGGGCTGGGCGTGAGCAAGAATGCTGTGGCTGCTGGCCAGGATGAGCTTATGCTCCTACCTGGGTCGGTGACCCCAGGGGTTCTTCTGGGGAGCCTCACTGAGAAGCTCCCCACCCTGTCTGGCCCGGGTCTGGACTTGTTCCGTATGGACCCTTTCATAAGCAGATCTGTGTGTATTTTGTCTACCTTGGCAGTCCACTCGAGTGGGTGGCAATGTTTCCCCATTTGTCTCTATGAGAAACGCAAGCCCAGATGTTTAGCATGGCTGTTTAAGGGCAGGCAGCTTAATGAATTCCGGAGCTGGATTTGACCCCAGCCCTGTCTCAAGCTATAGTGTGTACAAGACAGGCCACGGAAGGGGGTGTTGGTGGGTGCCCACACACAGATGTTGAGTGAAATAGCACCCGGGCAGGAAAAACTGGCTGGAACAGACACAAGAAAGCTCTGCCTCAGGCAGTCCAGAAGAGGAGGAGAACAGGGCACCAGTTATAACAGAGCGTTCCGGAGCCAGTGGGCATGGAGGAGGGGAGGGCAGGGTACATAGTAAGAAGTGCAGCCTGACTGACCCTTGACCTCCTGACCTGTGGCCCCTGACCTCTTGGCCTGTGCAGAGCAAAGCCGTCGAGATGACCTGGAGAGCTTGGGCTACGTGCTCATGTACTTCAACCTGGGCTCCCTGCCCTGGCAGGGTCTCAAAGCAGCCACCAAACGTCAGAAGTATGAACGTATCAGTGAGAAGAAGATGTCAACGCCCATTGAGGTCCTCTGCAAAGGCTACCCCTGTGAGTATCGGCAGACATGGCATTTCCTTCTATGGGCACAACTCGGGGCGTGGTCTTACCCCTGACCTGTGTGTATGACAGTCTCTCACTAGGGTCTCTCTGCCTAGGAGCTAGCTGGGATACCTGAACCCCCACACTCCACACCCAGCTCTTACATACCCGGTGTCCCCAGCCCCATCTCTTGCCTAACCCTGAAGGTCCACTCTCAGCCTGGATGTCTGAAGAAGTAGAAATTTAGGTCATGATGGGACTGCATCCCACCAGGCTCTTGAACAGTCTTTGAGTGTAGGGCAGCTGTTGAGGTGGCGAGCTGTGCCTACTCCACAGCACCCCTGCCTCAGAGCGGGCCATGCTCTGTTCATCCTTCAGCCTGCCCCTCTTAGAGTGATGCTGCTGCAGGGTCAGTGGGTGCCTAGGACGGTGGTGGCCGCTGAGGCTCCCAGGAGAGCGAGCCTCACAGTGGCCTCCTCTGTCCCCGTGTCCTACCAGCCGAGTTCTCAACATACCTCAACTTCTGCCGCTCCCTGCGGTTTGATGACAAGCCTGACTACTCCTACCTGCGCCAGCTCTTCCGCAACCTCTTTCACCGGCAGGGCTTCTCCTACGACTACGTCTTCGACTGGAACATGCTCAAATTCGTGAGTCGCCGGCAGGCCAAGGCGGGCTTGGGGGACTGGACAGGGCACGCTCTGACTCATAAGGTCAGGGTGACCTGGTGGGGGGCGGGGCTCCCATTAGATGGGAGGTACCAGCTGGACAGTGTGGATGAACTTGCGGGGGTCCCGGAACCCCTCATCTCCAGCCTGCTTGGCCTAGACAGGGTGTGCCGCCATGGGGGGCAGGGCCCAGGGAAGGCACCACCACCCGCCAGGTGGAAAAGAACCTGGCCTGACCTTTGGTCCCTCTTGGGGACCTGTGGTTCATGGATGGTGCTGGACGGACCCCCCGCTGCCCTGATAGCTGTCTGCACTTTCCTGCTACTCTTATGCGCATCCCAAGTGGCTGCCCTTTCTGAGGCCTCCGTGGCCAGCCTGGACCCTGTCAGAGTGGCCACTTTGTTTCTGTTTATAGGACCCTGGGTCTTACTAGGTAGTTGTTCTGTCTCGCTCTTTTAAGGGTCACAGGGTGGGTTAGGGAGAAGCATTCACCAATCATGCCTCAAGCCCTGGAATCCGTGAAATTGTATGTCTTGTTTCACATCTCTTCTGGAAAAAGGGGGCTTCCTCGAGCCAGGCTCAGCCCCGAGACAGCGAAGCTCTTGCGTCACCCTGCCCCCGTCCTTGGCCTTGCGCTGGGCCCACGTACTCACCCACTTACTCGCCCACTTACTGGTAAGGACCTTCCAGAGCCTGCCTGGCCTTTCCAAGATTTGCAACTTAGCCAGCGAGCATGAGGGCCTAGCCTCAGCTGTGCTCTCTCTGTCCTCTCCAGGTGCCCGGCGCCCCTGGGCACCCAAGGACCCCCAGATAGGCCGGTGGAGGAGGTGGAGCCACTGCCTCCCCAAAGATACTGGCCTGTGGTCTGGACTCCAGGGCCCCAGTACTGACACCGCCAGGGGTATCTCGGTCCATCTCAGCCAAGCTTGAGGAAACATCCTGCGGGATGGCGGGGGTGATACTCTGTTCCAGAGAGGTGGCTGTTCAGAGGAGAGGATGTGACAGAAAAGGCCCTGCGTGGGATTCTCAGGAATGGACCGACTAGAACAAGCCGGAAGAAGAGACAATGCCGCTGTCTGGGAGGGGCTTGGTGGCACATCACAGGACCCTCGTCATTGGCCTATGTATTGATTCCAAGATCATTAAACACTTCCCTTCCCTTCGTTCTCGTTTGCCTCTCTTTTCACAGAGTGGCCCTTGGCCCGTTCCATCCAGTGTTAAGAATGAAATAGGCCTTGTGTTCTGGATACCAAGATGGGCACAGTGATTTTGGGCTCCTCTTCTCTCTGGGCCCTAGTCAGTGACCTGGGCCTGTTCTTTAAGGAAATCTCATAGGCCAAGGACCTTGGGGACAAACCTGTGGCTTTTATCTCTGGGGCTGGAGTGAAAAGTGGATAGTGGGGCTCCTTCCAGCTCAGAGCATGTTGGGAGGCAAGGTCATGGGGCTAGCGCTTCTTAACACACGGGGTTCAAAGCATTGGGTTCCAGACACGTGCTACAGAAAATTAACTGAATCCAGTTTGGGGATGGGCTCGTCCCTTCTCAGTGAAGCTTGAAGAATGGATTTTGTGTACTCTAGACCAGTGCTGCCCACTCTAGCAGCCTCTGGCCATGTAGCGCTGACTTTCTCATTCACTGAAATAATTGGAAATGGACTCTGGCTCCTCGGTCATCCACCAGATCGCTCTCAGAAGACCACAAGTGGCTGCTGCTACATCCAGCGTGGCAAATGGGAACATTTGTTATTCCAGGAGGTTCTGCGGACAGTTGTTGTGGGCCTTCCTCACAGTGCCCCTTGTGTGACTGGCCAGCTGACAGAAATCTCAAACTTGGCCAGATGTCCCCTCCCTGCCCCATTTTTGGTCCCTGATTTCTCCCTGAAGTCCTCTTGGAGGCAGACACTAGAGTTCAGAGCTGGACAGCCATTGTCTCCACCATGTGTGACCCTGTCACTGAGTGGCCAGCTCCATTACCAAGAACATCTACAGGAGACATCAGAAGCTTTAACAGCCATCAACCCAAGACCAGGCCTTCTCAGCTGCCCTGCAATAAGCAAGCCATCACCAGTACTGGACAGACAGGGCTCAACTGGACAGACAGAGAACAACAAACTGGAAGGAGCCACTTGACCTTGGAATGACCTTCCATGTGCCACCCCAGGGGACTGGAATTCCAGTGGCTTGGAGTCTCTCTGTTACAGCCAGGAGAAAACGCCACACAGCCAAGGACAGACAACTGCACAGTAGAGCCATTGTGTAGAGTCACTCGTGTGACTTTGCCTCTGACTTTGTGTTTCCTTGTGGACAAATAAAGGCCATGAAAACTCTCTGGTGCGCATTTCTTGATGCATCCATCACGTTGGGTAGACGGGAGCAGGGTGAGGGACCATATCTGGCCTGAGCCTGCTGGAGCTGCTGAGACCCCAGCCATCCACTTGGCCGCACCCTGAGGTGAACCTCTTAGCCTCCCCAACCCTCAGTTTCCATTTTAACGAGAGACTGAAGTCATTGCTGCCACAGGAGAGACTGTTGAATGCCACAGCCCCTGTTTCTCTCAGGTTGGGCTGAGTTCCGGCTGAACCAGGCAGCCAGTGTGCCTGCGGGAGGAGCTCTGGCAGTCCTAAGCCCTGGTTTCTGAGTGGAGGACTAGGAATGGCCAAGGCAGGTCTCTGAACAGTGTCCTTTTGAGGGACAGAATGGGACTCAGTGGCAGGACCTTGTTTAGCCCCAGCTTTGTACCGGCTGTGTAGTCCAGCCAGGTCACAAGGTCTCTGACCAGGTCAAGTAAGGACAAAAGATGTCAACATTTCCACTTCAGAGGGGCTCAGATGAGGAGTTAGGAGCGCTTGGCTACCCCAGTAGGTCTGAGGCATCATTCTGAATCAAGCCACCCCCTTCAGGGGTCCCTGAAGACAGCTCCTTCCCCATGGCCCAGAGCATCAGGGCTTCTTAGTCCCTGTAAAGTCATGGGTTTGCAGAGCCCAGACCCCATGGCCGTGAGCAGGCTCCCATCTCAGCCTGTAGCTCTCTCCTCCACAGATGCGGCCCCCCTCCCGCCAGCCCCCTGCCCTTCCCTGTGGACGGCCTCAGGACCAGCTAGGTAACTTGGCCAGGCACTGTTCCCACGCTGCATTGCTTTCTGGTCCTTTCTCCCTTCTTGTACTTGGGGTAGCACCTTGGAGGACAGGCCCTTGGGGGCTCAAGGCACCTTCTCTAGCTTTGCTTTTGTCCCCTGGGCTTCCAGATAACAGCATTAATGGAGTCCCTAGGTCTCCTGGCTGTGACTCCATAGTAGGAGTAGCAGATCCGGGAGCCAGGAAAAGGTGGCCTTATGATTGGGCACTGGGGACCTTGGCAGAGAACTGGCTCTGCTGTCACTGGAGTTGAGACTCTGAACCTGCCCTTTCTTCTCTGGCTGTGGTCTGTCTCTCAGCTAGTTGGGCCTCTGAATGCTTTTCCTGCTTGGTTGGGAACACAGGGAGCCCGGTTGGAAGGACCAAGTCCCCTTGGTCGTCCTGGAGATGCCAACCTGGTCAGGCTGAGCTCTCTCTGCTTCTCCTCTGGCACTTCCGTCTTCTAGGCGCTGGGTGGCTTGGTTCCTGTGCGTTGTGGTAGAGGGTAAGCACGGCCTTGGTGTATGGGAAGAAGCAAGGTGAAGGTCTCTACACCTCCTCCCTTGCTCTGTCCTGCTAGGATTCTGGGTTGCAGTGCGGCATCCTCATAGGGCTGATGCGAATCTCCTCTCACGTTCTTATAGGGTGCAGCCCGGAATCCCGAGGACGTAGACCGGGAGCGACGAGAACACGAACGGGAAGAGAGGATGGGGCAGTTGCGGGGGTCCGCGACCAGAGCCCTGCCCCCTGGCCCACCTACGGGGGCCACTGCCAACCGACTCCGAAGTGCAGCCGAGCCTGTGGCTTCCACCCCAGCCTCCCGCATCCAACAGGCTGGTCAGTAGGGGCCTCGAGTCTTGGGCTGGGCCCCAGGAGGGTTTGGGGATTGCTTATGCCCACACTGAGGGTTGGCTCCTGCCCTCCCTCCAGGCAATACTTCTCCCAGAGCAATCTCACGGGCCGACCGGGAGAGGAAGGTGAGCATGAGACTCCACAGAGGTGCACCTGCCAATGTCTCGTCTTCAGACCTCACCGGGCGGCAAGAGGTCTCCCGGATTTCAGCCTCACAGGTGAGCTACCTCTCACCAAGCTTCTCCAGGAGATAGCAGACCTAGGTATTCCCGGTGTTGGTCGGACCTTATGGTCTCTTCCCTCCCCTTACTCTCATCGCCCTACAGCTCATTGACCCTCCTTCGTTAAGCACAGTGAGAAACTGAGGCTCAGAGAAATAACTAAGCCCAGTACGCGGTAGCACTGACCATGAGGACCCAGTCTGGGTGGGCAGTGGGGGCCTCAGAAACAAGTCGTTTGCAATTCCCGCCATAAGGAAATCCTCAGTAGTTCCCATTGGCACTGATAACAACAAGGGATGTGAGAAGTGAGCCGGTCCTGTCTGGTGGCCCCACTTAATGGCCACTTTTAGACTCAGAATGTAGGGAAAGGGGCTTGGCAAAGATAGATCTACCCCTTCCTGCCTGTAGGAGATGAGCCTCTGTGGACCCAGGCCTGGGGTTGAACCAATTTGGCCTCCAGTTTGGGTGTGGCCTGCACCCAGTCACTTTGCTGCCTGTAGCGCTTAGAGCTATAAAGCCGCCCAAGCCTCTGGCAGCCTCCCATTCCCACCCTACCCCCACCTCCCCTACCTCTGACGTCATACAGTCTGCCTTTAGGTTGAGTGCTCTGCTATGATGGATGGAGCTCAAGGTGGGGAGCCATTTGGGAAATCGCTAGAGCTGGCTACTTAAGGACTTAGTTGACTTGATTCTTCCCCCTTATCTCTCGGGCCTCTCTTGAAGACAAGCGTGCCATTTGACCATCTTGGGAAATGAGGAGAGCCGCCACAGACCAGTGTTTGCTTAGGTGAGTGCTGGGGTCCCTAGCGGGAGGAAAACAAGTAGTACATGAAGTAGAAGCAGCACCGTGGACCTCCCCTTCCTGCCATCTAGGCTGTGGCTTCTTACAGACGAACTTGAATCTGTACACGCTAACACCGCTGGGAAAACCTTTCTCAGCCCTTGGTTCTTCTTTCCTCCTGGTGCCTAGGAGAGACCAGGGTATCGGCCACACGTGGGCTTCCAAGGCTTTAGCCTATTTCTGCTTTTTGGCTGTTACATAAGCTAATACAAAGCTAAAAAGGGGCCAGGATGTAGAAAGAGCCTTGGTGCTTTTATACCCAGCAAAGGCCGTCTGGCCAAGGTGAGTTGGGGTTGGACTGCCTGAGGCTTTGGAGGAAGTAGTAAAATACCCTTTAGCTTGGTTTGGGGGAAAGGGCCACAGGCTCTTCTGGTCCATATTGACTGGGCTCCCAGGCAGTAGCTCACCCTTTAAGGGACTGGCTACTGTAAACAGTTCACTCTGCAGAAATTCCCCCACAGCTAGTCTGCTCAGGCCGTGAGGTAGCTGGGATGACGGCTCATCCCACCAAGACAGAGGAGCATGGTGGTGCCCTCTTTGGGATGGTGGTGCACTGTGTGCTGGGTCCGAAACCAGACTCCGGGCTCCATGAGGGACAAGGAGGGGATCTGGTGGCTGGGTAGACTGAGGCAGCCAGGCCACTGACCTGTCGTCTCCGTAACCTTTCTAGTGTCTTCACTGCATCTTCTTAGAAACAAAATGAAACAAAGGACAGAATGAACCAACCACTCAAATGAACAGAAAGGAGAAAACAACACACAACCCAGCACAAAGTCGACAATGGATTTTGTTTCTTTGATTTATTTTTCCAATGGCAAAAAGACAAGATGTCCTATCACTGAGGATTCCTGTCCCCCTCGCCTTGCCCGCTGCTCCCAACCCAAAGGCTGCCAACACTCCAATAATGACATCGGGTCATACTCCAGCCACCTGTTCCCACCACCACCCACCACGTGCCGGGCAGCCATTGGAGGTGCCTGAAGAATTTGCATCAGGGAGTGGTTTGGCCGGTCAAAGACCCTTGAGATTTCATGAGCCTCGGATTCAAGGAGACATGCACAGCTGCAGTCCCTTGGCGGTGACAATGGCCAGCTTCGTATTGGGCTTTCCCAGAGTCCCCCTAAATATCCTGGTCCCCCTCCGTTTCCCCCTCCCATCACTTCTCTGCAGAGATCTTGAGAGGGCAGTGAGGTGGTGGGCCATGATGCCTTGTGCATGTGTGAGTGTGTGAGTGTATGTGAGTGTGTGTATGACCTGTCTTTTCCAGAGCAGCAGGTGGGCTGCCACGCCTACCTAGCCAAGTTTCTGTTCTCGTCCCCCTGAAGTCAAGGTGGGGTGGACAATGACCTCCACATCCCTCAGGGCATAGAGTCCTTGCCACCACCTTTCCCTGGATGCCAGTGCGTGGCAGCCCCATCTTCCATATCTGATCTTAGGGCAAGTTCACGGAGTCTGCTCCCAAATGGCTTCGGCTCTGACTTACCAGTTAGTCCCCTGGTCCTGACAGTCACCTGTGGTCACCCCTCTTCCCAGGCCTGACTTCTGAGTAGGACCCTGGGTCAGGGTTAAGTGTTGAATTTACCCTTCCTGGTTAACACCTGGTTTTTAACTTTATTTTATCTTTGTTTTCTCGGTGTGTGTATTTCCTAATTTATTTACCTCTTTTTCCCTTTCTTTTTTTTTAATTAAAGAGCAAAACTTTTTATTACTTTGTAATTTAAAAAACTGAAAAAAATTACTGAAGAACTTTGGGGGGAATTTTGTACTTTTTCCTGTGTAAATATTGGACTTTTTTGAGCTTTATTGTGGTTGTTAATTTGAAGTAATAAAGTAGAAAAGGACAAAGTGATGTAGGCCACCCTTTGTCCACCTCTTTGCTCGTGGGGTTTCTGCCAGGGACAGCACATCAGAGAGAAGCCATGAGCCTCAGGCGGCTGTGGCCAGGGTCATTGAGACCTGTTGTCATGTGGTACCATCCAGGGGCTTCTGAGAACTTGAGGTCCACAGTGGCACTTGGGGTCTTATTAAATGCAGCCTCTGAGCCTGCGGTGGTGGCAGTGGTGGTAGCAGTGGCGCAGACCATTAATCCTAGCATTCAGGAGGCAGGTGGGATCTCTGAGAGTTCCAGGCCAGCCCAGGCTTTATAGCGAAACCTTGAAGATAAATAAATAATTTTTTTAAAATGTGTGTGTGTATACACACACACATGGAGTAAATAAAAATCTATTTCCTCATTCTTAGGATGCATCTGGGTGTGTTGTCAGAGCACAGAGCTCAAACGTGACTTGAAATCACCCATTGTGTGGCTGCCCCATCAGTTTTAATGAGCTAGGGCTCCACCCCCCAATTTGGCTTAATTTATCTGGAGTGAAATGTTTATATATATGAAAGTCACGCTGAACAGCAACCATAATCAGAGCAAGGTGTGTGGAGACACGTGCTCGATGGGATGAGCCTGGGGTGCAGACGAGTAGACCCTGTCTCCCCAAAACAAAAGCTCAAACCCAGAGAAGTTACAACAGAGTCAGCCCTGTCTGAGCCACCCTGCTTCTCCCCAACCTTGCGTCCTCTCTGGATGTTCGAGGGAAGCGACATCGAGTCCAGAGGACCCATCAGCCACACAGCTAATTACACAGGCCAAATAAACAGCAGGAAGTTTTAGCTCAGACTGAGGGCAGCCATGCACCTGTGAGTCATTGCAGCAAACATAATAGTGGGGCTCAGAGGCATGCTGGGCAGAGGTGGAGTAGGGTGCCCAGGGATGGATTCCAGAGAGCCAGGTGACCCATTCTGTGACCCCAGACACCATCTCAGATACCTCTTGTGCAAGGTAAGGTTGATGATGTCCACTTGCAAGAACTGTCAGGACTAATTAAGAGTGCAGATGACAAGGCTAAGTTCGCAGAGGGCACCTGTGCTGAGCTGTGATACCCCAGCTAAGTTCACAGAGGGCCCCTGTGCCGACCCGTGGCACCCCTGCTAAGTTCACAGAGGGCCCCTGTGCTGAGCCCTGACACCCCAGCTAAGTTCACAGAGAGCACCTGTGCTGAGCTGTGACAGCCAGGCAAGGCATTGTCCCATGATTCCCATCTTGTGGATGTCATCTACCAAGGCAATGAAACAAATTCCTGCTCCAGTCTCTGAACCTTTTATTGTAGACAGGCACCTGTACATGTTTGTCAAGGGCCAAGACTCAGGCGAGGAAGTGGTTCATCCCACGCTAGAACACGCTGTGAGCTGGGATGTGTCTCAGTAGTAGAGTTCCCACCCAGACAGCACAGGTGGTCCCGGGTCAAGCAGGGCCCAAGGAAGACGGGAAGGTATATGGTAGAGATGTTACAAAGATGCTCACCCTGGGTCTTGAAATGGGAGTAGAAGTTCGTTAGCGCTGAGTGGGAGAGCATTGTTCCCAGCAGGGAAAACAAGTGGAAAGGAGGCCTAGAGGTTTGGTCTCACTTGACATTCTGGGGTGGGGGGTAGGGAAGCAACGGGAGAAGTTAAGGCAAACCATGGCAGCTGAGGAGGCTGAGGTCTCTTTATGCAGATGCTGACTGGAACCCAGGAAGGTTCTTCTACTTCCTGCTATCTGCAAGCAGGTCATCTTTAAAAACAAAAAACACAAAACAAGTACCTGTAGACATAGTAGTGTGTATGTGGACGTGTGTGTGTGTGTGTGTGTGTGTGTGTGTGTGTGTGTAAATGTGTAAGCAATTAGCATGAACTCACACAGAGGCCAAAGGCTGATGTTGAGTGTTTTCCTCTATTGCTGTCTAGTTTATTTTCTGAGAGTCAGACTTCTCTGGATGGTTAGACTGATACCAGCCTGTGTCCACTTGCCCAGCACTGGTTTACAGGTGTGTGCTGCCAGACCTGGCTTAAAATGGGTGCTAGGCATAGAACTCAGGTCTCCGCCTTCAGGCAGCAGGCATCTCCAAACTTTCTTCTCTTTAAATTTTTTTCAAGCTAATGTTTACATGTATAATGTATACACATGTTTATGCAGGTGTCCAAGAAGTCCAGAAAGAGTGTTGGATACCTTGGAGCTGACAGTTCCAGGCAGTGTGAGCCCCTTCATCTGGTGCGGGTGCTGGGACCAAACTCTAGTCTTCCGCAAGAGCAGTAGAGGCCCTAACTACTGGGAGGATTTCTCTGTATAACCTCCCTGGCTGTCCTGGAACTCACTCTAAGAGTGTAGACCAGGCTGGCCTCAAACTCACAGAGATCCACCTTCCTCTGCCTCCTGAGTGCTGGGACTAAAGGCGTATGCCTCCACCACCGCCTGGCAGAGGCAGTGTCTTCTCACTCTGTAGCCGAGGGTAGCCTTTAATGCACAGCTATCCCATCTTGGCTAAGATAACAGGCATGAGCAATCTCCACATCGTCTCTGAGATCTGGCTTCCTCATCTATAACGGGAACACAAGTCTCTCAGATGCTGCTGTCTCTCTTTGCTCGACTACCTCAGTACTGACTTTGCCACCAGCTCCTCTGTGAGTTGAAGCAGACATTGACAGATATTCATTTGAGGACAGTCGTGGCAGGGAGACTGGAAGAAGGACTAGGAAATTCTTATTTATGGTCACCACCTAGGCAGGAGGCAAGGATGCTTGAACTGCTCGGTTACATTGCAGGAGGATAGGAGACCATAGAGAGAAAGCTAGGAGTGGGCAGGGACTCTGAGGGAGGGGCAGACCATCTAGAGGAGGCCTGGAATAAAGGTGATGTCAGTGGTTTCAAGCAACTTTGAGGCTGGCAGAAAAGAAGTCTCCATTGACCAGATTCCTTTTAGAACCTTTTGTTTGTTTGTTTTTTGTGGGTTTTTTGTTTTTGTTTTTTTTGGGTTTTTGTTTTTCTGAGTCAGGGTTTCTCTGTAGCTTTGGAGCCTGTCCTGGAACTTGCTCTTGTAGACCAGGCTGGTCTCGAACTCACAGAGATCTGCCTGCCTCTGCCTCCTGAGTGCTGGGATTAAAGGCATGTACCACCACTGCCCAGCCTCCTTTTAGAATCTTTAAAAGAAACTATTTTTTTTTTGCCAGTCGGTGGTGGCATATGCCTTTAATGCCAGCACTTGCCAGAGGTAGGCAAGTATCTGAATTTGAGGCCAAAGTAGTCTATAGAGCAAGTTCCAAGACAGCCAGGACTATATTATACAGAGAAACCCTGTGCCAAAAACCAAATACATACATATACATACACACACACACACACACACACACACACACACACACACACATATATATATATTTGAGTGTGTGTGTCTTGGGAGTACACCACATATGTGTGCAGGTGCCCTCCAAGGCCAGAAGAAGGTGTCAGATCTCCTGCATCTGGAGAGGCCACTGAGAACCAAGCTCAGGTCCTCAGGTCCTCAGGAAGAGCAGAATGCACTCGCTCCAGCCTCGTGGCTCCTTTGATGCGATGAAAGGGTCTCGTGCAGCTGTGTGCCCATGCACCATAGGCTGCTGGGACAGGATGGCTTCCCAGTTTAGCCCATTGCCTTCCACACAGGTAGGCCATGCTCAGCAAACAGCCCTCGTGATGGTGTTAAAGAGTCATTCTGGAGGCTGCAGGGGAGAACACTGTCCCTTTAAGGAGGCCTCACTGGAGACCCCTTCCATGGTGCTGGTTGGCAGCAGCAGGGCTCCTCCCTGCCTTCTGGAGAATGCTTCTCAGGTAATTATACCTCCCGGGCTTCTCATCCAGCACCTTCAAAGCACCTGTGATTCTGGTGAGCCCCGCCCTTGCCTTTGAAGTCAGGTTTACCTGGGCAGGCATGCAGAAGGCTTAACAAATGAAGGCAACTCTAGACTTGGGACACCCAGACCTCCTATACTAGCCCCTCAGCTCCCTATATGGCCCCTGCATGTTCAGGGGGATTTCTCCTGTATTCGTTGCTTTTCTTCCTGTTGTGACAAAATGTCAGACATAGCTTAAGGAAGGAAAACCGCATTTGGACCTTTTATGATGGGGCATCATGGCACCCGGAACGGGAAGTTGGACACACTGCACCCAGTCAGGAAGCTGGGAGAGATGAAGGCTGGGGCTGAGCTCACTGGCTCCCTCTATCCAGTCAGTAGGACAATGCTGCCCCCTTCAGTTAAAGCTTTCTAGAGACACACCTGGACGTGTCTAGAGTCACACCCAGAGGTTCTAAATCCTTCACAAGGATTCCTTTTTTAAGGGCCTTGTTTCTCCCTCTCAGCTGCCAGCGCAGCCCAACCCTGCACCTGCTCGTCCCTTAGCATGTCTGTGCATGCGGACTGCTTTAGCAGGGGTTTCACCCCTCCAGGGTTCTAGGGACAGGTATGGGTGCAGCTGGGAGACACAGAGAGTTCTCTGGGTCTCCAATGTGGGCTCACCTCGCCGATTCATTCACACATCCCCAGATGTTCCCCCAGGAGCAGCCTTGTTCTGTTTCCTATTGACCACCTGTGCCCTAAATGTCACCGCAAATGTCACCACTTCAGCAGGAAGGATGGCCTGGGTTTTCTAATGCTGACTGGTCACCAGCTTGGGGGGGGGGGATGTGTCCTAGATTCATTTCACAAGTTGTCATTGGGCTCACTGTGTGCAGGGCCACTCAGGGTGACTGAGTCCTTGTGCCTCGGTTTTCTCATTTGTCAAGTGGCAGTCACTGTTGCTTACTAAGCTAGCAAGGCTCTGTGAATCTTTAATTCCAGTTCCAGGGGATCTGATGCCCTTTTCTGAGTTCGGGTCCCAACACTCACAAAAGGCAGCTTATGGCTGCCTATAACTATACAGTTTCTGACCCCTACACAAACCCACACAGAGACACATGCACACACATACACATAATTCATAAAATAATTTAAAAATAATTTTTCAGTCAGGTGGTGGTGCCTTTAATCTCAGCACTCGGGAGACAGAGGCAGGTGGATCTCTGAGTTTGAGGCCAGCCTGGTCTACAGAGTGAGTTCCAGGACAGCCAGGGCTACAGAGAGAAACCCTGTCTCGAAAACAACAACAACAAATACATACATGTAATTTTTTGTTTGAGACAGTATCTCATTGTGTAGCCCTGTCTGGCCTGAAGTCACTGTGCAAACCAGGTTGACCTTGAATTCACACAGACCTATCTGCCTCTGTCTTTGGAGCTCTGAGATTAAAGGTGTGCCCATAAAATATCTTAAAGAAAGAAGCTGCCCACACATTTTATATCACACACAAGTTTGCACGAATGAGATGCCCAGTGTGTGTTTTATGAATAATGTTTTCCTTTTGTTAAAAACGATTTATTTATATTTTTGTGTATGTGTGTCTGTATATGTCTTGTGTACTCAAGTGTGTGTGGAGGCCAGAAGAGGAGGTCAGGGTCTCTGGAACTAGAGTTATAGGTGGTCTTGGAAACTGAACTCTAGTCCTTAACCACTGAGCCGTCTCTCCAGTTCTTATCTTTTCCTTCTGTACTGGAGGTTGAACCTAAGATCCCGTGTATGCGAAACAAGTGGAAACCTCACCGCCGAGTTAAAGACCCAACCTTTCTTTTACTTTTCATTTTGAGATAGAATCTCATAAAGTTGCCTGGACTATCCTCAAACTCACCCTGTAACCCAGGCTCTCCTTATGCTCACTCTGTAGCCCAGGCTAACCTCAAACTCACTCTGTAGCCCAGGCTAACCTCAAACTCACTCTGTAGCCCAGGCTAACCTCAAACTCACTCTGTAGCCCAGGCTCTCCTTATGCTCACTCTGTAGCCCAGGCTAACCTCAAACTCACTCTGTAGCCCAGGCTAACCTCAAACTCACCCTGTAGCCCAGGCTCTCCTTATACTCACTCTGTAGCCCAGGCTAACCTCAAACTCACTCTGTAGCCCAGGCTAACCTCAAACTCACTCTGTAGCCCAGGCTAACCTCAAACTCACCCTGTAGCCCAGGCTCTCCTTATACTCACTCTGTAGCCCAGGCTAACCTTAAACTCAATTTCGCGCCAGGCCAGCTCTCTTCTTTCCTTCTCTTACCTTCTCTAGATGCCTCTCTTCCTCTCCTCATGTTCCTTTCCCTGCTTTTTATTGCATTTATTTATTTTGTGTGCACACATGTGTAAAAGGACAACTTGCAGGCGTCTGTTCTCTCCTTTTACGCATGGGTTCCAGGGATAGAACTCAGGTCATCAGGCTTGGGCAGCAAGCAGTTTTCCTTACTGCGCCACCTCACCAGCTCCTCTCTTTGGAGACAGGCTCTCACCCTGCAGACCAGGGTAACCTGCACTCACCATGTAGCCTAGGCTAGCTTCATGCTTGCGACAGTCCTCCTACTTCAAGCTGTAAGTGTCTGGGACACCGGCAGGAGCGGCTGCAGCTCCCCTCCTTTTATTTTCAGGCTTTGGAGACAGGGTCTCATGTACCTGAGGCTAGCCTTGAATTTGCTATGTATCCAAGGCCGGATTTGAATTCCTGATCCTTCTGCCTCTGCTTCTCAAGTGTTGATGTTATCAGCACGCTTTCACATAATCAGACTGTGGCACTGGCCCTGAAAGAGGGCTTCTGGGGCAGCTGAGGAAACAGAGGGACTTGCCCAAGGTTGTTCTGCCTCAGTTCAGAGCGGGGCTTCAAACCAGGTAGTTTGGCCACTGTACAGGCTATGGGCCTCCAAAGAACCACCCCATCCTGATGGCTTTGCCCTACTTCCTGTTTCTCTGCTCTGGGTGAGGTAGCATTTCAGTCTCACAAGGCTCTTCTTTTCTGGGTGACCCTAGAGGAGTAGCCTCAACTTCCTGATCTGCTCCCCTGCCCGCGGGCAGTTTCTTCCCCATGCTCCTTCTCCCCTCAGCTGTAATCCTGCCATTCTTCAGGTATTCGCCATCTCCCTTTAGATTTCCCTGGGTTCAGAAGAACTCACCCCGCCTACTGTCTCTTGAGGCATGACCTTTGTCCAGGCTGGCTCATCACACACACTGGCATTTCCTCTCTTCAATGATTGGCTCAGAGATGGGACCCTTATCACAAGCCGGGCCAATTAGGCAATCCTCGGACAACTGGAATTCTTGGGAAAGAGGTACACTCTCAGTCAGGGGGTGAAAGGCCAGCTGGGAATGCAGCCAACACCCCCCCACACACACAGCGGGAGAGTGAGCAAAAGACAGATAAACCAAGGCACCCCATTTGCCCCTGTATTGTAGCCCTCAAGTCCTCCACCTTGAACCTAAGTGAGCCCATTGCATCTGTGTTTAGCTTACTTTGTATTAGATGCTAGTCTGCTGCCACCAGAAGGTTTGACTCTGACAGGGCTTAAATCGGAGGTTCAGCAGCCACTGCTCTGGACACAGCAGCGAAATACTGGAAAATGGGGAAACTTAGGCTCAGAGAACAAAGTTACAGGCCTAAGGCCATTCTGCTGGGAAACACTCCTGCCTGCTAAGCAGACGGACTCTCTGGTCACCAGAGTTGGTCTTCTACAGTGTACCTGTAGACACAAGGATAACACAGAGGCTGTGGGAGAGCCGGGCCCCTCATCAGCATGCATGCCAGAGGCCTCTGCTCTCCCCTCCCTACCTCCCTACCAAGAGCCAGGAATGGACTGGAAGGAGGCGGAACCTGACACTGGACTTCAGTATTGGGTAGACTTTGTCTGTGGCTCTTTACCGAGCCGGGCATGGGAGCTTACGGAGAGATAGTGACCCTGCATCCCCACCCCGCAGAGGGCCTCTGTCTCCGCAGCAGACAGATGACGTGTGATGTACAATGGGAAGAAAACACAGATGGGCCAAGGCCTCACTTCCTGAAATAACTCCTCGCTAAGTTCGGAGATATTACATGCTTTGGAAAACAAATTATAGAAAATTAAAAAAAAATCACTACTCACAACGCTGCCACTTGCGCGGATGCTTTGACAGCCCATCTGCTACAGCTCCTGCCGACCTTTCCCTCTCAGCGCTTTTGAAAATAGAGTTCAGGCCAGGCCGCCACACAAACTTCTTCTGACCTTTATCATATGATACCATCCCTAGTAATTTCCTCCACAGCCAGGCTAACCATGTTGAGAGACATGTTTTTAGACTGTATAATTACTTTTAACTTTGTATATGTGTGTAGCATGAATAATGAAAACCCAGAGACAGATATTGGAGTTCAAGCTGAAGATCAGAAAAGCAAAACAGCCAAGTCATAGGAGAAGTCTCACCTCTACCAAGGCTGGGCGACTGCAGACTGAGCCCTGAGCGCTGTCTCCTCCCGTTTTATATTCCCCTTTAGAGTACCGGGATAAAGGTGTGAGCCACCATCACACGGATCCACTTCTGTATTGATTTTGTGTAGCCCAGGGTGTCCTTGAACTCACTGAGATCCCTTTGCCTCTGTCTCCCAAATCCTGGGATTAAAGGTGTGAGCCATCACTGCCTGCCTTCTAGTGGCTTAGTTTTACCCTCTGATCTTCAAGCAAGCTTTATTTATTAAAACATAAATATCACACACATACACACACACACGCACACATGCGCAAGAGTGCCAATGCCATGCAGGCCATAGCAGCGATATTATGTTCATATGTCCATAGCAGGGAACTGAATTTTTGTGCTCTGCAAGAGCAGTACATGCTCTTAAGGACTGAGCCTTTCTCCAACTGCATTAAGAGACAATTTTTTAAAAAATTTTCTTTTTTTTTAGATTTATTATTTATTATGTATGCAGTATTCTGCCTATATTCTGCCTGCAGGCCAGAAGAGGGCACCAGATCTCATTACAAATGGTTGTGAGCCACAATGTGTGTTGCTGGGAATTGAACTCAGGACCTCAGGAAGAGCAGTCAGTGCTCTTAACCTCTGAGCCACCTCTCCAGCCCCCATTAAGAGACAATTTTAAGGGAGTTGGCGAGATGGCTCAGCAGTTAAGAGCACTGGCTGCTATTTTTAGAGGATCTAAGTTTGATTCCCAGCACCCACGTGGCAATTCACAACCATCTGTGACTCCAGTTCCAGGGAATTGACACCTTGTGAGGGCACCAGGCATGTACATGCAGGTGAGACACTCATACATAATAATGATGATGATGATGATAATAATAAATAATAATAATAAAAGAGGCTGTTATCCCAGCAGTGTGTGGTGGTACACGCCTTTAATCCCAACACTTGAGAGGCAGAGGCAGGTGGATCTCTGTGAGATCGAGGTCAGCCTGTCTGGTCTACAGAGCTAGTTCCAAGACAGGCTCCAAATATAGAAACCCTGTCTCGAAAAACCAAAAAAAAAAAAAAAAAGAGAGAGAGACAGAGAGACACACAGAAAGACACACAGAGAGAGATTGTTGTTTTAATGTCTACATTGAATGTCATTGTGTGGATTGTGTGGATCACCCAGTTTCTTTAGCCTTTCTTCGGTGACTGCCGGGTTGTTTCTAAGATTTCCTTAGGGAAAAATGAACTCAAGAAGGATAGGGAGCTGTCTGTAACCCCACAGTCTGGGAGGCTAAGCAAAGCATCACCATAAATTAGAGGTCAGTGTGGGCTACATAGTAAATCCCAGCCTGAAATGAGCGACCGAATGAGGCCCTGTCTCAAAACAGGACCAAGGACAGAACAGCTGTGGCCCGGCTCAGCGGTACAGCAGCGTGCCCTGCATGCAGAGACCTTGGGTTCTAGTCTCTGTAGCAGAATAAGTGAACAAACAGGACGAAAAGGAACAAGAAGCTGGTACCTGCTGTGGTCCCTGAAGGAAACTGGTGGGTACCAGAAAGGGGGCGGAGCTGAGGGCGGGGAAAGACGTTCGTTCGTCATTGATGGGCAGGTGTAAAGGAGATTGGCCTAGAGGCTGAAGCAGGGTAGCGGCTGCAGACTTGGAGAGAAGGCTGGCCCCCAGCTCCTTGTTAAACAGCCTAAGTGGTGAGGGGAGCTTCTTTTTCAAAGAGGAGCAAACAGCCCCCCCCGCAACACCCGCCGCCCCCGCCCCGTGTGCCATCTGCCAAAACCTCGGTCACCAGGTTAGGTGACTGTCTTGGGGCCTTTTCTGGCAACTCATGCGTAAAATACCCACCACTTGCCTGCGCCTCTGCCAGACAAGGCTTCTGTAAGTTGAGCCTGAGTAACCCTGGCCAGCAGAGACTAAAAATCTGGATTTGGATGTGGTTTGGCCCAACAGCTCTGGAAAGGACAGGAGCTATCAGAGTGAGTCTGGTTTGTAAGTGGGGTTGATGAGGTGAGAGCTGGGGGCAAGGACTTTGCCCTAGAGAGCATAACAGGTTTGGAGGGGGAACCAGGAAGTTGTGAATAAACAGGGGTTTCAAACCTGGGTTGGAAAGATGCCTTTCTTTCTTTCTGATTATTTACTTATTTATCTTTTGGATTTTTGAGACAGGGTTTCTCTGTGTAGCTCTGTCTGTTCTGGAACTTGCTCTGTAGTCCAGGCTGCTTTGAACTAAGAAATCCACCTACATCTGTCTCCCAAGTGCTAGGATTAAAGGTGTGTGCCAACACTGTCCAGCTTATTTATTTATTTATTTTTAAAAAAATTTATTTATTATGTATACAATATTTTGTCTGTGTGTATGTCTGTAGGCCAGAAGAGGGCACCAGACCTCATTCCAGATGGTTGTGAGCCACCATGTGGTTGCCGGGAATTGAACTCAGGACCTTTGGAAGAGCAGGCAATGCTCTTAACTGCTGAGCCATCTCTCCAGCCCCAGCTTATTTATTTTTTTGAGTGACTGTCCCACTATCAACAGAGACCCACTGGTTTCTGTTTCCCAAGTGGTACAATTAAAGGTGTGTGCTACTATTCCTGGCTTTTTTCTTTGAAATAATATGTATGTATGTATGTATGGATCTATCATCTATCTATCTATCTATCTATCTATCTATCATCTATCTATCTATCATCTATCTATCTATCTATCTATCTATCTATCTATCTATCTATCTATTCATCTAGTGTTTGTGTCACTATGTGTGCATGTAAGTCAGAGGACAACTTGTAGGAGCCAGTTTTCTCTTTCAATCATATAGGACCTAGCGGTCGAGCTCAGGTGGGCAAGCACTATTAATTACTTGCTGAGCTGCCTTCTTTCCTGCTTGGGGTTTCCCCTTTGGACCTAGCTATTACATTTGTACATGTTACAGATACTTTCTGCACATTTGCCACGTCGGTTTCTGTCAGGAAACAAAGGGTCTTTGCTCTTGCTACACTCACTTTTCCTGGTCCCAGAAAAGACACCAACCCCAGAAAACAGGAATGACCCTGCCCAGTGGTGAACCAAGGAGTTTAGCACAACTGCTTTTAGGAGAAAGAGTGAAGGGTTGCTTACAGATGCATGGGTGATTAGAAAAAAAAAGTCATGCCAACCCAGCATGGGTAGTGATCTCCCCTTAGCTTTACAGGAGTGCCCCTCCCTTGCATTCATTTTCTGCCTCCTAAATACTCCAACACTCTCAGAGGCCACAGGCAGCGGTGCTGTGAGAGTCACACATTGCAGCTGTCTCTAAGCCCTCACCCATGTCGCCACAGTCGGTTCAATAAACTCACTGGTTCATAGAGGGAGGTTTGTGTGGCATCGTTGGTCTGTTGTGAGTGCTCTCCCCTCACATCTGCCAAGAAAATGTTAATGCAACCGTCTTTCTGGAACTTTCTTCTCCTGGAAGAAGACAAAGAATAAAATATAAAAACGATGTGCTTCGCCTTTAATCCCAACATTTCAGAGGTAGAGGCAGGCGAACCTCTGCCTTCAAGGCCAGCATGGTCTACAGAGTGAGTTCCAGGACAGCCAGGGCTACCCCCTGGTTCGAAAAAACCAAACCAACCAAACAAAAGCCAATGTGCTCATAGGACAGGGCTCGGTAAATGTTGGATGTGGAGTGCCTGTGGGGCTCGGCAACCTTATTCTGGTAGACATTTGTCTCAGAACAATCCTGCCTGGGCTTCGCTAGTGTAACCAGCAAAGCACACCTTTGCAGGTGTGGCTGGGGAAACTCCAATCCCTGCAGGTGCAGGGGCATGGAAGCTGAAGGCCATCGCTGACTGTGGGGACAGCAAGAGGCCTGTGTCCAGGGAAAGGAGGAGATGGAGTCAGGCATGCCTTGGGAAGGAGAATGCCAGACCAGGGCCTGTGCAGACAACTGAAGATGTTGGTGTCTATTTGGGATTTAGTGAGGAACTAGTGGAGGCTTTTGAGCAAAATGCTATAGTGCAACTTGGGTTTTGTTTTATTTATTTTATTTTTGTGGCATAACAAATCAAACCCAGGGTGTAATGAATGCTCCTCGGTTTTTTGCTTGTTTGATTGTTTCCTTGTTTTTGTCTTTTCTTGTTTTTTTGAGACAGGGTTTCTCTGAGTAGCCCTGGCTGTCCTGGAATTCCCTCTGTAGACCAGGCTGCCCTTGAACTGCCTGCCTCTGCCTCCCAAGTGCTGGGGTTAAAGACATGTGTCACCACTGTCCCGTTTAGATCTGGGCTTTAAAGGAATCCCTCTAGTTCCCACATGGACAGATTGGCAGAGGACAAGGTTAGAAAACCCGAGCTGTCTTAGTTCACAATACCTGGTCAGAGCCTGAATCACATGGTAGGAGTCGGGTGGGATGTAGGGGGTCAGAGTCTAGGGGTACAGAATGTTCTACCCAAACGGATGGGGGCGGGAAGGGATTCAAGGATGATTCCAGACCTTCTGACCTGGGGACTGGAAGCAGAGACGCAGGAATGCTGTGGGAGGGGAGGCTGCTGAGCCCTCTTAAGTAAGAGGCGTCGGTAGACAGTTGGAGCTGAAGATAAAAATAAACTTGGTTGCATATTACGCATTTCAGTTAACTGGGTAAGACGTTTGGGACCTTGCAGATCAAAATGGGGTAGGGGACTGGAACGACACTTGCAGAATTTGGTTACTTAGGCGGCCTGGAACGAGGTGGGGCAGAACCCACGGGATCTGGGTGGAGTGGAAAGAAAAAGCCTCTTGGTGCTTTGCAGTTTCGTTTTGAACAACTGCACAAAACGCTCCGTGGAAGCCCGTTCCATAATCCCACACCCACCCTACACGTCGCAAATGGTCACTAGATTTCCTTTCGCCTTCAGCGTAGGCGCAGGAAAGGCTTCAGAGAATTGAAGCGCTAGCCAGCCCACGGGTGTTCAGGGCAGAGTCTGTACCCAACGGGTCAGTCTGTGCATCCCAGGACCGTGATGGGTGGGACTCGGAAATCTGGGCCTTAGGTCTCTCCCCAGAGCGTCTGCGAGTTGCTAGAGGACAGAGCCCAAGATTCGGTAGTGGGGCTTCGCAACGCGCGTCCCCTTTAAGGCTCGGCGAGTGACCTCAGTCGCGCGCTCCGGCCCCGCCCCCGCCAGCGGCGCTGCCAGCGCGCAGGCGCGTCCAGGCGGCACCGGCGGGGCTCAGGACGCGCCAGCGGCGGCGAAGGTACCGGGCTGCGGCGCCGCCTGCTCCGCCCGCAGTCGCCAGCGCCATGGGCTCCTGAGGTACCCGGGCGGCGGGATGCACGGGATGCGCGGGGACCCGACCAGAGCTGCGCCTTGGGGAAAGCCCCTCTTTGGGGGCTCCCCGCGGGGAGGAAGGGACTCACAGGCCCCCGCGCGGCCCGTGGGTGTGCCCGCTCCGCCAGCGTGGCGGGGCCCTGAGAGTAACCGGACCTGCCCATGGGGGAGCAGGGATAGGCATCGCGGGGCCCAGCCTCTTACCGGTGGGACTGTGGGCACCGCGGTGGGTGTGCTGCATCCAGCCTGGCACCGCCGTCGAGGCGTCCGTCCCCTGTGTGGTGGCCTTGACCTGGCCAGGTGGTCGGTCCTCGGAGCGGTACAAGCGTACACGGGGGATGTGAGAGCCTTGCCCACAGGTCAAGTAAATTTGGAGGGGGACAGATAGGAATCCGGGGACCCCAGGATGTCGGTGTTCAAAGGAACCCTAGAGATTGGTTTGAGAGTGTGCATCCGACCTATGTGTTGTGCCTGTATTTTCCTGGGCACGCCCTTGGATACTTTGCTTGAATAAGACCCAGCGCTAAGGGGCTCCAGGTAGTTACAAGGCAAGGGAGTCTGGGGAATGGGCCCGAATTTCTAGTCTGTAGCCTTTCTGGGGGACTGTTTGAGGCAGGTCATCTCATCCTTCCCTCCCTTGCAGGCTGTGGTGGGGGCAAAGCAGGTGTCTGCCTGCCTGATACCTGTGTGTGAGGTGAAGGGCCATGTATTATTCATCTGGCTGCCAGGTGCTGTATGTAAGGAGAGAAGTAGCAATCTGTGCCCTGGAGGCTAATGCTTGCAGACTCAGTCAACACACACACACACACACACACACACACACACACACACACACACACACACACGGCGGTAGCAGCAGCATCAGTGAAGGTGCAGGTTTTAGAGGTCCGGCTTTCCTTTTTTTCTTTTTGTTTTGTTTTTCAAGATGGGGTTTCTCTGTGTAGCCCTGGCTGCCCTGGAACTCACTCTGTAGAGCAGGCTGGCCTCAAACTGGGAGACCTGGGATTAAAGGTGTGCCCCTGGGTTAAAGGTGTACACCACCGCCACCTCTTCCTGAGGTGGCTTTCTTGACAGGCTGTTCGCAGCATCCCTTCCCATGTCAACATGGTGGGCCCTTGGGCTCTTTGCACATCTGAACATCTTGAGAGTTCTGTGTTGTGCCAGAGTTGGAAGGGAAGGGTGGTGTTCACCAGGACACAGATTGGATGATCCAGGCATCTGGGAACTCTGAGGTGGCAGGGCAGAAACTGACTTGGAAATAAGTAACTCCAGGGATTCCAAAACGCAAGACAAAGGCAGAGGAGTGCAGAGGTGGTTTTAGAGCTGGGTGTCTGGGAACAGGCCAGTGAAAAAGACTTCAACAGGAAAGGACAGTTGAGCCCAAGCTGGGCGACTGACATTCCTCAGGGCCTTTTTGTTTTTCATGTGTATTTTCCGTGTGAGTAACGTATTGTGCATAGTTGTGGATGAGGAAACTGAGGCAGCAGGTGGGGGGGCATTAGTGACTCACTTGTGAGCGTGATACAAATAGACTGGTGGAACCCATCATCCTTGAGTCAGGAACCATGTCTTGCCAGGTTGACTTAACTTACTGAGCATCTACTGTGTGCCAAGCTATCTCTAGTCCCTGCCATGTCCAGTTTCTCCTTGATGTCCCTGGAGTAGAACACGGAGGGACTGGACCTGTTACCTGCCTCTAGGGGCTCCCCATCTGCGGGGGAGGTGGACATAGATGGGTGGAGAGTCTCTAAGTATTGTCTAGGGGCTGGCCTGGGTGCCCTTGTGCAGTCCTGCGGGACAGATTGTCAGTTGCTCCTAGGGCGGTGGGGTTGAACTAGGAAGGAGTAGAGGGGTTCTAGATGGGAAGGATGTGAGTGACCAGCTTGTCCTAGTTCAGGGCATTGGCTGAGTTCTGTGGACCTGGACTCCTGTCTAGGGATTGCGCTCTCTCTCTCTCTCTGAATCGGGCTAAGGCACTCCAGGCACTGAGCCATGTCCTCAGCTCTCTCACATTCTATCTTCGAGGTTTTGCTCTTGTTTGCCGGCCGGCCTGCCCAGTCCTCTCCCCAAGAGGGGCTCAGTGCTATTTCCAGTCCCTGCTGTGCTCATTTCTCTCTGTACGCTCCCTGGAGTAGAAACTGCTAGGCAAGGCAGGGTACAGCCCTTTATTGTTTTGAAAGCGAGTAGCAGCAAATGAGACTGGGGATTTGGTGTGAGTGCTAGGAGGCCTGAATCTGGGCTCTCAAAGTTCTATATGGGGTCTGCCTCAGGACCTTGGCTGAGGCTTTGGGGGCAGCAAATACTGAGTATCACGTGTGTGCCCTGAATTTGCTGGCTGTCGGGGAAGTGAGGCCAGAGTCCTGGGTTGGCTGAGGTAACTAATACATTTGAGACAGTGCTCTCTCTGCCTGTGGTAGGAAGAGGGCACTGAAGGGGCCCAGAGGACAGTAGGAACAACAGTTTGTTTCTTGAGCGCTTGCTCAGTTCAGAATGCTTTCGTGACTTATCTTTTCATCTCCACCATCAGGTGAGGCGGGCTCACCTTTCAGATCACAGGGGAGTTGGTCCCATCTCCATCTTGCTCTTCCCCTCTGCCCTGGGGTGTGCTGGATGCCTTGCTGGTCCCAAAGGACTAGGGATTTGGTACTGAGGAGGAAGAGGAGGCCTCTAGGTAGCAGGAGCCCCGAGCAAATATGGAGGCCTGGCATGCCTCCCCTCCCACAGGGTTTTGATTTGGTCCTGGTGTGGTCAACAAAGAACCTTTGAAAGTTTGAGAGGAAGTGACAGGCACAGCCCTGTGTTACGAGGCTGTATCATCACCCTGCATCTTGCTTCCTTCATTCTGGCAAATAACTCCAAGATGACCTGCCTCCTTCCTGTTTGCTGCCCCTTTGGTCCCTGGTTTCCCTTTAGTCTGCATCTGGTTTTCTTTTGCATCTTCTGAGCCGAAGGTTACTGTGCCCCCAGGTCAGGCATCTGGACCCTCCCTTGGAATGGTTACCTGCTCTCCTGCTGGCCTCTTCTGCTTTCTGTCATTTGGGTTCGCTGAACAAAAACCTGTTGGTTGGTTGGTTGGTTTGTTATTTGAGCAGGGTCTCATGTATTCCAGGCAGAACTTCAATTGACTGTGTGGCTAAGGATGACCTTGAACTTCTGATCCTCCCTAGGATTACAGGCACGTGCCATCTGCCCAGTGTATGTAGTGCCGCACATGACAGGAGGTACTTCACCTGCTGAACCAACCCCAAACTTGTTTTCCTAAGGAGTTCCTGGAGAACTCCTGATTCTCCAGGGATCCTGGGGTCATAGCTTCTCACATCCCAGCTTTCAAATATCCTTGGGACTTAGGGTCTGTTATCCACTGTCTGTGCTCTGAGCACTCAGGTACAGCGATAGAGCTGGTAATGGAGCCAGGCAAGCTGGGTGTAGCTGTGAGCTCTGTGAAGATTTGCCTGCTCTACTTTACTAGGGACCTGGCTGGCTGGCTTTTGATACAGTGACTTGCCAGTCCTACCAGAGTGTGAGGAATTAGAAGCATCCCTTATCTGGACAGAGGCTGTGAGATTGTGCATGCCCCACTGGAGGGTCTTTGCAGAATACTGCTGAAGTGCAGCTGTGTGAGGAGGCGGGGGCTGTGGGCTGTAGGACATGGCATGAGAGTTGGGGGAGAATACCAAGTTGAGTGCCCTAGCATGGGCAGTTGAGCGGTCAGGAATCTGGGCTAGCGAGGTGGCTCAGTGGGAAAAGCACTTGCTCTGCAAGGCTGATGACCCACCTTTGATCCCCAGAGCTTGTGGTAGAAGGAGAGAATCAGCTCCTAAAAGTTGTCTTCTGACGTCCGCATGTGCACTGTGGCATTCCTGTGTGCACATTCACACACACACAGACAGACACACACACACACAAATAATAATAGTAATGGAAAAACTAAAGTTTAAAATTAGAGACTTCATAGAAGGTTTGAAAATGGTTAGTGAGAGCAGGAGAGAGGGAACTAATGAGCTGAGCCTTCTGGTGACCTGGAAAGAGAGTGAGGAGTTGTAGGTCAAATCCATGCTTTTGTTAGCACCGTATCCTTGGGCAGGTTGCTTACCAGCTGTAATTCATGTTTTTTAAAATTAAGGCAGTCAGGCGTGGTGGCACATGCCTTTAATCTCAGCACTCTGAAGGCAGAGGCAGAGTAGATGGATGTCTGTGAGTTCTAGGCCAGTCTGGTCTACATAGCAAGTTCCAGGACAGCCAGCCTGCATAGTGAGACTTTGTTTTATTGAGATAATTGTTCCAAGCTATAAAACAACAAATAGTTAAGGTGGTGGTATTGCTGCACATAATCCCACTACTTGGGAGGTTGAGGCAGGAGGATGAGTTCAAGGCCAGCCTGAGAAGCACATCCTTACAACAATACCTAGCAGGACTGTCATGCCTGTTCTTTGAAGGTGATTTCTGCTTCTCAGAGACCAGAACAGGAAGACAGAGTTGGCACCATGGAGGGATCTGAGTGGGCCCCCCTAGTTTTAGGTTGTCTCCTGATTCCTCCTGTACTGTTTCTGCTGTGTGGAGTGTGAGATATAATGTATGTCTTGCCCAACACACACTGAGAAGTCACGGGCAGCGTTTCTTTGTTTGTTTTGTTTTTTAAGATTTATTGATTTTTATTTTGAATGGATGAGTGTTTGCCTGCCTCCTAGGGAGGTCAGAAACAGGTTTTGGATCCCTAAGAACTGGAGTTACAGATAATTGTGAGCTGCCATGAGGGTGCTGGGAACTGAACCCGGTCCTCTGCAGGAACAGCCAGTGCTCTTTTTTTTTTTAAATATTTATTTATTATGTATACAATATTCTGTATTTTGTGTGTGCCTGCAGGCCAGAAGAGGGCACCAGACCTCATTACAGATGGTTGTGAGCCACCATGTGGTTGCTGGGAATTGAACTCAGGACCTTTGGAAGAGGTCTTAACCTCTTAATGCTCTTAACCTCTGAGCCATCTCTCCAGCCCGCAGCCAGTGCTCTTAATCACTAAGCCAGCTCTCCAGCTCCAGTCAGCAGTGTTCATAGCAGCCACCACTGGAACTCTGCTTTTCAGAGCCACATGCGGAGGGCATTCAGGACTGGACTTGGCCTGAGCAGTCAGGCAGAGGTGCTCACATCCCTAGCTGCTGCCCGAGAGCGACATAGCCAGCTGGCATGCAGCGTCCAGGGGCTTCTGCCTGCAGTTAGCAGGGTGTCCTGTCCGGCATGAAGCCTGCACTGAGGAGGTGCTGAGGTGGTTTTGAGGGAGCAAATGGAACAGTGGGCAGTTAATGGCTCTGCTCTTGAGGTATGGTGGCTCCTCCATGGTGATCAGGACATCCTGTGTGTTTCTTTGATTTACTTAGGTTTTGTTTGTTTGTTTTGCTTTTTGAGACAGGGGTCTCTTTGCATAGCCCTGACTGTCCCTGGAACTCATTATATAGACCGGGCTGGACTTGAACTCACAGAGATCCATCTGCCTTTGCCTTCAGAGTATGGGACTAAAGGCATGTGCCACTATGCCCAGCAGTTTATTTTATTTATCTAATAATTTTATTTATTTATTTTAGACAGGGTCTCCCTGTATATTCCTGACTGGCCTGGGACTCTCTACATTGATGAGGTTGGCCTCAGACTCACAGAGATCTATCTGTCTCTGCCTCTGAAGTGCTGGTATTAAAGGTGTATACCACCATGCCTGGTTTGTTTGTTTGTTTGAGATAAGGTGCCGCGTAGCCTGGGAGCCCTGTAGCTCCTGGTCTTCTTCTGAGTGCTAGTATGTACCACCGTGCCCAGCTCCAGAACAGGCCTGTCTGTTGGGGCTGAGGTTATATCACTGGGGCTAGCAGTGCCCAGTATCCTCCGACAGGGGATAAGGGAGGTCTCGGGCTTGTGAGAAGGCAGGAAGCCCAGCAGACACCCCCTTTTCCTTCTCTGGAGTGGAAACCGGAGGGGGAAGATCCCACCCAGAAAGCCTTTGTGCCTGACCCGCGTCACTTCCAGCTCTTGTGTGTGTTAGAGAAAGCCACACACAAAGAGGTGAACACTGACATAGCGAGAAGGTCTGCAGTGTGGGTCCGGTGCCCTGCTGCTGCTGGTGGGGTGGTTCCTGTTGATTAAAGCTATCCTGGGTCACACAAGACCCCATTTAACCCCTCCACACTTCCCCATAAAAGAAGGGATTACCGTTGAGTTTGATATATTTTAGGTAGGAGCTTACACTACCTCACTGTTTACTGAGTGTGGGGTCACAGGCATTTGCCTAGGTTGTTATAAAGTTGGCTACAGGTAGAGAGAGTGATGGTTCTGGTACTTTGCTTGAAGTTCTGTGGGAAAGAAGAGGTCTTCAGCCTCCATCCTGGCCAGTACCGTGGTGTGAATGATGGGCAGGGAATCTTTAGAGCAGGGCATCCTCAGAGCTGGAAACTGGAGTGACCTTAGGACACTTGCTGTTCCTAACTTCCCTTCATAGTGGGCTTCTTAGCCCTCTGCCCACCTCCCTGTGCCAGGTGGGTTACCAGTCAGAAAGCCTGGTCAACAGCAGGAGGGCCACAGTTTGGAAGGTTGTGAAGAAGGGTGTGCATACACCTGTTGTTTCTGTTCCAACCTCAAGTCTGAACAATGATCTTGTGAAGACTGTTTCTCTTGCTGAGACCAGCAAGCCGTTTATGTGGGTGTCATGGCCTATTCCAAGATGGCTATTCTCTTCTCTCTCCCTCCCCTCTGAGGTAATTGCATCTGTCATTCTGAAAGGGATTTTCAAATCAGACGGCTTCCCCACCCTGAGGTACATCTGGCACCTGTATTTTTCTCCTGGTAAACCCCTATGGGCAAACTGCACCCTATCCTCTGGCAAATGGCTGAGGCCTCTCACTCTGCAGGGCGCAGCTGTTCTCCAAGGCCCATGGGTCATTTATAGAAAAGCTCTGCTGTAGCTGCTGTAGCCTCTGGTTCACATCTCTGTTTATCTCCAGTGAGCAGTAAACGGGGATCCCAGCAGCACCCTCAGCACAGTGATGGGTGCTGGCAGTGTGTGTGTGATCATCTTTATATTGTTAATATTGACATGTATTTATTACCCTGATTCCATCTTCAGTATGATCGGTGTAGGACTTTGCAAGTGATGCTTCCCAGTGGCCTCGGCCCTGGGAATAAGTATTCTTATTCTGTGGATGGAGAAACTGGGACTCAGGGTGAGATGCCTATGGTCCTAGAAGGGAGCCCCAGGCTTTCTGGCTCTTCTTGACCTGACCTGACCTGAGTGTCCACCAATTTTGCTCTCCCCCAGATAGATCGCAGCATCTGGGGAAAGCCTGGCATACCAAGTTGCCAGAGGTGGAAAGTGTATTATGAAGGTCCTGGTTGATCTTGAGGACCCAGGAGGCAGCAGCAGTGTGCTCTGCTTGGGGTGGGCTAACGGGCAGTTGAGTCGAAACTGTAGATGGGGGATCATGGCTCTTGGAGAAGAAGGGAGGTCCTTCAGACAGTGAGGCCATGTGGAACACACAGAGACCTGGGACACAAGCAGGTGACATAGCCCGGAGGTGAAGTGAGTTTGGGGTTCTGTCTCACCTCCAGGAAGGCATTGCATGACGCATGAGTGTTACAGTGTGCTTCAAGGGAGCAGGCTTGTGACAATTGGGATTGGCCTCGACTGAGTCTTTGCTTTATGAAGCAGCCACCCTAGTGGAGTTGGGGCCTTGGTGTTTTGTAGTTCTGCCTGTCCGTGGGGTTGGGGCCTCTGTGTGGAGACAGGTGGACCACCTGGCTCTCTCTGGCAGAGATTTTTTCTAGTAGCTGTGCCTGATTTGGAGAAGAGGAGGAAGCCCTATCCTGCTGGTTGCATGTCCTCAGTTGCCCTCATTCTCGGGGAGGACACTTGGATTAATGTCTGAGACTACCCCCATCCTCCATGACTGACTGGAGAGCAAAGCTTAGGTGGGGTGGCTGTTGGGCACGTGAGTTATGTAACAGCGATGGCTCAGGAGTAGGGAGGGTGGATGTCGTGTGAGTGTCTGTCTGACTGTGATGACCCCACAGCTACAGCAGGAAGGCTGATGAGAGGGGCTTTTCTCTCACTTGGGAAGGTTAGACTGGAAGCTAGAGGCCTTCGGCTCTCTGTCCCACTACCCGGCACTCCCGGCACTCCCCTGCATACCAGTACCTTCATTCAGAGGCATCAGTTAGGACTGGATGACTTGGTGACCCATTCTGTCCATCGGGACATCAGAGCTGGAGGTGGGAAGGGATGACTGTCTAGGTCTAGTATTTTCAGTCTTCCTTTTTGGCAGTGCTGGGGTAGACCTTGGAGCTTGTGCATTGCTAGGCAGGGGCTCTACCACTGAGCTGCACCCCCCGTCCTGGGTCTCCCCTCTTTTGTGTAAGTGAGGAAACTAGTTCATGGGCAGAAGATTGAGTGGGTTGGGTCTGATCTAATGCAGTACTGTCACTCAGCTCTGCTTGTTGAAAACTCGGCTTTTCTCTGTCCTTTTTCCCTCACCACCTCAAGTATCATTTTCAATACCAAGATTCGTTCCCTAGGTGAACAACTTAAGTGCACTCCCCTCTATCTGAAGGTACATTTCTGAGCCGCCAGAAACCACATGAAGATTAGCCTACAGAGGTGTTACCATATGAGCAGAGTGATCGGTTTACACGGCTGGGCATTGCTGTCACTTTGGACTCAGCCTCAGTGTCTATTTACAGGGAGACACAAAGAAGTTATGGCCTGTCCAAACATGGGATACTGTGCAGTCATGGCAGAGCTGATAATGGCTCAGGGGCTGTCGCAGATAAACCATTGAATGAAAGCAGCAGGTGGAGGGCGCTGCGTGAAACAAAGGAGGTGTTGCTGTATATAGAGGGTCTCTGGGCAGCCACAAGAAGCTGCACCTCTGGGCTGGGGTGTGCAGGTGCTGGCCTTGCTTGGTGAATGTCCTGTGTGCCTTCTTCTACCCACAAGGAACAGGGGCTCAAGAACCTGCCCATAGCTAGTCCAAAACTCCTTTGAGCGATCTTCCTACCTCAGCTTCCCGAATGCCACCAAGCCTAGCTCCCCGTGTACTTCCGATGGCTGAGACATGTGAATGTTACATCCTTTGCAGAAAATCAGACAGGCTTAACTGAACTCACCTCTGGCTCAGTGTAGGAAGGCCAGGGCACCCCTTCATGGGCGGCCAGCCTTACTTAGGCATCTGACCTCATCTGGTAAAATACACACCTAGTTTTCACAAAAGGGTCTAAGAAAGGGCATGTGGGGGTTCCTTAGTGAATAGGACCTCTGGATCCCCAGCTCCTATTGTGGAGTTTGTCACTTTAAACCCAGGGCCTCGCTCAGTTCACTTCCTCTGGAGCCTTCAGGGCTTTCCCCATGGGCAGCCAAAGCCCTGGGTGTCCCAGACCTGTAGTGGCACTTTGAGTTATGCTTGCTTGAGAAGCTGCTTTTTGCACTGCTGGTGTCCCTGGTGCCCCACCTCCATGCCTGTGCTCATCCAGCTCCTTGGCTTCTCTCCTTCCCTCCACAGCAGCCCCAGATACCAGTTCAGTGCTCATGAGTGTCGGCACTGCCCTCTGCCCTCCCCACAGTCTGTTCCCTGCTGCTGTCACATGGGACTTTCTACACTGTGGCCCAGGTATCCCATTCTTCCCTGGGCCTCCGTGTGATCACTTACCCTCTGTTGTAATAACTCCTCACAGCTCAGTACCTGGGGTTCACTCTGCCTGGTTTGAGCATCTGGTGCATGGCGGTGCAAGTCCCTGGTGCCTGGCTTCTCCCTCCATGTGTCAATGAGGCCATCCAGCTTTGTAGAACTGTCCTTTGTTCTTTTTCACTGTGGATGTGTCCTCTGGCTGAATTTGATGCTATTTGTGTAGCCTTCCTGTGTGGACAGGCATCTGGACTGGGGCCTCTTGTGCTTTTGTCTTGAGCCCCATGCTTACTTTGGGGGTGCGCGCCAGCGTGGGCTGCCTGCTCACTGCACGTTTGTGAATGGAGTTGATTGATTGGGGTTTGCCACCTCCTGATCCTGGACTGAAGTGAGACTTTGCTGAGAGGCACCTGCATTGGTCCTTGTTTAGGAAGCCTGCTCCCAAGAGGCCGTGGGAATGTTGGGGTTCAGGATTCTGCAGTCATGTGCTCAGTACTAGATGGGACGTTAACTAGCTGTCATTTTAGAGAGGCTCCAAAGCTTAGCCTTAGAGGATGCACATTGATCTACTTGTTCTTGGTGTGGAAGAGAACTGAGCAGCCAGAACTCAGCCTGGTACTATTGAAAACAAAAAACAAAACCACTGAATTTGCTGGGCATGATGGTGCATGCACTTAACCCCAGCCCTCTGGAGGCACAGGCAGGCAGATCTGAAACAGCCTGTGTTGTCTACATAGAGAGTTCTAGGTCAGCCACAGCTACATAGTGAGATCCTGTCTTAGAGAAATCAGCAACAAAACCAAATAAACCCCACTGAATTTGGGGCTAAAGTGGTTTAGAGCACTTTCCTCTTGCAGAGGACCCAGGTTCAGTCCCGCACCCACGTGGCGCTCACAATCTTCCTAACTCCAGCAGTTCCAGGGGGTTCATTTCCCTCTTCTGGTCTCTGTAGGCACTAGGCGTACATGTGGTACACAGACATAACATTCTGTCTGTTAGGCGAAGCATTCACACACAATCACACATTTTTAAAAAAGCAAACAAAACAACAACAAAACCTCAAAGAACCCAAAGCAAAAGCACTGAATTCAGGGCAGTTGTAAATAATCCCCTGCTGAAGGACTTGGATTCCTCTGCTGTTGCCTTTTGCTTCAACGTCCCCCACTCCCATTGGGCAAACAGGGCCAGCCTGGGTACGTTTTCCTCTCTGCTTCAGCCTTTAGTGGCCTGTCTGGGGGTGTTGATGGGAAGGCATGTAGGAGAAGTGGACCCCTGGCCTGTCGTGAGTCATGTGACCTTTTTCAGAAGGCTAGCCAGGCAAAGCTGCAGCTGCTGGCCAGCCACTCTTTCCTCTAATCCCCTCTGGAGAAGGGCCAGCCTGTGGCTGTCGCCTATCTCTGATGTGGGTCAGCTTCACTCCAAAGGCAGCCACTGGAGCTGACCAAGCTGAGCAGTCCCCAGAGGCCTAAGGGCTCTGCATTCCCGGGCTGGAGACTCAGTAGCAGGGAGCCCCTGTGGGGAGAGGGGAGGAGTCTTGTAAAAATGGACGCTCCTCCAGGGGATAAAACAAACAAGAACAAAACTTTCTCTCAGGGTGTTTGTAGTCACATTCCAGAGAGGAGCCTGCCCACCTGTTGCCGAGCAGCCTGGCCTGTGTACGCAGCTGCCTGAGCACACATTCCATGGTTACAGCTTGGAAAGGTTCACATCTGAAATGAATGAACAAAAACCTGACTGGGTGTTGTGGTTCATGCTTATAAACCCAACACTCAGGCTGAGGTAGGGGGTCAACCTGAGTTTAAGCCAGCTTGGGCTACAGTGAGCCCTTGACTCATAAAAGCGGGAAGTTGGCATGAAGTGAGACTGGAGGGGGGCTTGGTGGCTAAGAGTGCTTGCCACATGCACAACCATGAGGACCTGAGTTTGGATCCCAGCACCCACTTAAGCTGGCTGTGATCTCAAGTGCAATTGGAATCCCTGTGCTGGGGTAGGGACCTGAGCCAGGAGGATTGCTGGGGTCTGCTGGCTGCTAGCCCGAGCCCAAATGCTTGAACTCTAGGTTCAGAGAGAGAGAGAGAGAGAGAGAGAGAGAGAGAGAGAGAGAGAGAGAGAGACAGACAGAGAGAGAGACCTTTCCTCAAAGGAATACCTGACACCCTCCTGGTCTCTGTATACATGTAATACGTACACAGACACCACACACACATCGTATTCACATACCACTTAACACACACATACATGTACTACACATACACCCTAGATACCACATATATACCCACACATACCCCATATACACGCAACTCACACCACATACACACACCAAGCATGTATATACCATGTATAGATGCACACACATACATGTACATACACAATTTGAAGAAAACCAGTGACAGAGGTAAGGCCAGCCTGGGCTCAGAGACTGATAGGAATGTGACACCCCACCCTATCGCCCCACGATGGGAGGATGTGGTGGCGGTGGCAGTGGCAGCAGCACATGGTACTTGCATCTTGTTCTTTCCTGGAAGCTCCTGTGACTCGCGTGTGGCCGTGTGCCCTTGGTGCCAAGCAGGGAGAGGTTGCATAATTTGCCTCTGACACACAGCTAGAGTTGGCAGAGCTTGGAGTCAGGTGTAGGTGATCTGACTCCGGGGCTCAGGGTTGAAGAAGGGCAATGTGAAGAGGGTGGTCTCCCAGAGGGACCAGCGACCCTATCTTTTCGTAGTGAAGACTGCAGGTGTGGAATGTGTTGGGGAGGGGAAGTTTACTGAGTGGGTTTCTGGGTTTGGCATAGATCATTGGCAAGGACCTGGTTGAACTTTACTCTCGACCGTCCTTCCTGTTTCCCACTGATTCTGTGCTCTCAAACTTCTGGCTCAGCTTCAGCTCCCTCGGTCCTCTGGGGTACAGCAGAGGGGATGTTGTGTGGGCTGCTCCTTGTTTTTGAGCTGGGTTTGCTCAAGCTGGCTTCCTTCTTTCCTGTTAGCCACAGACCCCACCCCAACATGAGCCCAGCCCCTGTGTCATGGTGGCCCCATAGGCGCTCTGCCTGGGTGCTCTGGCCAGATGAGCTCTCTTTCACACGTGGCCAGAATGCCATCTGTGGCCTGCACACCACCTTGCAACGACTCTCTGTGAGGCCTCCTTGGCACAAGCCTGCTCAAAAATTAGGACACAGGCCAGCTCCACATCATTCTCCATCCCTGCTGTGTCCCCTACCCCCGAATCCGTGTTCAACAGTTATATTCTAGCCCCTACACACTTGCTGCCTGCCGCCCTCAAGGTCGTAGTCCCCGCTCTCCCGGAGCTCCTCTCACTGGGAAGGAAGGTGTTGAGTGACCGATAGCATCGCAGTTTAAAAGGCCGGGAGAAAGACCCTGGTAGGAAAGTGGCACGGCGGGTGTGGTAGAGGGCGGCGATGTGCAGGCAGTTGAGGACAGAGTTCTTCAGGGAAAATGGTCCCCAAGGCAGATACTCCAAGACATGACCTTTGACCTCCTGAAGCTTACATTGTTGTCATGGAGAAGGCAGGAGTAAGCTCACCTGTGGTCAGTGTCCCTAATTCAAGGAACTTCTTTATTCCAGAAGTAGGTAGCCCCTTGCTAGAGCGTTCCAGCTGGTGAAAGCCTCTGTCTTCACAGACTCCTTCATGTGCCCCCCCAGGCTGTAACAGTCCTTTGCTCTCCTCGGTGTGGCCTTTCCAGGCTGGAAGACAGATGTGACTCAGCATCCGTCCTCTGCCCTCTCTATACCCTCCCTCCAGCCAGACACTTGGGTACTCAAGCCACGCTGTAAAGTGTCAGTAGTGGGGAGGGTTCTGCTGACAGAGCCCACAGAGTAGCCTGGGGGCTGTAATTCCAGGCTCTCCATCACTCAGTTGCTCACACAATTGCCTTTTCCTGTTCCCTTTTGCATGCCTGGCATCATGGGCCTAGAAAAGCAGCGAATGTTGGAGACAGGCATGCAGGCCTTCGCACTGAGCACATCCAGGTTCCCATGGAGTGGGCTGGGCCTCGGGGTGGTGGTGAGGTGAGGGTTTAAGGTTTTGTGATCATGCGGACCAGGGCGAGGAGAAGCTCTTGGACACTCAGAAGTGTGCTCACACGTGGCACGACAGGGTGTCTGCTGCTGATACTCAGACAGGAGACTGAGACTCCTGACAGTGCTGAGTGGATGTAGAAGGCAGGCCTTGTAGCTCATGGGCTCTCTAGGCATTCCCCCTCTCCACCATGGTAGACTTAGAGCTTGCAGAAACCACAGATGCTCCTCCTCACTCAGCAGCAGACTCGTTTCCCAGCAGATACCTGACCTGAATTGAGGTGAGGCTAATTATAGCCTTTAAAAAGATTTTACCTGGGTGGGTGAATTTCATTTTTCACCATGGAAGTGCTATGCACGGGAAGTTTGGAGGGTTGTCTAGACCCCTGTGTGAATGCCGAACCATGTGCAATTCTGTAACCTATGTATTTACCTACTTATTTATTTAATTTTGTGGAAATAGTCTCACACACCCAGACTGGCCTCAAACTCACTGTGTAGCCAACACTAGTCAGAAAGCCAACTCTTCCTCCATAGCTCTGACATTACTAGAGGAAGCCAACTCTTCCTCCATAGCTCTGACATTACTAGAGGAAGCCAACTCTTCCTCCATAGCTCTGAGATTACTAGAGGAAGCCAACTCTTCCTCCATAGCTCTGACATTACTAGAGGAAGCCAACTCTTCCTCCATAGCTCTGACATTACTAGAGGAAGCCAACTCTTCCTCCATAGCTCTGACATTACTAGAGGAAGCCAACTCTTCCTCCATAGCTCTGACATTACTAGAGGAAGCCAACCTCTTCCTCCATAGCTCTGAGATTACAGACATGAGCCATCATGTCTGGTATATATACTAGGGGTGGAACCCAGGGTGCTGTGCACACCGAGCAACCATTCTGCCCACTGAGCCACATCCCCAACCCTGTATCCTTTTGAAAGTGTAGATTATTCTGGTTTGCTAAGCTCATTGACTCAAAGGCCATGGCAACAGGACAGTATGCACCTTTGCTCTGCTCCCCAGATAAGAGCCTGGTCACTTGTTCAGGTCCAGCTCAGGTGACAGCACACAGATTCCAGCTCAGCTACCCAGGACTCAGGATCTAGGACAAAGTACCAGCTTGAGGCCTGGCCTCTTATGAGCTGCAGGCTGGCGGGTGAGTGGTGGATGGTGGGGTGACAGTAATCACTGGCAGGTGGGCCACTGAAGGGACCAAGCAAGCGCTTGGCTTTACTTTCTGTGTGATCTGCAGCCTGGGACCAAGGGGCTAAGAGACTGTGCTGTAAGAAATAAGGACAGAAATATCTGCAGAGGGCTGGAGAGCTAGCTCAGTGGCTGAGAGAACTGCCTGCTGTTCCAGAGGTCTTGAGTTCAATTCCCAGCAACCACATGGTGGCTCATAACCATCTGTGGTAAGATCTGGTGCCCCCTTCTGGCCTGCAGAACACTGAATATATAAGGAATAAATAAATCTTCTTTAAAAAAAAAAAAAAGAAATATCTGCAGAAAGATGAGCCATGTTAGTGACCATTGCTTGCTGTACTTGTACACTTTTATCAGCAGTGGAACCCTCAAACTTGCCATGCTTTTGATCCTAGCACTTGGGAGGCAGAAACAGGTAGGTCCCTGAGTTCCAGGCTAGCCAAGGCTGTGTAGTGAGACCCTGTCTCAAAGCAAAACAAAACAAACGAAAGCCAAACGTCGCTGTGAGATGGCTCGGTGGGTAGAACCCTTTCTGTTTTAACCGTGAGGACCTGTGCTTGGTTCCTCAGCACCCATATAAAAAACCGGATGTGACTGTGCGTACTGGTGGGGCAAGATGGTTGGAGCTTGCTGTCAGTCTAGGTTCACTGAGGGGCCTGTCCCGAGGGAATAGGTGCAGAGCAGTAGATGACACCTGGCCCACTCCCTCCTTTGGCCCCTGCGCATGTGCACACGGGTGCACACATAAACAGCACGCATACACAGATAGACAAACACCGGGCTTTTTGAGCATGCACCTCCTTTTTCTGGGTTTTGATGTACTGATAAGTGTATATAACTTGCCTTTCCCATTACATTATATCTATAAGACCCATTCAACATAGAGGTCAGAAGACAAGCTGAAGATGTCCTAAGTTTTAAAGCTGCTGGTGTCACTTAGAGTGCAAGCCCTCTGGCTTCCTAGGCTGACATTTTCTGGGCAGTGGAGCTTTGGTGCAGTGGAAGGCCTGACTGCCGTCCTTCCGTGCCCAGTTTTCGTGGCTCCCTCCCCCAACAAGACTCCCTGCCCATGCCGCAGCCCTGGGCAGTGCTTCTCCCTTGGCTCTTCTCAAATCAGGTTACTCACTGTCCATCCCAGCCACGGGCTGTAAAGGAATTATCAGAATTTAGCTGGAACATTTCCGTTTCCTGTTAGTCAGATGTTCTTATAACCCAAACAGACGACATTTGCTTCAGTCTCTAACACAACCAAGATTCTCTGGGAATTCTTTAATCAGCTAGAAAATTCACTTCATAGTATCTCAGAATTTGAAAACTTTTTTTTGGGATTGTTTTGTTTTAATTTTTTTTTTTTAAACCAATGCCAGCCATGGTTTTTGATTACAAAGCTCTGCACCAGTAGTGCCTTCCATCCTTGTGGCTTCTGCTGGTGGTGTCCTAGGCCTCTCAAACAGGCTCTTTCCTGGGAAGGAATGTCACAAATGTGCCTGAGGACATTTTGAAGACAGGTCTAGGAAGCTAGCCTCCTACAGCCTGGTAGAACTAAATGCCCACACCAGTGGGACAGTTCCTCTTTCCTTTTCCGTGCTTAAGAGGAAGGAAGCACCTGGCACCGAGTCCAGCCTCAGTTTCCCTATTGTTAAGTTTGGCCACTCAGATTATTTTTCTGCAAGGTAAGGAAAGGAGACATTCTCTCTCTTGGGGATTTCCGCGGTCACTCAACTCAGTCTCAGCTTTTGTGGTGGTTTTCATGTTCTGCCCAGTGAGTGTTTCATTATGGAAAATTCAGTACATGCTGAAGAGCCTGTCTCCTCCCCTCCCCCCACCACAGTCTCAGCAGTTACTCTGTGTGCTCTTACTCCATTTTTCTCTCTTCCCTTAAGAAAGAACGCCAAGCTGGATGCTGTGCTCAGGCTCTGGAGGCTGAGACAGGAGAATCTTGGAAGCCCAATCTGGCCTTGAACTTTCGAAATAGCAGGGGGTGGCATTGAGCTCTGCTCCCTTTGGTCTGTCTCCCAAGTGCTGGGATTCCCAGTGTGCTGTCATCTGTGTCTGTGCAGTGCTGGGGCTGAACCCAGGGCTTCAGGCATGCTAGGCAAGCACTCTGCCAACTAAGCTTCATCCCACAGAGACCTCTTGAACACAGAACACAGAATCTTTGTTAGTTTGTTTGAGATAGGGTTTCTCTGTGTAATCCTGGCTATCCTAGACCAAACTAGCCTTGAATACACCGAGACCCACCTGCATCTGCCGGCCTCCCAAGTGCTGAGATTGAAGGTGTGAGTCCCCACCGCCCAATTTAGTACACAGAGTTTAAGGCCAGTCTTGGGCAGTGGGGATGGGCGTGAGATATAATATCATGCTTTTTTTTTTTTTTGAATTTTCGAGACAGGGTTCTCCGTAGCTTTTTGGTTCCTGTCCTGGAACTAGCTCTTGCAGACCACGCTGGCCTCTAACTCACAGAGATCCGCCTGCCTCTGCCTCCCAAGTGCTGGGATTAAAGGCGTGCACCACCACCACCTGGCCTATCATGCTTTTTTAAAAAAAAAACTATTTATTTATTTATTTATTATGTATACAATATTCTGTTTGTGTGTATGCCTGCTGGCCAGAAGAGGGCACCAGACCTCATTACAGATGGTTGTGAGCCACCATGTGGTGGCTGGGAATTGAACTCAGGACCTTTGGAAGAACAGGCAATGCTCTTAACCACTGAGCCATCTCTCCAGCCCCTCATGCTTTTTTTTTAAAAAAAACCTATATTATATGTCAATATGTATCTCTACATGCTGGAGACTTTAAAATCTATTTTAGGGCTAGAGAGGTGGCTCATCAGTTAAGAACACTTGTTTCTCTCCTGAAGAAGACCTAGGTTCAGTTCCCTGCACCCATGCAGAGCAGAGGCCTACAGCCATCTGTAACTGTATGTCCAGTGGCTCTGACCCAGTCTTGTGGCCTCTGGGGCACAGGTACACTTGTGATGACATAACATATGCTGGCAGAAATACTCACATGCATGAAATAAAAATTAAAAAAATCTAAAAACAAAAATCATACAAAAACTAACCCTCTATCTGAAACAAATGGAGACCCACAGGAATTACAGACCTAGTATACAAGGTGCAGTGCTCCCTCCACGGGCCATGTCTGTCTTCCATGGAAGCAGGTTCACACAGGGCAGCACCATAGGAACCGGGCTGTAAGGTTTCTCTGGTTTGCCAGGCCGTGGTGGTGCACGCCTTTAATCCCAGCACTGGGGAGGCAGAAGCAGGTGGATCACTGTGAGTTCGAGGCCAGCCTGATCTATAGAGCAAGTTCCAGGATCGCTTAGGGCTATTACACAGAGAAACCCTATCTCAGGGGGAAAAAAAAAAGACTTCTCTGGTTCTATAGTGTCACCCATGAGAGGGCATGTGTCTGTGTGTAGTTCTGTGTGGTTTATCTCATGTGAGTTTGTTGGCCCCTCACCACTGACTGTCAAGATACCAGCTATCTCATGATTAGAAGAAACCTGCTTACACAACGTCTCTTCTCACTGTCCCTGGCCTCTGCTCACTGCTCTCCTGAGCTCCGCCTTTACAGCCTTGTCGTGTTGAAAACGCTCTGTAAATGGGCTCTGTTTCTGACTTTTGAGATTGGCCACTTTAACTAAGCATGTGCCCTCGAGGTAACCCCATGCTTTCTATTTTAAAGTTCCTTCTCTTGGCAGGTTTCCAGTCCCGGGCCTGACTTCTCTCTCTTTGAGCAGGTCTTGAGTTCCATTAGAGCCGCTGGTTACTGCCACAGTGTGTTGCTGCTGCTGTTGCTGCTGCACCCTAGGGTGATGGTGCGTGCAGCCACAGTGTAATAGTAATAGGAGTCTCCTGAATAGCTCTGGCCAACAGAGAGAGCTTCCTGTGCCTAGTGTTGGGGCCTTTGTTTTTCCAGACAGGATCTAGCCTGTTTCATGTAGCCCTGGCTGTCCTGGAACTCACTGAGTAGACCAGGCTGGCCTTGAACTCAGAGTGCTGGGATTTAAGGCACGCGCCAATGCCTGCTGCTGCCACCACCACCAGGCAGACTTCCTCTTTTTTAATACTGAGTAGTTGTCTGAAGTCTGGATGTAGAGATTTTTTTCTCCCCAGTATTCACCTGTTGACAGAACTTTGGGTTGTTCTCGGGCTTTTTAAAGGAGAAGGGCTTATAATAGCTAACGGTTCCTGGTTGTAGTCCATCGTGGTGAAGAGGTCAGGGCATCAGGAGCTTGAAGCTGCTGGTCAGCATGACCTCTTCAGTCATGTGTGTGCTCAGCTTGCTTTCTCCACTGTTAGACCGGTCGGGATCCCCTGCTTAGGGAATGGTGTCGCCTACTGTGGGCAGACTTTCCCACCTCAGTTAACATAATCAGGATACCCCTACAGACAGGCTTAGATGCCCACCTCCCAGGGGATTCCAGATTTTCTCAAGTTGCCAGTTAAGTTTGACCATCACAGTAGTTGTAAACTCCTGAGCTCAGGTGATCCTCCTGCCCCAGTTCCTGCCAGTTGTGTAAGAAAGGCCCAAACCAGCCGGGCGATGGTGGTGCACGCCTTTAATCCCAGCACTCGGGAGGCAGAGGCAGGCGGATCTCTGTGAGTTCCAGGACAGGCTCCAAAGCCACAGAGAAACCCTGTCTCGAAAAACCAAGAAAAAAAAAAAAAAAAAAAGAAAAAGAAAGGCCCAAACCATACTCTGCCTGGCCTTCACTGGTGTGCTTGTGAGGTGCAGTTTCTCTGCTTTCTCGCCAGCATTTGGCATTGGCACTTTTTCTCGGTTTGTAGTTCTGGGGTACCTCTCTGTGGTTTTCATCTTTTTCTCCATTGTCTTTTGATGCTGTGCTCACTGTGTATCAGTGTAGCCAAACACTCTTCATATCTCCTGTCTCTTCAGGTTGGATGGTGTAGTTGAGCCTGTGACTGTTTGCTATGCCCAGGTTTGTGCTGCAGACACCCTGCCACTCTGCGGCGCATCTTTCTTAGCATAAAAAGCTTTCGCGCTTTCTTTCTCCCCTTTCCTAGAGAGTTGGAGTTTATTAAGAGAGATAGTTTTAGCTGGGCGGTGATGACCACCACCTTTAATCCCAGCACTCAGGAGTCAGAGGCAGGTGGATCTCTGAGTTCAAGACCAGCCTGGTCAACAAAGCGAGCTCTAGGATAGTCAGGGCTGCACCACAGAGAAACCCTGTCTTGAGAAACACACAGATGAACACCCTCCACCCCCCACACGACACTGTGCTAGAACAGTAAAGTAGTTGGAATTCTGAGCCTTTTCTTGTATGTTCCTTCCACCTTGAGGAACATGGACTGTATGTGAAAGGGGAGCCATGGAGAGCACGTGGATTAGAGGGACTGTGCCAGCTGCAGTTGTCCCAGCCACAGTCCCTGAAGCTCCAATGCTGAGCTCTGCCAGGGAGACATCTGTCTGTCCTAGGTATGGAACGCTGGCCACAGGGTCTCCACCCTCCTCACCCTCTGCTCACACTGGGAACCATTCGCGAGGTTAGCGTGTTGTAGACTGGACTGCAGATGTTGGCAGCCTCCACGTGGGCCTTGTGTCTGGGTGGAAGAGCTGCTACACCTGTTTCAAGGGACCAGGGACTAATGTTTGTGAGTGAGGGCATTGCTTTAACTGTTGTCTGGGAGTGTTCTAGAAACCTTCCAATCTTTTGGTGGGGGCTGAAAGCCAAGTTCTACCTCTTTTTTTTTCCTTTTTCCAGGATGCAGATAATGTCACTTTAAAGTTGACATGAGAGAAAAGAAGACACATGTGAGATAGTGTTTGGGGGACATGCTGGCCATTTAGGGGTATTTGTTCATGTTGTGCCCACCCCCATGTTTATTCTTTAATCTGACAGGCGAAGACGTTGATTTACAGTGCAAACCTTCATAAGGAAACTCTCAGGCGCTAGTTCTCAGCCTGGCAGCCGCGCCTGCAGCAGCTATTCTTAGGCTGCCGCTGTACCACCAGTCTTTATATATAGACACCTTCTCCGTTTTTGAGTTTCCCAATTTAGGCGCCTTCTCCGTTTTTGAGTCTTGAATCTGTCTTTTAAGTGATGGGTTAGGGATTGTTTATGTGAAAGAAAAGAGCAGTCTAAGGGATCAGCCTGGTCCCATGTTCTGCAGGAGCGACAGGTAGGTGTGGAGATGAGGTGATAGAGGGGAGCTAGGCAGGGTGCGGCTCGCTCATAGGACAGGTGTGAGCTGTTTGGACCCCACATAAACCCCCGGGGAGTCTTCTGCAGTGTCACTACATTCTGGCCTGGATATCAGTTCCTGCACTTGGAAGGGACTGTGAGCTTGGTCTCCAGGACTAACAGTGAAGCTGGGGACGCAAGCTTCATTCAGGCCTCTTCCCCAGTGTCTGTGATGTTCACCGTCTCTGCTTTTACTCCTCTCAGAGTTGTGGCCAGAGTTTGTGGTTTGGGCAGTTGGTCTTCCAGGTCACCTGATGGCGGAAGACATTGACTCTTGTCAGTAGGTGGCAGCACCGAAGAGGATGAGGCTTGTGGGCTCTGAGCTGGGGTAGAGGGGGCAGTTGGACTCCTCCTCCCCAGCTGCTGTGACAGTGCTGGAAACTAGCCTGTTTCTCACAGTTCTAGAGGCTGGGCAATTGAAATCCAGGCGCTGATCATACCAGTGGGGCCCATTTCTGGTTCATAAGCAACTCTTTTTTTTCTGTGTCTTCAAATTGCAGAAAAGGCAAAGGGTCTCACATGAAGATACTAATCCTATTTGTGGGGTTTCTACCCTTCTGACCTAAGTACCCCAAATACCCTACCGCCTAATGCTGTCACTTTGGCAGTCAGTCTGGGGCATCAAACTCCTAAGAGCACATTCTGGACGACCCTGGAAAGCTTCACTCTTTGCAAATGGCTCAGGTCTCTGGCCCAGCCTTGGCCTCCATTGGTAAACACCGTGGGTACCTGAGAGCAGCTCTTTTCTGGACCGTTTGGAGTTACTGTTCCAGGTCACATGGGACTCCAGCTCTCCTCCTAGAAGGGCATTGGTTCTGCAGAGTTCCATCCTCTCCAGCCTTGCTTTCCCACCGGGACTTCCTTAGTGTCGGGTTCCTCAGTTCTGCCTTGTTCTTTGTTCATGTTTTCTTTGAAATATGGATTAAAGCCAGTAATGAAGTTGAATGGTGGTGGGGATTCAAAGACGGGAATTGGAACTGCCTCTGAAAGGTAGGCGTGTGTCACTTAGACAGTAACGGCCCCTGAAATGGATTGGAGTATCCGTCTAGAAGTACATAGGCAGGGTTTCAGGACGCGATGGTTGCTGGGGGCTGGCATGGAGATGAGAGGCCGAGTGCTTACACGAGTGAAGTCCTGGCTTCTGTAGCTTGCAGTTTGAAGGCACACAGTTGGGAAGAGCCATGAAGAAAGCACGGCCGGGTCCAAGGGGTGGATGGCTGTCAGCCATTAGGGAAGTCAGAAAGTCAACTACCAAGCTCTTTGGGTAGATGTCCCTAGCAGTAAGATGGTTTACCAGATCAGGGTGGTCCACATTTGTAATCCCAGTACTCAGGAGCCTGAGGCAGAAGGATTGTGAGCTCAAGGTCTGCTTGGACTCCACAGGGGGGTGACAGAAGAGCCCATGAGGCAGTTGTATGTGCCATATGAGGGCTCTAGCTGGCAGCAGCAGCACTTGGGGACTGTCAGGTAGCAGGCAGGTTGAGCTGTTCTTGACAGCTGTGGAGTGGCACTCTTCTGTACCCCTGCATTCCCAGCCATGTTTTGGTTTCCTAACTTTATAGGTAGCCGTTGGGGACTTTTGACAGACAAAGGTCCTGGTCTGACTAAGGTCTTAGAATGTCACAAGGCCATTGCGTATTGGCCTAGACATGGCAGGGCAAGGGCTGAGTAGGGCATGTCTGGGGCCAGAGTGCTGTAGATCTCAGAGGTGCTTCAAATCCCAGCAGAGGCAGAGGCAGGCGGATCTCTGGGAGTTCAAGGCCAGCCTGGTCTACAAGAGCGAGTTCCAGGACAGGCACCAAAAGCTACAGAGAAACCCTGTCTCGAAAAACCAAAAAAAAAAAAAAAACCACTAGACTCACCCAGATTTCTTCTCTAGGCCAGCCCATCACTACTCCAAGAGATTCTCTCAGGGAGCCTGCTGCTGCTGGGCACCATGACAGTGAGGGGGGCTGCGCTGGCCCCAGACCCAGCATTACCCACAACCGCAGCAGCTTCGCCTGGCATCTCTGCAACCCCTGAGGGCAGTCCCACAGCCATGGAGCAGCCTGTGTTCCTGATGACCACCGCCGCCCAGGCCATCTCCGGCTTCTTTGTGTGGACAGCTCTACTCATCACCTGCCACCAGGTACCTGGGTGTGAAGAGGGAGCCTCCATAAATGTCCTGAGTGGTTTCTAGTCCAGCAAAACATCCTGTAGGCAAGCCTGACTGTAGCCATAAGTGCGCTCTGCTTCCTAGGGGATTTCTCCTCCACACCCCGGCTCAGCTGAGGGCAGCTTGTGGCTCTGGAGTTGTCTGCACTTCTCTAACAACCAGAACAGCAAGGATGGGAGGAGACACACAGATATGTGTCTGCCTTGATCTAGAAGTGATACTGTGACTTCTGCCCATGTCTAGCTGAAGCCACACAACTGTACATGTTAGAGATGTCTTTGCAACGGAGAGACTTGAGAGTGTGAGGGAGGAGCTGGTCACATGTATGTGGGTAGCAGCTCAGAGAGGGAAGTCAGGTCTCGAGTCTCCTGTACTTGTGGCCCCAGGAGAGGTTGGGTGCTCAAGAAGGAGGCTTGATGAATACCTCACTGCAGGCTGGGTGAGTCTGCACAGGCCCCTGGCAGTCCCTCACCAGCTGTCATGTGTCTCAGTCTCTTTTAGATCTATCAGTGTCCAAGAGATTGGCTTACAGCAGATGGGATTGTTTTGTCCTTTTCCCCAGTCAGGGCCGGGCTGGGCCAAGAGTGATGTCATGAGAGTTGGGACCAGGCACTGGGGCTGGCTCTTGGCTCTGCTTTCTTCTGCCTCCCTGGGGACATCGCAGTGCTGCCTTGGATGAACAAGCAGCTTCAGGAACAAGGCATAGTGTGAGCACACCACTGTGGCCACATGGCCCGGAGTGTATCTATGTCCTCCAGAGTGAGGCTCCCGTCTGTCCCACCCTTTCTGGCATCTGCTAAGATACAAGGCAGAGGGGCCACAGGCAGATGGCCTTGATTCGGCCCTTGACCAGCCCTTCAGTTAACTCAGCGCTGCTGCTGTGTAACCCTGGGAAGGTGACTCTGGGAAGGCAGAATGAACAGGATCTCAACTTCAGCAACACCGTGGCCTTACTGTTACATCTAGCTGAAAGATGGTTGTAGATGCTGCTCACACCAGCTTTATGTGACACCTTTGATTTGACTCTCATGATGGAAGTTTTATCAACTAACTTCATTGAGCAGGACTAAGTCTCAGGGGTACTTTGTATCAGGCCATGGAACAAGAAGAGCAGAGACAGAAGTCAGGAGCCCACCTCTTCCCTTAGTGCAGGAAGACGAGGGCAGGTGGCCGGGAGGGAGGCAGGTGGGTAGCAGTAGGTCTTGACTGACTGATCTTCCCAGATCTACATGCATCTGCGCTGCTACAGCCGGCCCAACGAGCAGCGCTACATCGTGCGCATCCTCTTCATTGTGCCCATCTACGCCTTCGACTCCTGGCTCAGCCTTCTCTTCTTCACCAACGACCAGTACTATGTGTACTTCGGCACCATCCGTGACTGCTACGAGGGTGAGGACGTAATTTGGAATGGGACTGGAGGGAGGGCTGGGGAGCTGGGGGCCATGGGAGCAAGGGCAGTGCACTTCGCTCGTTCTTTTCTGGGATATGGGGTCTGGGCATCATTTCTCACAAAGATGAGTGTAGATTCCCCTTCCCCACCTGACTCTCCATCTACCCTGATGGATGGGTACACGTGTACCCAAGTCTCCCCTTACAGACGTGCTTTGGTGTGGGGGACCCCAGGACACATTCACAAATACCCAGAGGCAGGAGCACCACCTCTAGCTCATCTTTCTCAGTTCCAGCTTCTCTGGCTGGTGGGCAACTTGTGAATGGTCCTTCCAGGGATAGAAACCCCACGTATGGGTGGGACGATTTACACAGCCACAACCCCATGTGTCCCATGTGGTGCTCTGTTGTGTCTCAAAGGAAAGGACTTGCACCCTCTCATGGCCTTGGTTCCCTAGCTCCTCCCACCATGTCCCCCCTCATCTTTCTTGCCTTCTCCACAGCCTCTACAGGAAACACATCAACTTCCATCCTAGCTAGAGCAGAAAGTAGTTCCTAGTGTTGGGAGCAGGCATGGTCTGGTTTTCCAGCCCTGTGTGGGCCTGAGGCCTGACCCTCATCCTGCCTTTTCCTGAGTGTCACATTCTCTTTGTCCACACGTAGACCAGGCGCTATCTGCGTCTGCAGTGGATGCTGCTCTGCCGGGGGGCTGCCCTCAGTGGAGAGCACAGCCAGGCACATGACTCAGCTGACTCCCCCCCACACTTTGAGACAGAATACACAGCCTAGGATGGCCTCAAACTTTTTTTGGGGTGGTGTCAGGGTCTCATTTTATAGCTCCAACTGGCCTGGAACTCAGAGATCTGCCTGTTTCTGCTCTTGAATACTGGGAGTAAAGGTGTGCACCTTATAGTCTTTGTCTGTCTATCTTTTATGTGTATGAATGTTTGCCTGCATGTAAGTCTGTGTACCACATATGTAATGCCTGAAGAGGCCAGGAGAAGGTATTGATAACCAAGCCAGAATGCTCCTTTGGCAGAGTAGCTAGGGCTCTTAACCTTGAGCCATCTTTACAGCACCAGATCTCAAACTCTTTTTCTTCTCTTTTTTCTTTTGAGACAGGGTTTCTCAGTGTAGCCCTGGATGTTCTGAAAGTTGATCTGTAGACCAGGCTGACCTTGAACTTAGAGATCCTCTTTCCTCTGCCTCCCAAGTGCTGGGGTTACAGGTGTGTGCCACCATATCTGGTTTTATGTGGTGCTGGGCATGGAACCCAGGGCTTTCTAGATGTTAGGCAAACATTCAACCAACTAAGACACTTCCCAGTCCAGTCTGTGTTGGAGGAAGGGGGGCCATACATGCCAGGCATGTACTTTTGAGTAAAGGGACTTGAGTAGCTCACACCGTGAGCTCTACCCACCCCTCTGTAGGGCTGCATTGATTCCCAGTACCCTCCTCCTGGCTGGTGCTCTCATAAATTCCTTCCAGGAGGGAATATAGAGGCAGATGGGGACCTGCTCAGTGCTCCACTGTGCTTGATGTTCCTGGAAGCAGAAACCCCCAGGGAGACTCTGGCTGGGGAAGGGAAGAGCTGAACACCCTTCTCCCTTCAGGTGCCAGCCTCAAGTGGGGCAGCTTCTACTCACCTGGTTCTTATAGAAGCAAAGGGTTGTTTTTGAGCTGTGTATGTGTCTTTGTGCATGTTTGTGTCCCTGAGTCCTGTGTAGTCTAGGGGCAAATGTAGGCTTTTCTCCTTTGTTCGGCCCTGAAGATGGGACATTTTGCAAACTGTGGGGACTTGGGGGAGCTACCATTCTGCCCTTACTCAACATCCCAGAGTAGCAGCAGATGGTGGGTGGCACCCCCACTTCAAAGGCCTCTCTGTTGCTCCCACCTGCCCCAGCCAGCCTCCCTGCCTGTGGAAAGGTTGGCTCAGGAAGTCTGCCACTCTGGGAAGCTCATCTCCTAGCAACACTGTTGTCTCAGACTGCCCATCTCCCAGGGACTTCACAAGCAGCGCTGAGCACCTGGAGCTGAGGCTGCCTGAGGTCACTGGCAGTTAGTGTCTAGAGTCAGCAGCCTGGCCCTCACTCTCACCTGTCCCTTCTGTACCTCTTTTCAGGTCTCTTTTAGTGGCAAAACTAAAAAGGCACACACGCATGCACTCACACACACGCTCATAAACACTTCTCTTTTCTTCACCTTACCAAGGAGACTAGACTACAATTTTTTCTAGGTGTGCATTTAGTGTTTGCATTTTATATATTTAAATATTGTCTAGAGGTGAGCCTTGCATTGCCCTACACTCCTTTTCTTTCATTTCATTTGGTTTTGTGACGGGTTCCATATGCTCGGTCCTCCTGCCTCCGTTCCTGGGTGCTATGTTTGTAGGTGTACCACAGGCTGGCTCCCCCTGCCCTTTCCATGTAGAAGTCTGGGTCTTGCTACAAGTACTGACTACATATTTCATTTTGGGGTTGTCCAGTTTTCTATACTTATCGTTCATTTATTCCTGAGTGCTACAGTTTGAGTTTTTGAATAACCAGCCCCGCTCTCCCTGAGACAGCAGGTGCTGTGTGACTCTGTCACTGCTGGCTTTTTCTTTGACCACATTTCCCTGGAGTCTGCAGTGCTTGCTGGTGAGGCCTCCTCTGCTCAGCTGTTACCAGGTTCTGTCATTCACCTCTTTGGACTTGTGTCGGCTTCTGTACAGCGTGGGCCACCTGTTTCCGTTTCTCCTTTGTTTGTGGTTTCTTCTTTCTGTTGGTCTGTGCCCATCTTTCACCAGCCTCCTGGACGAGCAGGCGCATAGGGGTGCTGACGTGAAGTCCAGAGTGTCCTTATTGAACTGCTCTGTGATTGACATCCCCGGGAAGGGACCGCACCTCGAGGGCGGGTCCTACAGGCCACTTCTCACAGCTTCATCTCCTGGTGCTGCTTCTGGGAAGTCTGCTGGATTCTGACCCTGTGTAGTCACTGGCATATTCTTTGGTTTGTCCGAGACAGGGTTTCTCTGTAGCTTTGGGACTTGTCCTAGAACTAGCTCTGGTAGACCAGGCTGGCCTCAAACTCACAGAGATCTGCCTGCCTCTGCCTCCTGAGTGCTGGGATTAAAGGTGTGCATCACCATCACCCAGCTTTCTTTCTGCCTTTTAAATCTTGTTTTCAACCTCTAAGTTCTGAAATCACAGAAGATAGAGTAATTAATATTCACCATGTTGACAGGCTTGAACTCCCCAACTTAGGACCTGAGACCTTCCCTTGTTTGTGTCTTTGATACTTTTCCTTTCCTTTTACAAATGATTTAATTATTTAAACTTTATCATTTAGTTAGTAATCTGGAAAGAGATACTCACATCAGGACTCAGCAAGGTTGGGTTCCAAAACTACCCAGGTTTTGCTTAATTTGTCTGAATATAAAGTATATACTAGAGTTAAAGCAAGCCAGGACCACCCACCACTAGCCACAGCATACCTAATCTTTGTGTCCAGGTCCCTGTCACTTCATCCAGAGGCCTAGTTCCAGGGCCTTCATGGCGTTCTCAAGTATGAACACTCCTCTTAGCCATGGACTGTAGCATCCATTTGGTTGGAAGTTTGCACAGGTAGGAGCCATAAACCTTGGTGAAGTCAGCAGTCCTGAGTCTTCATCAGGAGCATGGCCTTACTTATATGCTCACTGTAAGGGATTCAAGATCCTAGTGGGCTGAGCAGGGCTTCCAGCAGCCACACATGGACTTGAAACACTTCTCCATCTTTCATGTCTTTGGGAATGTCCACCCAGGGAGGGCATCTTTATGGTTCTCAGCTGTTCCGCCAAGTCCCTCGGAAGTATCGTCTCTTTCCTCTTTTCCTCTCTGGGATTCCTGCCGTGGGATGTGCTCCTGGAACGAGGCTCACGAGTCTCTCACATCTTTTCAGTGTCTTTTTCCTGTTGCTCTCCAAGAGCTGTTGGTTGGCTTGCTTTTCACGTCATCATCTGTGAGCGTCCTTCCCCAGCTCTGCTTCTCTCCCCTCACTGTGATGTGCGCTGGCTCTTCTCTGTGCTTCTCCGAGCCCCCTGTTCTTGGTGCTTCAGAGTTTCTTTTCTCTGGGGATATTAATTACGTTTTCTTCCGTATCAGCTCCTCCTTGAGCTCTTTGCATCTGTTTGATTTGCTTCTCTCTCTCTCTCTCTCTCTCTCTCTCTCTCTCTCTCTCTCTCTCTCTCTCTCTCTCCCTCCCTCTCCCTCTCCCTCTCCCCCTCCCCCTCCCCCTCCCCCTCTCCCTCTCCCTCTCTCCCTCCCCCTCCCTCCCTCTCCCTCTCCATCTCCCTCTCCCTCTCCCTCTTCCTCTCCGCGCATGTGCTGTATGCATATGTGTGTGTGCACATGCAGAGGCCAGAGGAGGTTGTCTGGTGTCCTGTCTATCACTTTCTGTCAGGGTTTTTCTTTGAATCTGGAGCTAGACTGTGGCCAGGAAACCTTATCAATCTTCTGGTGTGCCCCGAACATCCCTCACCCCCTCACCAGCTTTGGAGTTACAGATCCCAGTTGCACATGACCATGCTCGGCTTTGTGGGGATTTGAGCTTGGGTCTCCATGCTTATACAGTAGTGGTATCACCCTCTGAGCCATCTCTCTGCCCCTGCTTTAGTCTTTTACCTTTGTGTTAGAAAGCATCCTCAGCTATCTAATGTCTTCAGCTTTGCTTCCTGATAACTGGGCCTTCCAGTTGAGCATAAACAGTCTTCCCTGTCGTGTTCATACAGACATGAGACAGGTGCTGTGTGATTCTCCACAACATACGATTCCTGTCTTCTGCTCAGAAGATGCAGGCAGGTTGTGTGAGCAGTGGGTTTGGGAAGAGGGCTATGGGAATGGTTGCGTTTCTGCCAATCTCATTACCGCCCTCAGCCGGGCCGAGTTCTAGCCCTTTAGACACACACTCACAGCCTGAAGTTCTGTGTGGAGTCTTTGGGTCACTTCCCCACTTGCAACCCACAACCTCAGCTGCACAAGACTGGGGTCCTCTGGGCTCTACCCTCCCCTTTTTTAAAATTAGGTTTTGTTTCATAGCTCTGGCTGGCCTAGAACTCACTGCTTCTACCTCTGCTGAATTACAGGTGTGTGCCATCACACTCAACTCTGAGACTCCCTGTGTAACCTAGGCTAGCTTTGAGCTTGCAGAGATCTCCCTGCATTACGTGAGCCGCCCACCTGGCTCTTTTGGGGTCCTTGTTGGCACCTCCTTTCCCCCAGGACAGCTAGCCCAGAGCATCACCCAGAGCTTCTGTTGTCTCCCAGCAGTGACTGCATTGGCATTCTTCCTGCCCTTGGTAGTGTGCTTCTTATATGAGGTCAGTCCAATTGTCTAGTTGATTTTAGAGGGGACAGCTATGTGTTACACTCAGGAAGTGTACAACTATACTCGTGTAGATGACAGGGTTCCCATTCTCTAAGGCAGGGGCTGAACCTCAAAGATTTTGGGCCCCTTTCCCAGGATGCTTCAGCTCCATACAGTGTAGCATGAGTAATAAAAACCCAGAGAAGATATTGGGGTTCAAGCTGAAGATCAGAAAAGCAAAGCAGCCAAGCCACTAGAGAGATCTTACCCCTATCCTCAGTGTGACTGTAGACTGCAATGCTCTCCACCAAACCTCAGACTGCGGACTGAACCCTCGTCCCATCTTATAACCTTCTATAGTGCTGGTATTAAAGGCGTGCACCACCACCACCTGGCCTCTTTGGCTAACTAGTGTGGCTGCTGCCTAGCCTGTATGGTTCTCTAATGTGGCTAGCTTTGCACTCTGATCTTCAGGCAAGCTTGCTTTATTATAACACAAAATATCACTATAATACAGCACTCAGCTGATGAGGCTGTAGTTCACACAGCACTGGGAAAGGTCACAGGGCTGAGTGAGAGATAATTGCCGTATGCATTTTGGTGTCTGAGTAGGTTTGGGGTGAGGTAAGAGCCTGGGACTTGGTGACTAGAGACGGAGATGCAGCTTCCTCTGCTCCCTGCAGTATGCTGTGTTACACATGTTTATGTGGTGTTTACAGTTTGGCCCAGGTTCTTCATCATCATTAGCACATTCTTACCTGCTAGTTACCAGGTGGAGTGTGTATCGCACACCACTACACAGTGTGAAAACAACTGCAGGGAGCTGCAAAGCTTGCCCAAAATGACCTGTTAGATGCCTGGTTCTCTGCAGCCAGGATTAGCCGTATGCTGGGCTTGGTAAAAGGAGAGGGAAGAAACCATTGTTTTCCCCAGAGAATTGTGAGCTCTCTGTTGGGAAGAGTGTACGTGCATAGGAGGAATGCAGTGTCCTTCACCCCGTTTCAGAGTTCAGATTCTTGTTTTCGAGGTAACAGTCTAGATGTGTAGCCCTGGCTGTCCTCAAGTTCATGATCCTCTTGCTCCAGCCTTCCTTGTGCTGGCCTCACAGCTGAACAGTGTTACCCTTGGCCCAGAGCTCACACCTAGACACACTGAATCTTGTGTGTGGCCCAGAATGAACAAAGATCCATAGGCCTGGGGCCAGCGAGATAGCTCAGCCAGTGAAGATGCCACAAAGGCTGATGACCCGAGTTTGTTCTCCAGGATCCATCTGACGGAAGGGGAGAGCGACTCCTGCAAGTTGTTCTCTGATCTCCACACGCATAATGTGGCACACGTGTGTTCACACATATATACAAATAAATGTATGTGAAATTTTTAATTGATTTTATTGAGTTATGCATTTTTTCTGCTCCCCTCCCATCCTCTCTCCTCCCCTTTCAACCTTCTCCCATCGTCCCCATGCTCCCAATTTACTCAGGAGATCTTGTCTTTTTATACTTCCCATATAGATTAGATCCATGTATGTCTCTCTTAGGGTCCTCATTGTTGTCTAGGTTCTCTGGGATTGTGAATTATCAGTTTGTTTTTCTTTGTTTTATGTCTAAAAGCCACTTATGAGTGAGTGCATGTGATAATTGTCTTTCTGGGTCTGGGTTACCTCACTCAATATGATGTTTTCTAGATCCATCCATTTGTCCGCAAATTTCAAGATGCCGTTATTTTTTCTGCTGCGTAGTACTCCATTGTGTAAATGTACCACATTTTCCTTATCCATTCTTTGGTCGAGGGGCATTTAGGTTGTTTCCAGGTTCTGGCTATTACAAACAAAGCTGCTATGAACATAGTTGGGCACATGTCCTTGTGGTACGATTGAGCATCCTTTGGGTATATACCCAAAAATGGCATTGCTGAGTCTTGAAGAAGGTTGTTTCCTAATTTTCTGAGAAATTGCCAATATATGTGAATTTTTTAAAAAAAAATTTTTAAAGCAATTGGCCAGTTTGCTCTCAGTAGGACACCCTGACAGTTAATGATGCCACTAGCCACAGCTCACAAACAGGAAGTGTAGGAGCTCAGTGGATCTAAGTAAAGGGAGAGAGCCGATGAGTGAGGGCTCAGAAACAGCATGTGGGCTGCCAGAAGAAGGGACAAGCAGAATTCACAAAGGATGCATTCACAGGGAAGGACGGCTTTGGAGCAGTGTGGAATTGGGGACAGTTGCTTAGGGGCAGGTCCCCTGTCCAGCAGAGTTGGCTCATTGAACTGTGATTGCCTAGGAAGGCCACGTGCCTCTGGAATGTGGGAAAGAATGTTCTGAGTCTCAGTGTACAAGCAGAAGGGACTCCTGTCAGAGCAGGCAAATTCCATTTTGCAGACATATCCTCAGTTATCTGGAATGTCCCAGACAACTTAGTCATTCCGGATCAACTTAGAGTTTCCGTGTAGCAGAGGCAGAGACCTGCTGAAGATGCTCAGGTTTGACAGGAGAGAGCTGGGAGCAGCCAGAAGCACATAGGACCATCAGTTCTTTATGGTACCTAGCCTTCCATAGGTGGTCAGGGAGCATATAGTGAACAGTATATGACTTCTAGCCTTGGGTGCAGCTGCAGGGACAGCTAGAGGACACTTCTGAACAGGTTCTCACCGACGTCCTGATCTCCCAGGCTGTGCGTTGTAGCTGTTTGTGGGGCTCACAGCTGAGAAACTGGGGGGACCATAATGACTTAGACTGTAACCTCCTGTCCAGGTAGTTACTGGCTAGAGAAGTTGCCTTTGGGGGTTGGAAGGGGCCCCCATCTCTGCTGAGGGTTGCCTGCCTCTGATGCCTGCATCTAATGGCCAGCCAGGAGGTCACAGCTTCCTTCTCTGATGATGATGCTGATAAGAAATATTCTTTCTAATTGGTGCACGTCTTTAATCCCAGCACTCGGCAGGCAGAGGCAGGCGGATCTTTTTGAGTTTAAGGCCAACCTGGTCTACAGAGCAAATTCCAGGACAGCCAAGAATACACATAGAGAAACACTCTGTCTTGAAAAAAAAATATTCTTTCCAAGTCAGGTGTGATGGCACTTGCCTGTAAGCTAGCATTTTTGGGGGATAGAGGCCAAAGGATCTCTCCCAGTTTGGGGTCAGCCTTACCTACATGATGAGTCCCTGTCTTGAAAAACAGGGAGGGAGAAAGGTTTTTCATTCTGCTAAGCTAAAGTCCTCCTGGGATCTGCCCTGAGACCGTGGCCCTTGTCTGGAGTGTGGACAAGCCTCTAGTATAGTCCTGTTTGTTCTTGATCCTCACCCTCCTTTCCTGATGGCATACTCTTGTCTATAATTTGAGATGTGGTTTCTAGAATGGAGCAGAAAGTTCTAGACGTCCGACAGTCCAGGGCAGGAGTAGGAGAGACCATCAGTTCCCTCTGAACTGTGGATCCCATGGTCACTGATGTGTCCTGGAGCCTAGCACATGGCCTGGTATTCAGGATGCACAGGGGCCTTCCTGGAGACCAGGTTTGGAACCATATTAAGAGTGTGGTAGGGTAACAGCCTGCTGCCTGAGTTACACCTCCTGGCCCCTCTCTGTTCTGTTTCTGGCCTGTGTAGAGGCCTCTGGTGTAAACGCTATTGCTGAGTGTTTGGATCTTTTCTTTGTGAGCCTGTGTTTTGTAGGAAGGGATGGATTTTTCCAGATGGCCAGGGGGCCTGATTTGACCAATCAGGTCATGTCTAAGGAGTCTCTTGTCTCCTCTCTCTGAGAACTGGTTGAGTCCATTATTGACTCGTTAATGGTTCTCTGGAGTGAAGCAGCACCCTGGCTGGCTGTGTACTTCTAGGCAGTCCTGAGCTGAGAGCTGAATGCAGTGGTAGTCTGAGCAGCTCAGTCAGAACTGGCTGTAGCTGAGGCTAGACCAACAGCCCAGGCTTACGCCACAGAACGGGAAGGGTGTAAGCTCGATGGCAGGTCCTCCTCAGGAAAGCATTGCTGGACTGCTTGGCAGGAAGAGATGATGCTGCTGGGCCCTGTGGTTTCTCTGAAGGTTTCCTTCCAGGCCTACCAAAAGGAGTCCTGTGACAGCCAGTCTGCAGGGAGGCCTGTGGCCTGCCCTGGGCCTTTGCTGCAGACGCTTTGCTTTGGGGCACCACATCTATCCCCTCGGTTATCCCGTCAGTGTTAGTTGTGGGTACAGGTACCAGGGTTTCAGTCGGTACTGGAGGCTGGACTCCGTTCCTACCTGCAGTGTGTTCACACCCTGGAGAAAGCCTCACGCCATTTATTGAGTACTGTCCTAGGAGCCTAGCCTCCAGTCGGGCTTCATGGCCACTGCTCTTCTCACAGTAGGCCCTCAGGAAGCACTTTTCCCAGTTCACAGAGGAGGAAGCAGGCCCAGAGAGCTTGAGAATCCTGCCTAAAGCCATACAGCTCCTAAGTAATAGAAGCATGGGCCATAGATGGGCGGTTGGGCTCAGGGGTCCATGACTCTTTGCCCCAACTTTTTGCTGCCCTGTATCCTGAAAGGGTCAGCTATCATCAGGAGCCTGCCAGGGTTAAGCGCAGCTGTGCTCAGCCCCTTTCCTTGCTGTTGTATTCTGAGTGACCGTTCTGCTGACCTGAGTACTCTGGACTTTCCACAGCCTTTGTCATCTATAACTTCCTGAGCCTGTGCTATGAGTACCTTGGGGGAGAGAGTGCCATCATGTCTGAGATCAGGGGGAAGGCCATTGAGTAAGTACAACAGTGTCCTGACCCCCACTTGGGCACCCACAGCCATGCAGTTGGACATCCAGACTACACCCATGCCTGTGCTCTGCTTGCCTTGCTCTCTAGCTCCTTCCTTGTCCTCTTTGTCCTCTCCTGTTTGCTTTCTCCTACAGTTTTTCTTGTTCATTCAGTGCTTTCTGGGCCATTTTGTGTGTATTGCTGGCCCCACCTGGGCCCTGGCTTGTTTGATGCAGAGGGCAGCCTTTTCCATCCCACCCTTCCCATTTCCCAGGTTTTTCTACTTGTCTCCCCTAGGTCAAGCTGCATGTATGGCACATGCTGCCTCTGGGGAAAGACCTACTCCATCGGTTTCCTGCGCTTCTGCAAACAGGTATGTGCCCAGAAGCAGCCCCAGGTCAGGAGGACCAGGCTAGGGACCCAGGTTCAGACCTGCGTCTCAGAGGGCAGTTCCTGTTGCATGCTGACCTGTGCCCTACCAGTGGAAGTCACCTGGCCCCCAGCTGTCCCCAAGCTGATCTGGAGACACCGAGTTAGGACCATCTGCTAAGGTGGGCAGTGAACATCCTGGAATACCTAGCAGCCTCGGGCCAGGGAATCTAGTCTGGAGTCTTATTCATTTGGACTGAATTGTGCTGAACCAGAAAGCACCCAGGAGTTGTAGCCTGTCAGTCTGAGAACTCATCCCTTTGTCCAGGGCTGGAGGGTTTAGGTGTTAAAGATACATAACAGACAAGACTGTGTGGTCCCTGCCCTCTCCCACATTCCAGTTGGCAGTGCTGCAGCTTTTGGTTTCCTTGACTACCACTTCCTGGCTAGAGTTGGACTTCTAGCTTCTCTGGCTATGTGACCTCAGATTATTTGCTCAACCTTTCTGAGCTTGTTTGTCCTTTTATAAAATGGGGGTGGCAGTACTTATCTCAAGGGGTAACTAAAAGGAACAGATGAGGCCGTGGGTGTCAGCCGTTAGCACAGCTCTGGCTCATTCAGGGAGACACAAGCTGAGGGTGCCACACCCAGTCTTTGTAACTGCCCTTGGCCTCTGCAGGCCCTCAGTCAGTCCCTCCAGCATGACCAAAAATAATCGAGAGAAATGCGCTCCCCCCTCCCCGCCAGGAACACTGCAGCCTACCCTAGGGCCACCCTGTTTTCATCCTCTATGGAGAGCTCAGGGCCCACAGCACGGCTGCCCACACAAGCAGCATGTCAGTAGACATGCCCAGGCTCCAATTCAGCCACTGGTTCTGTCTCCCTGAGGGAGCCTCAGGATCTCTCTTGTGGAGTGGCCCAGAAGGGGTTAAAACTGTCCTGGTCCAGGGTGGGGCTTGCAGAGCCTTGTTTACGTGGTCCAGGCCCAGCTGTGACTCATCCCCACTTTTGATCATTACATTGTCCTCAGAGTTCTGCTCTCAAGAGCAGAGCAGAGGTCACAGCCAGAGCACAGTCGGCCTCACCATCACCAGGTGTGGGTCATTCCCTGCCCTGTGGGCTCCGAGACTCTGCTGTTGAACTTGACGTGGCAGGCCGGCAGTGAGAGGAGAATAACACACGAAGGCTCCCAGCAGGCGCCCCAGCACTCATAGTATCTTCGTTCCAGAGCCACAGGGTGGGCCAGGATGTCCTTGGGCCCAGAGCCCAGTGTCTGAGTCTTTTGGAGCACTTGTTAAAAGTGGAAATTCCTGGGCTAGGGCTACAGAGTGGTGGAAAAGCACTTGCCTCACATGTGTGAGGTCCTGGGTTCTGTCCCTAGCACTGCCAATGAAGAGGAGAAAGGGGGGAGGGAGGAGGGGCAGACAGGGAAAGGAGGGAGGAAGGGAGGGAAGATGTTTGGATCAGTGACCCCAACCCATCCCAACAGAGTAGAAAGGACTGCCCACTCCTGGGACTGATGTCACTTTGACATCTAACCTGGTTTGCGAATCTCAGACTGACCCATGGAATAGCTGGACAAAGGCTCTGAGGTCTGCTGACTTGGGCTCCAGTCCTTCGTCTGACCATTCAGCTCTATGCCTCAAGTTTTCTTGTCTGACTGCCCTTCTTCCTTCCCCGAGCTCGCTCTGGGTGGAGATTTGCAGTCCAGGGATTGTGTAGGGCTTTCTAGTAGCAGCACGTAGCTCTTCCTGTCACACGCTCCTCTGCCATGGCTCAGCCCAGTCCTCAGTGGGGCAGAGATGGGTTCCCAGGCTGCCCTTCTGCTCCAGCCACTGGTCCTATCCAGAGCCATGCTCTCCAAGGCACGTGTTGGAGTTTCATGTGCCCTCTCCTTTACTCAGGACTTCCGGCTGAGGATGAACACTTTTAGGTTACTGGGAGCCTGTGGATGACGCGGACATCCACTTTCATCCCCATATTTGCAACCCTGTGCCGTGGGCATGGGTTACTTTAACATTGCCCAGGTTGCTACCACTTGGAGCCCAGGTGATTGCCTGAGAGACTGCAGTGGATAGCCAACCAGGCCTGAATGCCCACGTACCTTTTTAGGCTCCCACATATTAGAGGGATGTCTTCTCCCCACTTGCTGCTCTTGAAGGCCAACTCCAGGTTACTCAGACCCTGGTTCCTCAGAAACCCTGACCCAGGCCAGAGCATGGGTTAGGGAAGCAGAGGCCTTGTCCTCACCCGCTCCCTGTATGGCTAACTCCTCCTTAGAGCTCACTTGTTCAGAGAATGCGGTCCAGGACCTGTTGTTCTCTCTAGTGCCCACTTCCTGTCCTTGTTCACACTCTGCCCTGGGTGAGCCTCTGCGTGAACTGCACCTTTGTATGTATGTATGTATGCATGCATGCATGCATGCATATATGTATTTATTTGCATGAGTGCATGCATGGGTATGACTTGCAGAAAGTTGTTTCCTTCCACTGCGTGTCTTGAGGATCAAAGTTAGGTCAGCAGACTTGGCAAAGAAGTCTTTACCTATGTCTTTACCTGCTGAGCCCTACCCTACTGGCCTGAAGCTGCTCCCTCTACCTGGATCCTGCCTCTCTCCATCTTCCTGAAGGCCCCTCATCCTCTGAGCCGTCTCTGAGGTGTCTTCTACTACTGGTCCACTGAGCCCTATATTCTTAGTCCTTGAGTCCCCAATATCATCATGTCTCTTTACCCATCCTGCTTCCCCCTGCACACAGTTCCCTTTTCCTCCTTCCTAGGAACCAGCATAGGCTCAGCTGCCAGAACTGGTGCTTTCCCGCATCCCTACTTTATCCTGTCTTGTTTGTTTCCCAAATAGGCCACCCTGCAGTTCTGTGTGGTGAAGCCACTCATGGCCGTCAGCACTGTTATTCTCCAGGCCTTCGGCAAGTACCGGGACGGGGACTTTGAGTAAGCAGGGGTCCTCCCTGGGACTTATGGGTATATTGGCACAAGGGTGGGTGCCCTACCTTGACAGATCCTGTACGTGTTTTTTTTTTTTTTTTCTAAATTGCATGGGACTCAGACCTCCCTGACTTTCAGCCTGAGCCTGGCAGTGGCCATCTTGCACTTGGTCTTAGCGAGTCACATCCATATTAATATTTAGGATGCATAGTAGTTGTTGTAATAAGAGCAGCAGGGCTGTGTCCCCAGCACCCCAGCCGCCTGCTAGCTTATGCCCCGAAATAATTACACGGACACTGTATTCTTTTAAACACTGCTTGGCCCATTATATCTAGCCTCTTCTCGGCTAACTCTCGCACCTGGACTAGCCCATTTCTAATAATCTGTGTAGCACTGAGGTGCGCTTACCGGGAAGATTCTAGCCTACATCCATCCTGGGCCGGAGCTTGATCGAGTCTGCCTCAGAGAGCAGAGCTATCGCATCTTCCCGGGAGAGGGGAGCATGGTGTCTCTGAGCTCACTTCCTCTTCCTCCCAGCATTCTCTTCTGTTTACTCCCACCTATGTTTTAACCTATCAGGGCTAAGCAGTTTTTTTTTTTATTACTTAACCAATGAAATCAACAGATTGATATATGACACTCCCACATCAAGTAGTAACCGTGGGTGAGTCTCAGAGGGTGGTGGCTACTCTAAGGCAGGTTCTAAAAGTGAAGGAGCCTGGGAGGCAGTCTTTAGCCCTAGTAGAGTCACACAGTAGACTCTACTGTGTGAACTGGCCACACCTTTTCATTTGTGGGTTAGTGAAGGCGGCCTTATACCTGGTTCCATACTGTGAGTTCTTCTTACTGCCTGGAACGTGTACTACAGCCCACTGAGGTCAGGAGAGCAGAACAAGCTTAGGGGTACCCACTGTGACCTATGGCCTGCAGCATAGCCCTGGCTTCCCTCTAGTGCCCTCCATCAGGAATGGGTTCAAAGCAGGGTCACCATCTGAGTGAGTGAAGCAGAAGTGGAAGACTGCCTGCCTACAGACACACCTCTGTAGCACACTCCCAGTGTGTCCAGTGGTCATTGTGCCTTCCTTGCTGGAGAGCACAGCCATGACCCATGGAAATAGGTTGTAGGCAGGGCAGAGGAGGGAGCAATCTGCCTTCTCAGGGTCGGTCCCAGCCACGGCATGCCTGTTCCACAGTGTCACCAGTGGGTACCTCTATGTGACTATCATCTACAACATCTCAGTCAGCCTGGCCCTTTACGCCCTCTTCCTCTTCTACTTCGCCACCCGGGAGCTGCTGAGTCCCTACAGCCCTGTCCTCAAGTTCTTCATGGTCAAGTCCGTCATCTTCCTCTCCTTCTGGCAAGGTGAGTCTCCTCTTGGCCTGGTGATCACAGCCCCGGGTCCATCTCCCACTCTTGCTCATCTCTTCACAACTGAGTCCCAGGCCAGAGTGCTGTCCTTTATGTCCTGCCCTGGGCATTTGGGAGGGCCGAGGCTTCCAAGAAACTTCAGTGCAGCCTTGTACGGTTAGTGATGTCGCAGTTTTCTGACTGACAGGTAGCTGCAAGGATTGGGTTTGCAGAGACCTTGACTACCCTGCAGTGTGTGGCTATCCGTGTGGCTTTGCATGAAGGGCTGGGGAGGGGTCCAGTGTGTGACCAGACAATGCCTCTTCCTGCCCAGGCATGCTGCTGGCCATCTTAGAGAAATGTGGGGCCATCCCAAAGATCAACTCAGCCCGTGTGTCCGTGGGTGAGGGCACTGTGGCTGCTGGCTACCAGGACTTCATCATCTGTGTTGAGATGTTCTTCGCAGCCTTGGCCCTGCGGCATGCCTTCACCTACAAGGTCTACGCTGACAAGAGGCTGGACGCTCAAGGTATGAGCCAGGTTCCTAGAGCAGGACCCCAGCCTCATGAGGTCAGCTCCAGAACCTCCCAGCATCTTATAAGGGTTGACCCTGTCTCTTCTGAAAGAGGGGCTAAAGAGGGACCCCTGGTTTGTTTCTGGAAACTTAAGTTCAGCCTTTAGGTCCTAGTGTGGAGACCCACAGATGGGGTAGAAGGGTGTATTCCTATAATCCCAGCACTTGGTAGGCCGAGGCAGAAGGGTTACTGTGAGTTTGAAAAAAAGAACAAAAAAGAAAGTTGGGACAGAGACTAGTGACCAGACACCACCGTGCCTAGTCTGCTCTGTCCTGTTCTGTCTGCTGAGTGAGATTCTTCAAGGAAGAAACAGCAGGAAGTTATTTCCCTGTGAGAAGCAGGATCAGAGGTAGTTTCCACAGCTTGCTTTTCACACCTCTGCTCCTTGTTGCTAAAGAATGTTCTGCAGCCCTTGGTGTAGGAGGTTGGGCCCCACCCTGGGTGCTTCTGTGATTGGTTAGGACACATAAGCCTTGAGGAGCTTTCTAGTGACTGGGAAGTGCAGCTGTCTGGGAAAGCAGCGGGCCAGTGGGGCAGAAGGCCTGTTCCTGAGGGGAATGCCCGAGGCTGGCATCCACAGTGAGAGACTGCATGGGTTGGGAGAGGGAGGTCTCCTGTCCAAGGCATATGCCATCCAGTTGCCATCAGCTTTCCCCCATGACTAGAGACCAGACAACCTCCTTCCCCAGGCTTCAGTGCCTACCGCCAGTCCCTGTGCTTGGCATGGAGAGCCTTAGGGGTCCACAGGCACAGGACTCCCTGTCCAGGCCTCGATAGTTCCTATCCTGGTTGGGAAGAAACCTTGAAATGCCTCTGCTGGACTGTGCTCTCTGCCACACTGTGGTGCTCTGGTTGCCACCCTGGTCTTTGATGGCATCCCTACTCTGTGCTGAGCCACTTGCTGACTGGTGCCCCTTGCTACCTGCTAGGCCCCAGTGGGAAAAATCTGATAAGCGCGCGCACGCGCGCACACACACACACACCCACACCCACACACACACACACACACACACACACACACGTTCCTTAAGCCTGGTTTAACAGGCCCTGGCCTGAAGCCAGGCCGTTTGCAGGAATAGCTGGGTTATCTATAGCAGAGGGGTGTTGTGTCATGGAGGCTCTCCAGGAACGCCTTACTGGTGACCTGACTGTCTTTCCATGTACTACCCTTAGACAGCACCCCACCATTAGGTGCACCCCTCCCCCCAGAAGAAACAACCCACCCAGGACAACCTGCTGTTGGTGTGAGCTCTAGTCCTTCCTCGTAACCATGGCACCCAGTCCCTCCCAGCTTCACGTTAGTCTGGGGTGAAAAGTCAGCTCTGCTCTACAGCCATCCTCTGAGCCTGTGCAGAGGAGTGAGCTTTGCAAGGCACAGGGCTCTGTGCAGGTGTAGCTCCAGCAAACCCTGGGAGGAGTGGGAATAGAGGCCCTGACTCAGATGTGAGACGGATGACTCCTGTTAGCATGAGCACTGTCCTTCAGGGGCAACCAGAGCAGCCTTGGTGTCTGGGGATGGGTGGGAGTGTCCAGCCTTGGTGTCTGGGGATGGGTGGGAGTGTCCAGCCTTGGTGTCTGGGGATGGGTGGGAGTGTCCAGCCTTGGTGTCTGGGGATGGGTGGGAGTGTCCAGCCTTGGTGTCTGGGGATGGGTGGGAGTGTCCAGCCTTGGTGTCTGGGGATGGGTGGGAGTATCCAGCCTTGGTGTCTGGGGATGGGTGGGAGTGTCACTGGGCATGGGGTGGGCAGGCAGTTTTCACTCAGCTGTCTCTTGTCTTCTCTATCCCTCCGGCTTCTCTCCCTGCCCCTTTACCCTGCATTTGCCCTGGGTTTGGCCTCGGGCAGTGCTGACATACGGTCCATACGGTAGGTCTGCTCTCTTTCTCTGTCTGTACGTCTGTCCTGCACGTCAGTCTGGTCCTGTCACTGGCATGCCTTTCTGTGGCTCCTCTGTGTACCCATCACCCCGTTGGCACTTCTGGATGAGAGCCCTAAGCACCTGCCTAAGAGGGCTGCCCTTTGTTGAGCCTGGCTGCCTTTGCTCCATGCTTTAGTTTTGAAATACACCCTGCTAGGTTCTGGGGCACAGTGCCCACTAAGAATGGCAGGGGCATTTGGCAGTGTCTCCAAGACAGAGCACCCAGAGGGTGGAGAGACTGATTCCCAAGTCCCGGGCCCAGGGTTGAGTTCATCCTTCCAGCCTGACTCAGTGACCCGCACTGTGCTTCCGTCCCTGCCCCAGTCCTGTAGGGCACATCTCCAGATGGAGGGATTGGAAGCTCCTGCCCTCTTAAGAGGGCAGCCTGCTCCTTGTGGAGCCTCTGGCACTGGAGCTTGGGGTCTTCCAGGTTAACTGCTGCAGACTTCTGTTTCTGTCCAGTCGCTCCTGCCTGTGAGCATCATTCCCCGGGATGGTTGTCTTCGTCCCTCCATCTTCACTTCCTTCACAGCTCCCCTGTTCACTCCAGTCAGCAACAGCACTGTTGTCTCAGGAGGGGACAAGCGAACAAGCACATTGGGGTGGGGTCTGTCCCAGGAGTAGGGGCAGGAACTAATCAAGTTTCCCTCTTCCTACTCTGGCCCTTGCCCCACCTGCTTGCTCCCTGCAGGCCGCTGTGCCCCCATGAAGAGCATCTCCAGCAGCCTCAAAGAGACCATGAACCCACACGACATTGTGCAGGATGCCATCCACAACTTCTCGCCTGCCTACCAGCAGTACACACAGCAGTCCACGCTGGAGCCTGGACCCACCTGGCGTGGTGGCACCCATAGCCTTTCCCGGTCCCACAGCCTTAGCGGTGCCCGTGACAATGAGAAGACTCTGTTGCTCAGCTCTGATGATGAGTTCTAAATGTGGGCCCTGGTGGGGAAGGAAAGGTGCCTCCTCCAGCTTCCAGCCAGGCTGGGGAGCAGCCAGCACAACCTTGCTGTTGCCCTTTTATTTATTGGACCAGAAACAACTCGCATATCGCTTCCAGAGGAACAGGCCTCAGGAATGTGTCTACATGGCCAACCCTGCACTACCCGGGGCAAGAGCAGAGGACACTGGCTGTAGCTGCCACACCTCTGCTGCCCAACCTGTACTGGGGACACGTCTGGAACCAGCCATGCCTGGGTCTAATGCTTGTGTTTTGGCTAGAAGCTGCATCGTAAGCCCCCTCCCCAACAAGCTATCTGCCGAGGCTGTCAGGCCCAGCCCACCCACACCATGCAATACCCAGACCCAACCTGATCTTCCCACCTGCCTGCCCTTCCCTGTTCATCTTTGTCCAGTGTGAGATTTGTCTCATTCTGGGCAGCAGGAGGCGATGTGAATGCCCCATGGACTCTTCCCCTTCTCCCACCCTAGGCCTGCCTAGCATGCTGCAAGGATCGGAGCCAGCCCCCAGGAGCCTCAGACCCCCTAGGAAGGATGCCTCTGTGCCTATGGGCCCTTTGGTGACGTGTGGGTCGCAGGGCCCTTGGGTGTCCTCACTGTGGCCACTTGGGCTGCCTCTTAGCTCTTCTGGCCTGCTGAGGACAGCCAGAAGCCCATACTGCTCTCTCACTTGGGTCCAGTTCTTGATAGTTTGGGGCAGAGCCCTTCTATAATTCCTGACTGTGCCAGGGCTTGGGTTCCCTACCACCTCCTCAATGGAGCAGTAAGACTCCTGCTGGGTCCTGGTCTCTGCCTGGGGCTTATCCCTCCTGGGTCGTGGGAGAAGTCTGAGTCTCCACATTTCAGACCACTTCCAGAAGAAGGCTGGAGGAGGGATGGTTATACAGCGGGGTCATGGGAGGGGTGGTCTCAGACCCTCCTGGGTCCCCTGGCCATGCAGGGCCTGGTGTTCCGCTCTCTCTGGCCCCCGGCCCATCTCTTCTGTGCCTTAGTCACATATGAAAGCCCTCCCCGGTCCCCAGTCTCTCCCAGGCACTTCCTTGTTGAGCTGCTGGCACTCAGGACTTTGCGGCACTGGATCAGGTGCCCTTGTCTGGGACCACCCATTCTCTCCCCTGGCTCCCTGTCCACTCATGTCCCAGAGCTGCCTCTAGGCCTGGGACTCCAAGGTAGGGTGGCAGAGAACCTGGCATGTGGAATCCAGGCAGCACTTGGGTTTTGGCTTCTGTAGCCTCTGAGGTGGACAGTGATGTGGAAGGAAGAGCCTGCCTTGTGGCCTTCACTGGAAGCCCTCCCCCCCTCTGGTCACTTCTAGAACAAACAGGTTCCTTTCCTAGGGTCCATGGGGAGGGACCTCATGGGGCTGTTGCATCCTAGCAACCTTCTTAGCCTCCTTCCTTCCTCATGGCCTAGAGGCCAGCATGTAGGGTGCAGAGGGCAACTCTCAGCCCCACCCAGTAGGCCTGGCCAGATGTCCCAAGCTGCCCAGGAAGGCAGGTGGGAGCTCCTTGGGACGTTGCCATGGTTCCCTCCTGGGATTGCTTCTACCAGTCTGTTTCTCAGGCTTTTCCCTTCCTTCCAGGCCAAAGTATGTTGCTGGTCCTGTCCCCACTGTTCCCCACCCACCCTGACACTTGCCTGTTGGCATGGTGGGTGAGGCTGCGGGGGAGCTCAGGGCAGGAAGCTAATGTCCATGGGAACACAGGACAGGAACCTGTACCCGACTGCCCCATCCTTCCTAGGATGCATAACCTATCTTGTCTCATTTATTTTTTATTTTTTCCAGGTAGAGTAGCTCTTTGTACATAAAAGGAAATACTTGAAAATGAACTGTATGCTGTATGAAGCCAGAGCCCTAGTTTTGTATCTCGTCTGTGACTGTCCTGCGTTCCACCACAAAGACTCTCTATTTTGGTCTCTGTGATATTTTAAATGCGTGACAGAAGCAAGCAAATAAAGTCAGGAAGAAATATATATATGAGATAATATAGATTGTATTGAAATCTCTTCTGTCTGCCAGTGCCGTTTTTTTCCTGCCCCCTTTGTGAAGAAGAGGTATAGTGGGCGTGGACAGGGGTGTCCACCCTCTTCCTGTGTGTGATGTGTGTACGTCATGGGGTGTCTGGAACTAAAGTCAGGTTCCACATCCCCATTGGACAGTTTCTCCTTTCTTCACAGACAACCGACCACAACGTGTTCACCCTTTCCCCATCCCCATGAGGGCTGGGCCTCATTCCCTGTTCTTTTCCAGAGACAGGTAGTGACCTTTCTAGGTATCTCCCAGAAGATCAAAGACCTTCCTTGGCTTCTCTGAGCCCATCTTCCATCCTTAGGAACCAGGAGGCCTAAGGCATAAGATACCTTCCCTGCATGCGCCAGGCCCAGGCACTGTGCTGTTCTAAGGTCTGGCCTGTGGGCGAGAGGCATGGCTGGAATGCGTGTGGGCGGGGGAACTTCCCAGGCAGCCTATAACCTGAAGGTAAACAGTCTACATCATCTCTGCACCCCCACTTCCACCCCCCACCCTTTCCTACTGCCAGGCCTGAGCTTGGCCTCTCAGGAAGGAGTATTGGCACAGCCCCAGTTTGAGGGGGAGACACATGATCTAACTCTTCCCTACAGTCCGACTCTGCTGCTTTCCTTGGCCCCTCCCTTCCTCCCTGACCAGCCGCAAACAAGGTCCTCACCCTGGTCCTGTAGACCGTCGTTTATTATGCTTTCAGGGCTTTTCTAGACCATGCCTCTATAGCACCTTCATTTTTAAGGGATCCAGAGCCCAAGAAACTAATCCGTGCCACCCAGAGAAAGACCCCTGGCTGAAGAGCGGAGTATTCCGCTCCTATCCAGGCAGAGTTAATGAGTGGGTACCCCTTTCCCCTTCCCTCCCAAGACCTAAGATTAAGGCTGAGGCCTGCTGTTCAGACCTCAGCCTTTCACTGGGCTGTAGAAAGTCAGACCTATGTGAAAGTGGTAGACAGTTTGAAAACCCAAGACTTTTCTCTGCCTGAGACTGCACAGACCGTGAGCACAACTTTTTCTTGCTCAGTCTCCACCCACACATACTTGCAAAAGCTAGCAATGGGATTTAGCCTCCCAGTGACCCAAAAGTTCCTGAGGCCCAAAAGTGGTCTCAGGCTACTCATTCAGAACACACATAAAACACTCGAGGACATGCACTTCTCTGTGGAAAAGAGAATTCGACTTTATTCAGAACGTCTACAAAATACTCAAGGCAGATAACTGGCTCACTTTAAGTCAGAAAATAAATAACTCTGGGAGCTGGGCACTTTTTTAAAAAACCTTATTGTTGTTGCCATCCAGCTTTCCCTAAATATAAGATTAAATGTGATTTATTTGTAGATATAAAATATAAAGTCCAGCTCAGGGCCCACGTATTTCCCAGGGAAAAGAAGCTGGGCTCTGTCTGGTGAGAATAACTTAGATCCGTGCAATAAATAACAATGTGGAGGGGTCAGCAGTATACAGCGTTGGGGAGGTGCTAGGGCCAGACTTCCCAGGGGACCAGTGGTCAGCCCCCACACCACAGATAACTCCAGACCAAAGTGGAAGCCTTAATTCCAAGGGACCCCCTTTTCTCCGTTCCCTGCATCAGGACTGTAGTGTCTGTCTCTCCATTGCCCCTCCTCTGGCTGGCCAGCTTCTCACCTCATCCCTTTGTGTCACCTTCTCTCTCCTTCAGCTTCTCTCTCCCACTTCGTAGATGAAGGTCTCCCAGGCCAGAGAGGCCCTTCTACCGCAGCTGTTATCTGTGTCTGTTCCCGGTGAAGTCAATCCATGGTTGGAATGTTAGGGCAGCCGTGAGAGGCTCATTTTGGGTCACAGCTCAACCCCTCAGTGCTGTGTGGCCTTGGGTCATTTTGCCTGGCAGCTTCCCCACTTGTTAGAGCTCCACTGGTCTGCTCCAAAGACTCTTAGCTTAGGGTCAGAAAGGCTGACCCTAGCTAAGAGTCTCCTAGGTCCCAAGCAGAGTTGGGAGGTCTTTTGAGTTCTGCTTCCAAACAGGGCAGCCCCACAAGGCCACACCTAGTCCTAAATCTTGGGAGGGTTGGAAGGGCATGCTGGTACAATCTAAAGCCTCCCCGCCCCCAGCTCTTCTGTAGGCTATCTCTGCACAACCTCGCTTCCAATCTGAGATGGACTTTCAACCCAGGGAAACCCAGGACCCCAACGTCGTTCCCCCTCAACTTAGCAAAGTTGCCCCTCCCCAGGGCCACCAGGTCCCAGTCTGGGGACCTGCAAGAGTTAAAAAGAGCCCAGGAAAGGAATGTGAAGTCACCACACTGGGTAGCGGTGGCAGAGAAAGGGACCAGGAACAGGAGGCACTCAGGCACTTTGGAAAGGAAATCGGGTAGGAGAGGGCATCGCTGGGGGGGGGGGCGCGGGATAGAGGGGGAGAGGTGGGTACTAAGAGCAGGGGGCAGGGTCAGGAGCGGGGGCAGGGCCTGGCACCGATTTGACGATGGTGATGACGCTAGCGGGCGCCACCAGTGCCGGGGGCCCGCGGGCGGCGGCCACCGAGCGGGCGAAGCCCTGCAGCGCCTCACACTTGCCACGCAGCGCGTCGAGCTCCAGGCGCATGGCGGCGTTCTCGCGCGCCAGCTTGTCCACCTCGCGCTCCAGCTCGGACTTCTGCTTCTGCAGCTCCTCCTTCTGGCACACGCGCTTCACACGGCAGCTGGCCGCGTAGCCGCGGTTCTTGAGTGTGCGACGCCGCTGCTTCAGCCGTGTCACCTCTTCTGCCGACAGACCGCGCAGGTTCCGGTTCAGCTCGCGCACCGACAACCCCATCAGCGCCTCATCCGAGAGGTGCGGCGTGTTCTCGCTCAGCTCGCGCTTGACCTGGGGAAACAGAGGCACGCAACCCGTGCTGGGGATGCCGCCCCACTTCCCAGTGCGCCCTCCTTCCCCGTTTTGGCGGTTACTGGACTTGAGCCAAGACCTTGAAGGTGACTGGGACCCGGCATTAGCACACAGGAGACCACCCAGGGCTCAAACCAACCAAGTCAAGTCCTGGACCCCCGTTGAGAAACGCAGCCTGGAAAGTCCCTTTCCACAGGGGAAGCTGGCATAGTGGGAAGTGACCTGCCCCTCTGGCCCTGTAGCTGCTTAGTCCCCTTTGGGGCTTCCAGGAAGGAAAGGGGAATTGGGACAACACTGCTGCACCAGGAGCAGCAGCAGCAGAGAGAGCCCACAGGAGTTAGTGTGGTCCACAGAAGCTAACTTACCTTCAGGGCTTTGCTGGATAAGGGATCCACCGACATTTTTGCAGAAGGTGCCCTCTGGGCTGGAGGCCTGGGAAAGAGAAGTTCAAGGTCATTTTCATCGGTTTGTTCACGTTTTACTTCACACGGGTTTACTGGAAGAGGAGAGAGAAGGGGCAGGGACAGGTCGGTGTGGACAAGAGTGGCAGAGGAGAAAGAGGCAGAGAATGTAGCAGGGAATGTAGCAGATGTGCACAGAAGGTGCTGTTAGTGGCTGCAGCTGAAGACATAGCCCGTCAGGACCCCAAGGGCAGGCCAGTACAGATGCCTGAATACTAACACATAGCCTAGCATTCAAGGCTCCTAGGTCAGCATTTAGTCCTGCCTCCCTTGACCCCAGCTCCCTGTAGTGACTCCTCATTATCTAGGTCTTTGCCGAATGCCAGTGTCCATCCCAGTTAATGGCTTGTCCCTCCCTCCCTGTCCCCCCGCCCCAGCCTTACCACACCAAGGTCAGTGCCTGCACACACTAAGCACTTGACAGACGTGAACTGAGGGAGTGGACACTCCTCCCATGGGCCCAGGACATGCATGCTTTGGTTTGTTTCAGTTGTATGTGTTAGCTGGGTCCACCAGAGCCCTGACAGTCGTGTGGAGGTCAGAGGATAATTTGCAGGAGTCAGTTTTCTCCTTCCACCTGTGGGTTCTAGGGCATCCGTTTAAGATCCTAGGCTTGGCAGCAAACTCCTTTAACCACAGAGCAATCTCATGTAGCCAAGGCTGGCCTCAAACTCCCTGCCTCTGCCTCTTGAGTGCTGGGGTTACAGGCTGTTTACAGAAATGTGCCCAAATGTGTGCAGGTCAGTGAATCTCCAAAATTCATCCTGTACAAAATACAGCGCCCAAGTGTCCTCCCCAGCAGCACTTGGCCAAGATCATATTTTGGGAAGATTTCCCAAACTGCCTGGGGTCTGCCAGTCACTAACTCTCCACGGCTCTAGAGGGGATAGCAGCTATTCTCTAGCCTATGATGAGCCCAGTGGTCCCCAGAGCCTTCCCCAGGGCCTGCAAGACTCACATTCCTTCAGTGACCATTTCCTGATTAGCTACAATCTGCCATGTATCTGGCACTGGGGAGACAGGTGAACAGAAACTTGTGGGGGGCGGGAAGGCTGGTGTAGTGGAGTTTGAGGCCAGCTGGGGTTTCATGAAACCCTGTTAAGCAAGTGCTCTTAGCCACGGAGCCATCTCGCCAACTCTTTTCCTTTCTTTTCGAATCGGGGATTGAATACGCGGTGCAGACATGCATGTAGACAAAACATTCATGCATAGGAAATAAAAATAAATGTCAAAAATTTAAAAGGGCAAGTGAGAGGCCCAGGGTTTTGGATCCCCGAAAGCCATGTAAATGCAAGGTGAGTGTGGTACCCCACCTGTAATCCCAGGATGGGAGGAGGCTACAGATGGGACTCCCGGAACTAACTGGCTAGCTGGGCTAGCTGAACTAGGAGCTCTGAGTTCATGTACGTCTGCACACAATCAAGGATACTCAGCGCCAACCTGTGACCTCCACACACACTTGCATCCTGCATGCTAACACCCACATGCACACACATCTCACACTGAGTCTTCACCACATTCACACACATGCCGCATCTTGGTCAGTGTCTGCCCTGTAAGGATGTCCCTCTCCAACAGCAGGATCCTTGCTGACTCTACAGTTTACCCCAGCTTAGCACAGGGTCTGGCCAGAGAAGATGCTCGTGTGGCAACTGTGGAATTCTCAGTTGTGACTCAGGCCTTGGTGGGGACAGTCTGGAGCTTCTGAGAAACTCCCACTAGGTTAGGGGTCAGTGGAGCAGCTCAGACAGCAGGAAGGAGTGGGGCAGGAAAGGGAAGTTGCCCATTCAAGACACTGTTTTGACTGACACAGCTACTGTGATCCCAAGGCTAGGAGGGTCTTATGGGGCCTGCAGGGGAGCAGAGGCACAGGGCAGAGATCCTGGCATCAAGAAAGAGACAGGAGGGTCAGAAGTTCAGGTCATCCTGTTAGATCATGGATTCAAAGCCAGCCTGGGCTACGTGAGACCCTGCCTCAAATAAAAGAGAACTAAAACTAACAAAACCGCTAGGTCAGGCACGACACCCTGCAACCCCAGGGCTGGGGAGGCTGAAGCAGGAAGATCACAATTTTTAGTCCATCCTCGGCTACACACCACATTCAAGCAAGACCCTATCTCTACACAACAAAAAACCAGCGTGCCCCTTTTGATGTAGCTGGAAGCTGCACTTGGGGCCCAGACCAGGACTTGGGCAGTTCTAGATGCCCTGTGCTGATTCTGGAGAGTGGGTCTCCTTGACTTCACAGGACAGAATAGAATTCGCAATCCTCCAGCCTCAGTTACCCAAGTCCTGGCTTAATAGGTGTGGGCCATCATCTCTGAGATTATAGCTGTGGGCCAGCATCTCTGGGATTACAGGTGTGGGCCATCATCTCTGGGATTACAGGTGTGGGCCATCATCTCTGGGATTACAGGTGTGGGCCATCATCTCTGGGGTTATAGGTGTGGGCCATCATCTCTGGGGTTATAGGTGTGGGCCCTCATCTCTGGGATTACAGGTGTGGGCCATCATCTCTGGGATTACAGGTGTGGGCCCTCATCTCTGGGATTACAGGTGTGGGCCCTCATCTCTGGGGTTATAGGTGTGGCCATCATATCTGAAGTGGCGTGTGTTTTAAACAGTTCCCTGCCTGAGCCACACACTATGGTGGGGTGATATCTATTCAATAAGAAAATCTGACATGCCATGGCCACATGGCACCTCCTGTGGGTCCTACTGGCCAGAAGACAAGAGTCCAGGCACCATGTAGTGCTCCAGGCTGCAGGCCCTGTGCCCAGCCCCACCCTGCTTCCCACTAGTCTGCCTCCAGCCTGGAAGAATCGCTCAGTTCCTATCACCCCACCCCCTGCTGCCCCTCCACTTTCCTCTCAGTCTGTCTGCCAGGTTCCTGCTTACTCTGTCCCTAGGGTAGGAAGCCCTCCCTGACCCATAGGCCTTGCTGGGTGCCCCCTGCCCCCAAGCCCGTCTTGCCCTTGCTTTTCTTCCTCAGTGGTGTGACTATCCCTTTACTTGTTGTCCCTACACTAGACAGCTGAGTCGGACCCGGGTGTTTGAGGCTGCCCTGCCCAGGCCCAACAGGGGCAGGGAGCAGGCGGCGGTGTGGGTGGGTGGGGTTTCTGTCATGGTCACCCAGCTGGTCAGTGTCCTAGCCAAGTTCCAAGACGAGCTTAGGGGAACATAGTGTGAGTGGAACTTGGCCTCTACATTCTTCTCCTTGTCTTCCGCCTTGTGGGACAAATGTCACAGGTGCCAGGAGAGTCGGAGCAAGCCCCCCACCCAGGTAACCTCTGGCCCAGATAAGGGCTTGGGAAATGGAAAGGGGTGGCACTGGCTGAGAGGCAAGCCCCAGAGTTTGAGTCCTGTCCATGTTTTCTCCAGGCTGTGCAGCCTGGGGAGAACTACTTCACATCTCTGGTCTCTACTATCCCATCTGTAGAGTGGGACAGTTTCCTTCCATGGTTTTAGTGGAAACTTGTCATACACAGGGGCAGAGGTGGTCTGGAAGCTTAGTAAAATTGCTGAGCCTGGCCAGGTGTCAGGGCTGCAGTCAGCTCTGGGGGCTTGTTCTGAGTCAGCACAGCCAGCCAGGGTCACCACAGAACTGCATGAGGAAAGGCCCTAGAGACCACCCCAAGAGGAAGTAGTGACCCAGAGAGGCACCTCATTTGCTAGAAGCCACACCGCAGCCTGTCTGCAATCCAGGCAGAATTCTGCCTGACTTTTTTTTTCTCTCTTCATTTTTTTGAGACAGGATTTCTCCGTGTAGCCTTGGCTGTCCTGGAACTCATTCTGTAGACCAGGCTGGCCTCGAACTCACAGAAATCCACCTGCCTCTGTCTCCTGAGTGCTGGGATTAAAGGTGTGCACCACCACCACCTGGCTCAGGACTGACCCCTGCTCCCTTCCGACCATCATTTTCACAGTCTTCCTGATAACACTGTCAAATATTGCCCCAAGACGGTGACAGGGGGGTCACAGCTACCCAGGGCAGAGCCCAGGACTGAAGATGTACTGAGCTTGACACCTCCGCAGTATGCCCACGGTACAGCTCCTTCTATGAGCCCTGTTTCTTCACATCTGTGAGGAGGAAGCCACTCCACCTGTGCTGTGCCTGGACCTGGGTTAGGTCAGCCAGGGATAGGATAATCAAGTTACACCAGATACCCAAGCCTTTTTGCCAGCTGTGAGGAGCTGGACTGGTGGAGGATAGTTGTTTAGTCAAGGGACCTGGTAGAAGAAGAGGGCCTCTCCCTGCACAAGTTAACTAGGGACCTGCAGGGTGCCGAGTGCTGGGTGCGCCGTTCGGACCCAGAACCTTGGCAGTATAGCCCTCACGATCAGTTATCTTTCCTGGTCTTCTTGCATCTTAGATCAAGTCGGGGCTGGACTGGATTGGCTGGGCACAGATCACTCTAGCCAGGCACTTATTTCCAGGGAGATGAAACAGCCCCTGAAGCTTTCAAAACCTCAGGTGGAGCATGCCTTTAACCCCAGCACTTGGAAGGCAGAGGCAGGTGGATCTTTGCGTTCCAGAGAGAGTTCCAGGACAGCCAAAGTTACAACAAAGAAACCCTGTCTCAAAAAACAAAACAAAAATCCCAGAACACCCCAAACCTCAGCTTTCCTGCTGAACCTTCTTTACATGGCACAGCCAGCCCCCCAAGAGGTAGGACTGCAGCCATACCCTTGAGGACAGTGAATGCTAGGAAGGCTGGGACCTGCCCCTCCTCCTACATCCCGCCAACCCGCATTCTAGCCTTAGGCCCCTCAGTGGCATCCTCAAAGTCCATGGAGGCTCAAATTTGCCCAGGAATGTCCTAGCTCAGCAGTCAGCCAGTCACAGAGGGACTGTCCCAACATGAGAAGGGGGAGAGAGTTTCCCACTGCCTTTGACTTTTGGCTTCTAGCAGCAGACCCCAGTTTCTAGGACACAAGGCAAGGAGACTCCACTGCCACCAGCCTGCCTGACCCAGGGACCCCACCCTCAAGACTTTTCTTCTTCCTGGGGAAGCCAGCGGGGCCAACTCCAGGTCTGAGGTTCCTAGTATTCTTTGGAGACTCAGGAGTGAGCTCATTCTCGGGGACATGACGGCTGACCAGCCAGGGGCCTTGGCCTTCCTGTCCCTGTCTCTGGCCTCTCGCTGTACACCCGAGACATCCTGCAGACGGCTCACCCACTGGCATGGGCTCCTCTCTGGCTGCTGAGCCACACTGCTTACTTGGTGAGGACAGAGGGAAAAAATGTGTTTGCCTGGGTCTTGGCAGTGAGCATGGGGCGCCTCCTCCCTCCTGGAAGGGCGCAAGACTGGGAGAACTGAGCAGTACAGGCGAGCAGCAGCCTGGGGTTCCAGCTCCATGATGCTACTCACACTCTCACTGTGTGACTCCAGGTTGTCACTCCCTTTCTCTGGGCCTGGATTTCCCAACGTGCCCAACCTCCCTGGAACCCAAGGTACCATCCAGCAATGGCAATGTCATGAGTTTACACTGTCAGGTTCTGGCCCAGCGTGAAGCTCCAAAGCCTCCAGCAGGGTGGAGACATTGGAGGAAAGGAAAGGAAACCAGGGAAGGCCTCCTGGAGGCAGAAGCATGAGCGCACAAGCAGCCGGGCTATAAGCCCTGACCTCCTTTCTCCTCCACCTGCACAGCTAGGGGCCACTTCCTCTTCCAGCCAGACCAAGACCACAGTGGCCTGACCACGGCCTTACCCCCTCCTTTGCCTCCACCTCCACCTCCAATAGCATCAAAGAGGTCACTACAGACACGAACCTGCAAACTTGGCCATGTTTGGCAGATTTCGAGACCTTGTACTAGTCGGGTGTGGTCATGTACACCGTGAGGGCAGCCCTCAAGAGGCAGAAAAAGAAGGCCAGAAGTTCAAGGCCGCCTCAGGCTACATAAGACTCAGGATCACGAAACAAAACAAAAATAGGGCTAGAGAAATGGCTCTGTGGTTAAGAGCACTTGCTGCTCTGGCAGAGGACCTAGGTTCTCTCCTCAGTGCCACAGGGAGTGGATCCTATCAGCCTGTAACTACCGTTCCAGGGATCTGACACCCTCTGACCTCCATAGCCAACTGCACACGTGTGGAACACAAAACTCCACTGAGGCGCAAACGCCTATATATAAAAAAAACTGAACTTTAAAGTCTTTGGGAAAATAAGATCAAAACCAAAGCGCCCATTCTATCAGCTGCCCAGCCCACAGAGGAGCCTCCGGCCGATAACCTGTTCCCTCCAGCCTCCCAGCATTCTTCTTGCTAATAATCAACAAATGAGCAGGTTGGATTTCCTAATGACTATTAGCCAAAAGGAACACAGGCTCCGAGTGTTTGAAGGAGGAAGCCACCTGCACCCTGAAGGACCTGGTCATAGTTGGGGAATTCCTACAAGACTCCTCTCGTCCACCGTCTTGCTTTCCATTTCCTGAACCTGTGGTCCTCTTTCTATCTGTGTCATTGGGCTCAAGGACATGGAGCCATTGCCCATTTCTTTAGCTATCCACATATCCAAGAAGCACCTACTGTATGCCAGGCCCTGTGTTGAGCCCTGAAAGCCCCACAAGAAACCATAGCCCTTGTCCTCTGTGTTCCAGAGTCACTGCAACATTAGACTCTACTCCCTAGCCACTCCCCAGGGAAACCTTCCATGATTGCCCTGGCTAAAGCAGGAGTCCTGTAGTTATTTCCCCTTCAGGGCACTTATCTCAGCTGCCACTTTGTAGTGAGCTGTTTTACTTTGTTTCCCAGAAGGCAGTCCCTTCTGGGACTGTTTACTGCACCCCTAAGTGTGTGGTCCAGCCGCTATGCAAGGCTAAGTGTCAGCAAAACTTCCTAGTGCACGGAGACAGGAGCCAGCAGCACCCCCACTACCACAGCCACGGGTGACCTGGTCTCACCAGGCCTTCCTGCCGCAGCAAGTGTATATAAATCCTCCCATCAAAACCTGAGGTGGACAGATGGCTCAGTGGTTAAGAGCACTTGTTGCTCTCGCAGAGGAGGGTCCAGATTTAGTTCCCAGCACTCACAGGATGGCTCACAACCATCCGTGACTACAATTCCAAGGGATCCAAGACCCTCTTCTGACCTCTGCTGGCACCAGGCACACACAGGGTGCAAACACATATGTGCAAGAAAAATGCTCATTTTTTAAAAAAAAAAAAAGTGCATTATCTAGGGATCCTGGGCCCTAGTAGACCTCTGGGGATTCAAAGGAAAATAGAATCTTTCAATGCTAAGTTTCCATCTGTCAGTGAGCCAGTTAGCCACTTCCCCTCACCCCAGCCCCACTGGGGAATGTTTCTTGATGTTTCAGCCTTGAGGATGGACCCGTCTGCATCCTGTGGTCCTGGACTACAGCTCCCGCCCCCACCACCAACTCTACATATATCTCCAGCTGCAGGCCTTGGTGTTGGTTCTGCTTTCCCAGTTTCCCCTGGTAAACAGGCTGCGCTTCACAACTGACCGACGGCTCCCCTGCCCTTCTGCCGCAGACCAACTCACTGGGCTCAAAGTTAAAGTATTATTGATTCCACCCCCTAACAAACTTGGTTGCCACCTCCTTGGATTCCAGGGCAAGAGGGAAAAAAGTCTGAGTCGGGTCATGGGGTTCCCAGAACTAGCTACCCTTCAGATTGCTGGCCTCAGCAGGTGTTTTCTTGCAGCGCTCCCCTCCCACATTAACCCTTCCCGCAGGAAGACAGGGATTACACTCCCTGCTGATCTTGCTGGTCTGGGGTGGCCTCTAGGTGTGCCAGTCTTTAATTAGCCCTGAGGTCCAGCAGTCCACATACAGGTCCAGTCTAACGAGTCCCACCTGAGAACTGAAACTACCAGGCCCGTTGGCTATCAGCCTCTCTCTCTCCCTCCTTCAGGACCCAGTGCGGCCTCAGAAACTCAGACCAGTCACTGTAGTCACCGGAGCAGCCTAGGAGCCTTGCCTTCCCCAATCTTTGCCATGGCCTTTCTGGCCTTCCCTATTTCTCCTGAGACAGGAGGAATAGGACAGTCCAGTGATGAACAGTCCATACTGAGCCAGAAAACCTGGGGTTAAGGAAGGACTTTCACGCACTTCATTACCAGGTCCACCAGGTGGCCAGGAGGAGGCTGGCTCTGCTCTACCTAACGCTGCAGGCACCCGCGCTGGGCAAGAAACAAACACTGATGTCACATGGCTCCATCCAGGGGAAACTCCGGAGACAACTGGGGCCGGGCAGTCCCGTCTGGTGGGAAGGGGGAGGATGGCGGAGGGTGGAGAGGAGGGAGAAGAAAAAAACTCCAGACCTGGTATGACCATCGACTGGGCCACTTCCTTCACTCGGGTTCTTATTCCGCATTTGCTCCAGCGGACACCGGTGTGACACTCACTTCAAGGTACACCGGGATAGTGTCAGTATCCAGGGTGCGCGTGCAGCCAAAGACAAACACACACACCCCGAGGTAAACCGGGCGCACTCAGCCCGCAGGACCCAGGGCGCTCCCTAGAGAACACACACACACGCACGCACGCCACCGGGGACGTAAACAAACCGCGCACACACGGTGCTGGGCGCGGCTCCAAGAACTGTTCTCACCGAGTCACGTAAGTGTACGCCCCGCCCCCGCCCCTGCCTCCGCCTCGGCTTCCTCCCGGGGCCCGCGCACCGCCTCCCAGCCAGCCCCTCGGAGGCCCCTCGGTGGGCAGAAGTACAAGGGGCGCCGACAGCACGGCCCCACGCACGGCCCAGGCGCGACCCGGAGCGCTCAGCCCTAGCGCGGTCCCGGTCCCTGACGCGTCCTTACCGCTCTCCGCCAGGCCCGGCGCTCCGCGCGCGCTTGTCGCAGCTGTCCCCGCAGCTGTCGCGGTGGCGGTCCCAGGCCGCCCTCGAGCCCCACTCCTCTCCGATCGGGACCGCAGTTCACTGGGTACCCGGCTCCGCGCAGCGCCGGCCGCTCAGAGTTTTGTTATGGGGCGGGCGGCGCAGGGGGCCGGAGCCGCGCGCAGTTGTAAGGCGAGCTTCCCGGAATTACTCACGCACAGGATTCCTTTCATTCATAAAAACCCAGTCATGCACTGACGTCATCGCCCAGGCCGCGGGCCGGCCCCAGAGCTGCCCGACTAGCGTCGAGGCCACGCCCACACCCAAGTGAGGCCCCGCCCCCAGTAGGCCCTGCTTTAGGGGCCCACAGTAGGAGTTCGGGGTCGGGGGGTTCTCAGTCCCCGGGACTTCGTCCTAGATGCGTTCACGTGACACCTCTCGAGAATAGCAACGGAGGTGTAACTTGCTTCACTTCACCGTTCACTGTCGACTCCTTTCCGATCTACACCCTTTGCCCGGATGATCTCACGCCTGTGAGCCCTAGGTTTGTATTCCTAGAGGCATAGCCACTGCTTACCCCTGGTTTTCCCCTTTGCCTCCACTCGCATGTGAGCCAAGGTGCTCGCCACTAATTCTGACAACTGGCATTTGGTCCCCACCACTTCCACGATGGAAGCTGTCCTCTGAACTCCACATACTTACTGTGACGTGTGCACTCGCATATAGACACATAACGAATGAATAAGGTAAGTATCAAAGTTATCAATAAGAAAAGGAATTTTTAAAAATTTGGCCTCTGGACTAATGTTCTCAGTCCTAGAAAGTACACAAACATTAGCTGTCTATCCTGTTCACCCCCCCCCCCCCCACACACACACATCTTCCTACCTTTTAAAGAGCTCAGGCCATGCCTGACAAATAGTAGGTTTTCAACCAGTGAAGGAATCCAGTAGACCTGTATGGCATGTGGGAACCCCACGTGTCTAGAGATTTGGGCCAAACCCTCAGCCCAGGAGGACAAAGGAGTAAGGCCTCAGCGTCCACACCCTGATGCCCGGAGAAGTTGATCTCGTTTTGGTAATGGTCAATGCTGTTGTGCAATCATGCATTTAAAGGTGTGGTTGGCCTTCTCTTTCCAGTGGCAGAGTCCCGAGATGACTCGAGAAAATGGTACCCTGCGAGGTGATGGCAAATGAGAAAGAATAGCTCTTCGACCTCAGAGCTCAGGTGTCTGGAGGAGAGAACTCGGTACGGCTCACATCTTTGCTTCTTTCATGAGACCTTTGTCCACGTCACTGGTCTTTCTGGAAAGGAAACCATTTGCCAAGAGGGACTCGTGGAATGAAGGTGAAGACTGACCAGGATGAGGCCTCCCCATATGCCATCATGCCGGCTTCAAGGACCTGGGCACTGTTCTGTCTACCAAACGGGGCCACAGGAGGAAACAAGGCTATGACTCCTGGACTGAGGACCTGTCAATCCTCAGAGTTCTTGCTCACTTGGGTGAAAGATCAGGCAGATTGAGGATGTTACCTCCTGACAGCCCCCACAGGAAGGAAGGTCGCTGTGGTCGCTGTCTGTGCAGAGGACTTCTCTGGTTATTTTTCTGTCAATAAATTGCCTTCCTGAAAGCTAAAAACGTGGGGCGGGGCTCTCTGGCTTGAGACAGCTCTGACTAGCTAAGTCTGGACAACTTGGGCATTTAAATAGAACAACAATGGACCCTAACCTATTAGGTGAGAAATGTTGAGTTTACAGTGATAGAAATAGTCAAAAGTGGGGAAAGCCCCTCAGGTGGAGAGAAGTATGGCGTTAGAGAATGGCCGCCAAGCCAGCTCATTGTAATAACGCACTGTAGCAGGGATCATCAGCAGGAATTTGTGTTTGACAAGAAGCAAGATATCCACATAGTTTGGGGCCAGCAAGATGGCTCAGCAGGTAAAGCCTCAGAATCTAAGTGACGGTCAAAGGAGAGTTGTCTTCTGACCTAAACGGGTCACACACACACACAGACACACATACACATACACACACACACACGGTGTTGGAGGGAGGGAAGAGAGATGATGATGATGATAGATAAAATTTAAAAGTAAAAAAAAAAAATAAGATATTTCAGACTGGATAATTGGCTCGACAGTTAAGGGCATGTATTGCTCTTGCAGAAGACCTGAACTAGGTTCTCATCACCCACATCAGGTGGCTCACAAGCTCTTGTAACTGCAGCTTTGGGGGTATCTCGCATACTGGAGGGCAGCTGGCATCTGTACTCACGTGTACACCCCACACACACCTACACGTAATCAAAAATAAAAAAATATTTAAGAAGAGACTCACAGTTTCAAGGTAATTTAAATAAGACTATTAACTATTATGTTTATGTTTTTATTTTATTTATTACTTGTGTGTGTGTGTACATCAGAAGGCCAACCTTCAGTTCTCTCCTTCCACGGTGGGTCCCAAGGATCAAACTCAGGTCATCAGGCTTGCGCAGCAAGAGCTTTTATCCGCTGCGCTTTCTCATTGGCCTGAACTAGTTAATTATTAACTCTAGAGGGAAAATAGTAACTCTACCATGGAAGAACTTGGCAGACCCAGCCTTCACCAGGGATCCAAGTTAGTAAACCAGCGGCGGGGCAAACAGATGGATTAGGAAGAGTGATAACTTGTAGCAGACAACACTATATTCTCAAAGCACAGCACGATCAGTTTCCTCCTTCTGGTAGTTGTTCTGTGAGCTGTAGAGAGTACTCTTGATTTCAGAAAATACTCATGATGTATTAGGTAAAGGGGCCTCATGTCTTTGGTTTACTCTGAAGGCGTTCGGATACAAATATGTGAAGACTCCCTGCTAGGGAGTTTTATGTCAATTTGACACAAGCTGGAGTCAAGTGGAAAGAGGGAACCTCCATGAGAAGAGGCCTTCACCAGATTGGCCTGTGGCCAAGCCTGTAGTGCATGTTCTTGATTGACGTGGGGGGCAGCAGCTCACTGTGGGCAGTGCTGTCCCTGGCTGGTGGTCCCAGAGAGCAGGCTGAGCAGACCATGGGAAGCAAGTCAGTTAGCAGCACCACTCCATGGCCTCTTCATCAGCTCCTGCCTCCAAGGTTCAGCCTTGAGTTCCTGCCCTGACTTCTCTGGATGATGAACTACAAGCTATAAGATGAGATAAACCCTTCCCTCCCCAAGTTGCTTTGATTATGGAGTTTATTCTAGCAATAGAAATCCTAAGACATCGCGTGTGGGCTAAGTTGTGTCATCAAATTGTGGATATTGAAGGACACCTGACACCTCCGAACATGACTGTACTCGGAAGTAAAACTGTTTCTTTTTAAGATATTTATTTTATTTTATTGTGCACTAATGTTTATTTGCATCTGTTTATTTGTACCACATGTCCGTAGTGTCCTTAGGCACCAAGCAGGGCATCAGAGTCCCAATACTGGAGTTACAGATGGCTGTGAGCTGCCCTGTGGGTGCTGCGTCATCTGAATAAAGGAATATCAGTAAGTTTTAAAGAGGTGTAGGTTAAAATGAGGTAGATGCTAACTTCGTCTGATTTCGGTCTTTAGAAGTAGGAATGTTGACGCACAGGGAGAGCCAGGAGTGTCCCCACACAGGGAAAGATCCGGGAAGATGAGGCCTCTGGAGAAACCCACCCTGTTGTAGCTTTGTTGTCGACTTCCAGTGTAAGGGGTGAGAAATGGGTTTCAGCTAGGAAGCCACCGTGACCTTTTTTCATGACAGTCTTACCAAAAAATAGAGATAGAAGGAACTGTAATACAACCAAATCTGCTCAAATTTCAATATTTGGGGACTTCTTCTCCTTCTTCTTTTTTTCAAGAGAGGGTTTCCTTGTGTAGCCCAGACTGTCCAGGAACTCACTCTGTAGTTGCCTCCTGAGTGCTGGGATTAAAAGCGTGCACCACCATCGCCCAGCTATTTGGGGACTCTTAATGACAGCTATAAGGAAATTAAACTTAAATTTTTTCTTTAAATTTGAATTATATCCTAATGAAGACACTGAGACTATCAAGATGGGTGCAGAATGGGTTTCTGGGCTGCCCCTCCCAGCTGACCTCCTCGACTCTGGAGCTGGCATAGTAACAGTGCCTGCTCTGTGGGCTGGGAAATAGTTTCATGCCCTCACACCTATAAGCCTTTCTACTATGCTTATTGTGTAATAGAAAATCAATGATATTGGGTGAGACGCAGATGAGGCCTCCAATGTCTCCTAGGACACTCCCTCTGAGAAACCTACTTATCCCACGGTAAGTGACTTCAGTCACACCAAGCTGGGTGTGATCTCACCCTGCCAGGACACCTCACTGTGCAGGGAGGTACCTGGTTGCCAGTTTCTAGAGAGAGAGAGTCACCCTCTGCTTGCACAGTCCTACAGAACTGTTGCTGGCCCAGTTGGTCCCCATTCATCTTCTAGACTCTAGGGAATGGATGCCCAGCCTTGTACCCATGAGACTCTGACGCATAGCAGAGGAAGTAGTTCAGGGCCAGGGTGCAGCTTGGATTGCACTTCTAGCTGAACTTAGTAGGGGTCAGGGAATGCTGTTCATTTTTCTAATCCTCCTTTGCTCCTGCAGACTGAGAGTGTGGGGCTTGGCTTCTGGTTTGATTTCCAGTCCCTGGGAGCTGATGTTCTTTGGATTCCCTTCAGCTCTGGCCAGCAGCGCATTTCCTTGGGTCCCTTTGGCAAGTGGAAGTGGTGCTAAAAAGGGGTTCCTTCTCGCACCTTCGGACACCTGGGATTGCTCAAAATGCTTCCACCAACCACCAGCCCTGCACTAGTTTCTCACTACTGGTAATTAATGACCACTTATAATGATGATGATCGGCACAACGAGGCACTTCCTTTGTGCCAGGCACTGTGCTAGGTGCCCACAGTCTATTCTCATAGTCTCTTTCTTGTTCTTTCTTTTATTTTGAATCAGGATCTCATGTAGCCCAAGCTAACTTCAAACTTCTTATGTAACTGGGAATTTCTGATGCTTCTGCCTCCACCTCCTGGGTGCTGGGATTGCAAGTGTGTGCCTCCACACCCTGCTGAGGACCGAATCCGGGGCTTTGTGTACACTAGACTAGCGCCCTACCAACTAAACTACACCCAATCCCCTGCATGCTGTGTATACTGCCAGCTCTTCCTGCTCGCTGTCCCAAGCAGCCCTCCCCCGACCCAACAAATCGATTAAAACTCATAAGGTGTGTCAGTCTTACCTTTCCATTATTCAGAGATTACTTTATTTCTGTAATCAGACCCACGTGGACCCTGAAGGTATATTGTTCCTGTTTGAAGCGTGTCAATGTATTTAAAGCTGTTTTCCCTTCCCACAAAGCCTCCCTCTGTCACCACTGTCACCATCTCAGAGCTGTGGTCCCATCCACCAGGCCAGGAGGTGGGGGACCTCTGATTCCCCAGGTGTGGTGGGTCCTCAGTCCCCTTCAGCCATCTTCCTGTCTTAGCAGTTCAGTGTTATTACCTTGTAAAAGCTTGTGGGGAAAAGGGAACACTTCTGCATTGCTGGTGGGAATGCAAGCTGGCACAGCCCCTTTGGATGTCAGTGTGGCGATTTCTCAGAAAATTAGGAAGCAACCTTCCTCAAGACCCAGTAATACCACTTTTGGGTAGATATCCAAAGGATGCTCAATCGTGCCATAAGGACATGTGCTCAACTATGTTCATAGCAGCTTTGTTTGTCATAGCCAGAACCTGGAAACACCCTAAATGCCCCTTGAATAAAGAATGGATAAGGAAAATGTGGTACATTTACACAATGGAGTACTACACAGCAGAAAAAAATAATGACAGCTTGAATTTTGCAGGAAAATGGATGGAGCTAGAAAACATTATTTTGACTGAGGTAACCCAGACACAGAAAGACAATTATCACATGTACTCACTCATAGGTGTTTTTTAAACATAAAGCATAGAAAGCCAGCCTACAAATCACAAACCCAAAGAACTTAGACAACAATGAAGACACTAAGAGAGACCTACATAGATCTAATCTACATGGGAAGTATAAAAAGACAAGATCTCCTGAGTAAATTGGGAGCATGGGGACCTTGGGGGAGGATTAAAAGGGAAAGGGGAGAAGCAGGGAGGGGAGCAGAGAAAAATGTAGAGCTCAATAAATATCAATTAAAAAAAAAGCAAGGTTAACAGTAGATAACGATCATATAGGGCAGTCGCCACGGGTATAGGAGTGAAGTGAGGATGGCTTCCGCGTTTCCCCTGCGTCCAGACAAACAGCAGTATGTCCAGGCCATGGCTGGGGACATACGAGGGAAACAGTGGGAGAGGAATAATGGCTGAGGGACTCTACCGTGCTGTGTACATTCCTGTGTTTCTCCCGCTCACCCTCCGCTTCCCTCTAGCTCTTTTCCTCTGACAGTGGCAAAGAGTATCCCTTATCTGATATGTTGGAGACCAGAAGCATTTTGGGTTTTGAGTCTGGGGATCTTTGCATATATTCAATAAGATATTGGGGGGCTAGTGCCTGAGGTTGAATGCTACATTCATTTGTATTTCACGGTCATCTTCTACCTGTACCCTAAAGCCAATTTTGTACCATGTTTCTAGTGTATCTCTTGTCTTTGTTTCTGTGTGCTGCAGAGTGGGGGGTTCTTTTCTCCTGGATCTTCTGTATCCCAGACTGGTCTTGAACCCATGTAGCCAAGGATGAACATGAATTTCTGACCCTTCCACCTCCATCTCTGATTGCTAGGATCATAGGCATGTGCCCCTTTGCTTGGTTTATGCAGTACTGGGGATCAAACCCAGAGTCTCGTGCATGCCAGGCAAGCCCTCTTCCAGTAGCGCTATACCCCAGCCTGCCTAAGTGTGCCTGTGTCACCTAAGATCAGGTGGCGCCATGATGACAATCAAAAGGCTTCATTTGTGGGAGCATTTCGGGCTTGAGATGGTCAGAACAGAGTGGCCAGCCTTCACTGGGAAGCTGCATCCTTGTCTAGTCCTCGCCATGTGGGTGCACAACAAACCATGACCCAGATGCCACCATTTAGCTGGGCTCCCCCTGCCTGCCACATCCCTGGGCTCAAGAGAGAACCCACTGTCACCACCACAGCCAATCTGGCAGCAGTTGGGACTACACAGTGTCATCCCCTTAGGTACCACAGCCCTCTCAGATGTCAGGAGTCTCTTGCAGGTCCCAGGCCCCTTACTGTAATATACCATCTCTTGCGCCATCTCCCCAGTAGCCCCACCTCCAGTCTTCAGTCTGGCCTCACCCCTCCCTGTCATCCATCCATCCAGGTCCTTGCAGAAGCCACTCCTTGTTATGCCCCAAACCCACATCTCCACCTGTCCACTTCCTGGACCTTCATGCCCTCAGGACGGCCCACTTCATCCTACCAGTTAGGATTTCTTTTCTCCCCTCCCTCCCTTCAGCCCTCATCCCATTCCCCTCCCCTCTTTGTGGTCACACCCCAAAGCATCTCACTCTCTTCCTCCCACCCTGCCAGTGCTGTCCCACAGGAGACTCTTGCCGAAGCACAGGAGACCTCTTTGTTGTTGCAACTAATGGTCTGTGAGATCCTTGGCAGCTTTGAGCCCTCCCTGTCCCTTCCTTTTCTCTTTCCTCTTCAGCTTTCAAGCCCCCTTCCCTGGCCCAGCCCCACTGCTGACTCTTTCCTACCCCTTTTCCAAGGGGTTCCCAGAGCTTTGGCCTTTGCCCGCTCCCCAGGGCATCTGAACCTACCAAGTGTTGGGTGCCATCCCTGGTCTGGGCCTCACCCGTCTCTCAAACCCCATCAGTGTTCCCTGTCCTTCACGCCATGAGCAGCTCCACGTTGTCACAGTGGTTGTCAGTGCCGCGCTTCGCCATCTCTTGTCCCCCTGTGTCTTTAACAGCTTCGCCCTTTCCACCCCAGTCATTTCAGGGAGAAAGCAGAGCATGCGTTTAGCTCATCCCTGCCCCTGCCTCCCACAGCAAAGTGGTGACTGGCTTCCGGTGATCCCACATTGCCTTCTCCTCTGTCTTCTCAATCCCTTTCCCCAGCTATGGCTTCCCTTTCAGCCAAGCCATCTCTTCCCAGCACAACTGCCACAGCCACCTGCCTGTCCTCCACACCCCCAGACTCCATGCAAAGGACTGGGGAGCATCTGAGAACCTCACCTTGGCCTGGCTGCCCTGTTGATCAGAACCTTCTCTGGTCCCTTCCTGAAGCAGGACAAATGCAGGCCTTACTCTCAGGCCTCCTGGATCCGGCCGTCCCCTGCTTCTATTTCCTTAGCTTCTCTTCCCAGCCCTCGCAGCCGCTGCCACCGGCCTGTTCTCCACTCCCATGTAGACCCCTCCATGCCAACGTCCTCCTGGCCCATTCATCTTTCAGTCTCTACCTCGGATGTTGCTTTCCTCAGCAGCTTCCCACATCCCCCTGTGGAGGGGCTCAGGCGAGAAGCTCCAACTCCACTTTCCCACTTCCACGTTTCCACAGCTATCTCATGGGGCTGTTATTGTTTGGGAGTGCAGCTGCCTCCTCTTCTTTGCAAATACAATGTGTTTATTTAGTGTAGGTGTGTGCACAGGTAGGGCCCAGGACTGCTAGAAGCATTGTCTGGAGTTGGGTGTGTGGGCATAGTATGTGCAGGCTAGGGAGTTAGGCTGCCACAAGCATTGGTACAACAGCAGAGTGTGTGTGAGAAACTCAAACCAAACAGGGTCCCAGGTTACCACATTGTCATGGGTTACCACGCTGTCGCGGGTTACTACGCTGTCATGGGTTACTACGCTGTCGCGGGTTACTACGCTGTCGTGGCTTACTACGCTGTCATGAGTGACTATGCTGTCCCGGGTTACTACACTGTCTCCAGTGACTACACTGTGGTGGGTTATTATACTGTCACGAGTTACTTCACTGTAGCGGGTTACAAGCTGTCCAGGGTGACTACGCTGTCATGGGTCACTACACTGTCCCAGGTTACTACACTGTCATGGGTGACTACACGGTCTTGGGTCACTACACTGTCTCGGGTTACTACACTGTCGCTGGTGACTACACTGTCGCGGGTTACCACGCTGTCACGGGTTACTACACTGTCACGGGTTACTACACTGTCATGGGTTACCACGCTGTCAAGGGTTACTAACACTGTCACGGGTTACTACACTGTCCTGGATTACTACACTGTCCCGGGTTACTAACACTGTCACGGGTTACTACGCTGTCACGGGTTACTACGCTGTCACGGGTTACTAACACTGTCACGGGTTACCACACTGTCACGGGTTACCACGCTGTCACGGGTTACCACGCTGTCACGGGTTACTACGCTGTCATGGGTTACCACACTGTCCCGGATTACTACGCTGTCACAGGTTACTACGCTGTCATGGGTTACTAACACTGTCACGGGTTACTACGCTGTCATGGGTTACTAACACTGTCACGGGTTACCACGCTGTCACGGGTTACCATGCTGTCACGGGTTACCACGCTGTCAAGGGTTACCACGCTGTCACGGGTTACCACGCTGTCAAGGGTTACCACGCTGTCAAGAGTTACTACGCTGTTGCCTATGTTCGCCTGCCTCACTTCTTCCTCCTTGGATTCTGAACAATTCTTTGCTTACTTTTATCTATTTTCCTACACTAGTCCAAGTTGGATCTTTGCAGTTTATATTCAAATGTTCTGACTCATTTGGCTTTCTCTCTTTCTTCCTCTCTCTCCCTCCTTCCTTTTCCTCCTTCCTAATGTTTTCTTTCCCTCTTTCCCTTTCCCTGTCCCATCTCCAAGGTCTTGCAACAAAGTCCCAGGCTGGATTTGAACTTGCTGTCCAACTTTGTTTCCTGCTGCGGCTGGGATTTCAGGCAAGTGCCACCACACCCAGCATTTGCCTCTCCGTTCAGTCAGATAGGACCTACCCATCTTGTCTCATTTGTCTCTGACGGAAATCTCTATATAAATCACTGTATTGTCTTGTTTGTCTCTGATGGAAATCTCTATATAAATGACTGTATTGGCATGTCAAACTCATCTGCATATGGCTTGAGAAACCTGTCCAAAGACTGGCTGAAACATGACTAACAGCTGATCAAGCACAGTGGTCTTTGTCATCACAGACTAACCTGTCGCTTTGTTGATCACCTTGAGATCTGGTGAGATATTCACAAATTTTCTAGGCTCTTCCTGCTTCCTCTTTCCAGCTCCTTTTAAATTAGATATGGATACACGGCTCGCTTAGGCCACTGAATTGCGAGCCACATTGCTTCTAGTGGTAGCTTTAAGGGCTAGGGTTGGATGCACTGGGTACTCATCCCCCGCCATGAGTGCCTCTCAGCCTGAACTCTAAGTGGTGGCAATAAACACGAGATCTCCTCCCTCCTCCCACTCAACAGCGAAGTACCTTATGGTGAGCCAATGAAATTGCGGGACTGTTTTTAACAAGAAGATCCAGCCCTTGCCTATCCTGCCTGAAACAATCTAAAACATGACCCATTATCGTTTTATGGTGTGTGCGTGTGTGTGCTTGTGTGTGTGTGTGCATATGTGTGGTGTGCATTAGCCCCCACCTATCCTTCCTGAAACAATCTAAAACATGACCCATTATAATTTCACAGTGTGTGTGTGTGTGTGCGTGTGAGATGTGCATGTGTGTGAGACATACATGTGTGTGGTGTGCATGTGTGTGAGAGATGTGTATGTGTGTGTGCATATGTGTGGTGTGCATCAGCCCCCACCTATCCTTCCTGAAACAATCTAAAACATGACCCATTATAATTTCACTGTGTGTGTGTGCATGTGCATGTGAGATGTGCATGTGTGTGAGACATACATGTGTGTTTGGTGTGCGTGTGTGTGAGAGATGTGCATGTGCGTGTGTGTGTGTGTGTGTGTGTGTGGTGTACATGCAAATCTATGGCGGCCAGACGAGGATGTCAAGGCTCCTGCTCTATCGTTCTTCTATTCCACTGAGACAGAGCCTGAACCCAGAGCCAGGCTAGCAACCCGCAGTCCCCTAGTCTGTGCCCCTCACAGTGCTTAGGCTACAAGAGGCTTTCGATGTGGGTTCTGGGTCCTCCTTGGTCATGCTCAGCAAGTGCTTCTGTCCCCTGAGTCCTCTCCCCAGTCCATCACCTCATGATTTTGACCAAACTTTTACAAGCACCATCTTAGCCCTTCAGGCTATTGCATGGCAAAATGCGTTAGACTGGGTTACAGGCTGAAGACTCACTGCTGGCGATGCTGGAGGCTGGGAAGTTCAAGACACCAGCAGGTTCTACCTAGAGTGGACCTGCACTGCTTTAACCAATGCCTTGTCGCCAAATCATACAGTTGAGAGGCCGAAGGGGGCAACAGGCTCTCTCAAGCCCCTTTGTAATAATAATATTGCCATAACCTTGATGATTAGAAGCAGAAAGTCTGTGATTGGCCTAAATATAATCCTTCATTTGCACGAAGAAGTATGCTGGATTGATGAAAACACCTCACACATACACACTCTTGCCTATATAACCAAACTATTGTTTTTTTGGTTTTGTTTTGGAGATAACATCACTCAATAGGCCAGGCTGGCTTTGAACCTACAGCAATCCTCCTGCCTCAGCCTCCAAAGTGCGAGGCTTACAAAAACGTGTCATCATTCCTAGCTCAACTTGCTCTTCTAGTCTGTTGGGAGGTAGCACCCTCCTGGCTGCCACTGGTGCTGCCTCGTTAGACCCACTGAAAAGCTTCTGGGGCGTGTGTGGGGTGTGGCTCAGAGGGCAAGATGCTTGCTCTGCAAGTATGGGATCTGAGGTGGAAACCCCATTACTCACACGGTAGGAAATCCCTGTACCCCAACAGATCCTGAGAGGTCACTGGCCGGTCAGCTTAGCCCAAACAGAGCGCTTCCAGGTTAGCCATGGGGGATCCCGAGAGTTTCTCAAGGCAATAGGTGTGAAGAAGGGAAAAAGATGACACCCAATGTCCTGTGTTGGCCTCAGAATACGTGCTTAAGGGTATGTGTACCCACACACCTATGTGCCCACATCACATATCACACACACACACACACGGAACAAACAAATAAATGTGGGGAAATGATTTTTAGATATTTTTCCTTGCCTACTTGAGATTATTTCTATGTGCACAGTGGGCTGAGCTGGGAACACAAAGAGAAGATGGAGGCAACGGCGGTGGCAGCGGCAACAGCAGTACCACCAAGGAGGCAACAGAAGAGTACCAGAGAGTGACCATCTGAGTCAGTGGAGACCTGAAGAGGAGAGCTATGCCCTCTGGTCCATAGGAAAGTCCCAGAGAACAATCAAGCCTTCAGAAGCCTTCAGACTGGGGAGCGGCACACACCTTTACTTGGGAGGCAGATCTCTGAGTTCAAAGCCAACCTATCTACACAGATCGAGTTCTCGCTTTCTCAGTTAGCGTGCAGACAGGAGAAAATTAGAGAAATCCTGTCTTGAAAAACAACAAACAAGCAATAACAACATTAATCTCCCTTAGAAGTCACACGTCTCCACACCCTTCGCCCCAGAGCTGTGACAGCAGCTGACGCAGACTGCTGTTGCTGGTAGTTACCAGTGAAAGCCAAGCATTTCACCACCGGCCGAGCCTCAGGCCGCTCAGAACAGAGTCTCTAAGCCCAGCACTCAGAGCTCTGAATCTGGTACCTGGCGCCATAAGTCCTGAATGTGCCAGCTCAGCCTATAAGCCTTTGGCTCTCAGGAACCCAGAACTACCAATGTGATTTACAGCCAAGCAGAACAAAGGGAACCCAGCCAGATGACTGGTCACATGCTGAACACGTGGGCCAGGGTCTCCACCGTGGGAAATCCCATCTTTCCTGACCAGGGGTCAGGTTTTCCCCTCAGGATGGGAGTGTGTGTGGCGGCTGCTTCCTTCCTGAGGAGGGCAGGAGGACACAGCCCCAGTTGTCCCTGGGAGGCGGCATAATTCGCCTAACCACACACAGCTGCTCTGGCCTCTAGGTCCCTGCTGTTGTCTTTGATACAACAGAAGGGTTTTGCACACTGCTTCTCTATACAAGCAATCTTACTGCCTCAGAACAGGGCCACAGCCACAGCCCAGTATCTAGACCCCAGCTGACCCTGTGGTCTGTTCTCTAGCTTACACATCTGCTTCCAGCAACACTCATGCCACGTAATTTCCTCCCAATCTGTGTAATTTCAAGATGTTGACCTCACCTTGCCTCCTCCATGGTTTCTTCCACCTAGAATGTTCTTACTTTTCTTTTCCTAATCCAGATGTCAAATTTGTATGGTCTTTTTTTTTTTTTTAAAGACAGGGTATTGCTGTGTAGCCCTGGCTGTCCTGGAACTTGCTCTGTGGACTAGGCAGTCCTTGAATTCAGAGAGATCCACCTGCTGGGATTACAGGTGTGTGCCACCTTGCCCAGCCTTCACACATGGGGAGATGCTTAGTCTTACTTACTACAGCTTGTTATGCCATGTTTTGCTGATACTCATGAAAGACCTGCCCTTTCCTAAACAGAAACAGGAGAGGAATGGATTGGGGGAGAGACTGAGAGGAGAGGAGGGAGGGGAAACTTCAACTGGGATATAAAACAAACAAAACAATAAATTTATTAAAAATAATAAGAATATATATTTGTCTTTTTACTCTCCCTATCAAGGGCCAACCTAGAAATACTTTGGCTTTGTCAGCCATGTGGCTTTTTGTCTGTCTCTGGAAAGAACAGACATACGTAAACAGTCAGTGTGGCTGGGATCCAGGGAACTTTGCAGAAGCAGGTGGCAGGAGGATGGCGTGCCTGCTCCTGCTCACGAGATACCTCACTGAGCTCTGCATGGGAAGAATTGGGGCCTTCGAGTTATGACTTCCTTCACCTTTTATCTGAATACCAACCAGGACTGAAGTGATTCTCTTGCTGACATTGAGTGGAACATGCCACACCACTGTTTCCACAACAGCCTACTGGCTTCTTCCTTGCCTTTACAGCCCATTCTCTCAGAACAGACAGGCTCAGTTAAAATGTAAATTCCAGCCAGGCAGTGGTGGCGCACACCTTTAATCTCAGCACAGGCAGAGGCAGAGGCAGAGGCGGGCAGAACTTTGTGAGTTTGAGGCCTGCCTGGTCTACAGAGAGAGTTCAAGGACAGGAGCCAAAGCTACAGAGAAACCCTGTCTCAAAACAACAACAACAAACAACAACAAAGTCAGCTCACTCTTCTGCTATGAATTCTCCCAAGGCTCCCTATTACCTTGGGAGTGGAGACCAACATCTCAAGATACTCTAATAGTCTTGTGGGTCTGACACCCTCATGCTCCCCTAATCCCTTGCACCCCTTTCCGCACTACACCTCCCCTAGCTCACTCTGCTCCAGCCACAGTGGCCTCTTTGCTTCTCTTGGAAGAACCCCGGCATACGCCTGGAGCAGGGGGTGGGTGTGTGGGTGGACGGGTCACCTTTGCCTCATGCTTCCTTCAGCTGGGGCACTCTACTCCAGGTAAGCCTGGTTCTCTCCCCCAGCTCTTTTTTGTCCTCCTGTACTCCCCCTCCTCAGTGAGGTCTTTCCAGACACGTGAAAGGCTTCAGGGTTTTGGGGACACGGCTTGGTGGCAGGGCACTTTCATAGCACACACCACCTCTCCTCGGTCTCTTCCTGGCTTTGACTCTGCGGTCCACATCACCTCTATTATACCAACTACTCTGCTAACCTCCCCTGCCCTTTTACACAGGGATAGCTCCCATGAGAATGCTAAAATAGCAAGCTGGGAGGTGGTGGCATACACCTTAGTCCTGGTACTTGGGAGGCAGAGGCAGGCAGATCTCTCTGAGTTCGAGGCCAGTCTGGTCTATAAAGCAAGTTTCAGGACAGACAGGGCTGTTACACAGAGAAACCCAGTCTCAAAAAAGAATCAAACTAACAAAGGCTAAAACTGCAACAGTGAGGTCTCACTACTTGGCCCAAGCTGGTCTCCAATGTTTCACCCTCCTGCCTTGGAACCATCATATCTGGCTGGTCAATTGTTAGATAAATACAAAAGTATTCGAATGCACAGTAAGTGGAAGGCTAATGCCCACGGCATGTTGTGAGGTCCAGGCTCCCACGCCAGGATAAGAGGAGGGTCACAGGAGCTGAGAGGCAGCTGTCAGCAGGTACCAAGGCATATGTCAACACACACATGCCAGTACACAGACTGCACGAGGTAGCTGCACAGACCTAAAAGAAAATACACACAGGCAGCCTGGCAAAGGCAAAGTGAAGGGCTAATAAGGGCCCTGACCTTAAGGCCATGTTTACACAAAATCACACAAGAGGCACTGTGCCAAGAATAATTATATAACAGATTATATCACCGTTTACTTTGAGGTTCCCTGGACATTCACTGTCAGCCATCTTGTGCTGACTCATAGCCCCACCCACGCACCACGTTCTGGGGCAGCCATGTTTTAACTGACTCATACCCGATAGCCACATTTCCTTCCATGTTGCCTTAAGCACAAACCAGCCCTTGTAGCCTGCTGTTCCCAACACACTCACAGCCTTAGAGCCTGTAGTTGGGGGTCTGTTGGAGACACGATAGAAAGACTAGGAAACCTAGGACAAAATGTGGAAGAAGTCTCTTGTGATTCGAGGGGGAGCCAGGGAAATCTCTGAAAGCTCATAGGTAAGCTAGCCTGGCGTGTACAGTGGAAAATAACAAAGATAGCGTTTAAAAGATTTGTGTTCTTTTTGATGGGTGTATGTATGTATCTTTGTGTCGACATGGAAACGTGAGTGCAGGTACCTGAGGAGGACAGAGGAGCAGGATACCCCTGGAGATGGAGCAACAGATGGTTGAGAAGAGTCTGATGTGGGTGCTGGGAATCAAATTTGGTCCTTTGCTCCTCAATTTAGTATGAGCCCTTATAACTGCCGAGCTGAGCCATCTCTCCAGCCCTGAGATGTGTTTTAAAGGCAGAAATCAAGAACTGACAGCCAAGGTTGTCCTCTGACCTCTACATTCTGGCACAAGCTCTCCTGTGCAGACACCCAGGATCATAGGGAAAATGTTATAAGTGCCAGGACGCCTGAAAGCAGCTCTCCCTTGAGAAGTCATACCCATACTTGTGTGTGCACTATCCTTTCGTCATGTCCCCCCATCTCTTTCATTCTCTCTCTTTTCTTTTTCTATTTTCTTCCTTCCTTCCTTCCTTCCTTCCTTCCTTCCTTCCTTCCTTCCTTCCTTCCTTCCTTCCTTCCTTCCTTGCTTTTGGGTTTTTCAAGAAAGGGTTTCTTTGTAGCTTTGAATCCTGTCCTGGAAATAGCTCTTGTAGATCAGGTTGACTTTGAACTCACAAAGATCTGCCTGCTTTTGCCCCCAAGTGCTGAAGTTAAAGGTGTGTGCCACCACTGCCTGGGCCTCCAAGGACTTAGCTGTGCTAGTTTTATTAGCTGCAGTTTTATCAGCACAAGAACTTCATCTGGCAAGGGGTGGATGAAAAGATAAGACAGGTCCTTCTTCTGCCTCTCATTGACTTGCACCTCTGGGTTCACTTCCATGCTCTCTCTGTCTACAAAGTGGGACGGTAGCATTTCTCTTCAGTGTCATCATAAGGATAGAACCAGGAAGTGCAAGCTTGCCCTATTAATGTCAAGCTAATTTCTGTCTCCTTCTCCAAGGGAGAGAACTGGTCTCCTGTATTCCAGGGAAACTCTGTGGTGCTCATAGCTACAGGATTGAGTACAACCCTTAGGAGAATTTTCTTTTCTTTTTTGTTTTGTTTTGATACAGGGTTTGTCTGTGCAGTGCTGTCTGTCCTAGAACTTGCTCTGTAGACCAGGCTGGCCTCGAACTCAGAGATCAGTCTGCTTCTGCCTCCTGAGTGCTGGGGTTAAAGGCGTGTGCCACTACCATCCTGGGATCTTCTTTTTCTTCATTTTAAGATTTATTTTCTATTTATGTGTCTGCGGGTGGAGGATGTGTGCGCACATGTGTGGGTGTGCTTGCAGGGGCCAGAGGAGGGTGCTGGGTCCCCTGGGACTGTGCACAGGTGGTTATAGGCCACCTGAGGTGGGTGCTGGGAACAGAACCCTGGTCCTCTGCAAGAGCAGCAAGTACCCTCACTTACTGTGGTGTCTATCTCTCCAGCCCTAGGAGATGCCCTATGATTTCATTACTAATGGCTCCTATTCAAGATGCTGTAGGAATAAGATGGAGTGGGCCGCCCTGAGCTGACCCACCCTTCCCTTTTGTAGCACGCTCTTCTGCTGCTTCCAAATGATCTCACATTTATTAGCCAGAAGTACCAACAGAAAGGACACTTTGCTTCATCATCCACTGAGATTTTGCTGGTTGAGTATTTTTCTGTGCACCTTCGGAGCCTCCAGCCTCACTGACCCAGGCTCCTTGCCCATTCCTGTGTTTCAGATTCGGTTGTGTGGTAGTGTTGTCAAACCTGCCATTCTGAACACAGGGTGAGTGTTTGCTTATGAATGGAGCTCACCCTGTTAACCTTCTGGTAGTGGGCGGGATGCCCTGTCTTTTGCAAGCTTCCTTCCGCATTGCCATCACCCTAATTTCGTTTGGGGGAGTATGGAGGGCAAAGTATTTTCACTAAGAAAAATCTTCATTTATTTCCTCAAATCAAAGATAAAACTTGAACAAATTTTAAATCTTAGCTTAAAGAAACAGTTCCCCCCACTAATGTCACTACCAGCAGCTCATGGTATCAGTAACACTCTATACAGTTATTAGTAACTGCAGTTATTACTTATGTTTTTTGAGACAGGGTTTCTCTGTGCAGTTCTGGCTGTTCTGGACTCACTCAGTAGACCAGGCTGGCCCCGAATTCACAGAAATCTTCCTGCCTCTGCCTCCTGGGTGCTGGAATTAAAGGTGTGCGATACCACTGCCCAGCTACAGTTGGTTTTAGTAACCTATGTAAAGTCCCTTATTCTTTTACTGTTATAGGACATTTGTACACCGTGTGAAGATGTATTGCTGTGATTGGTGTAATAAAAAGCTAAACAGCCAATAACTAATCAGGAGGTGTAGGTGGGACTTCCGGTTAGAGAGAGGAAGCAAAAGAAGGAATCTAGGTATGTGAGTTGCCAGGGAGATAAAATGGAAAGTGCAAAATGAACAGATGGTAAAAAGCCTCGTGAAAGAACAAAGACTTAAAAATACAAGTTAATTTAAGATATAAGAGCTAGTTATAAATAAGCCTAAGCTATAGGCCGAGCTTTTCATAATTAACAAGAAGTCTCCATGTCATTATTTAGGATCTTACTGGCAGGACAGAGAAAAACTTATATTTTACTTATATTTTTGAGGTGAAATTTTGCTATGCAGCTCAGGTTGACCTTGGATTTGTGAAACTATACTGTTCCCTCTCAAGTGGCAGGATTATAAGTGTGTGCCAATGGCCCTGGCAACCCGTGTAGGGTCTTTCTTTTTCTTCTTTTTTTCCCTTTCTTTTCTTTCTTTCTTTTTTTGTTTGTTTTTTGAGACAGGGTTTCTTTGTGTAGTTTTTGGGGCCTGTCCTGGAACTCTCTCTGTAGGCCTCGAACTCCCAGAGATCCGCCTGCCTCTGCCTCCTGAGTGCTGGGATTAAAGGCGTTCACCACCACTGCCAGGCCTATGTAGATTCTTAACTAAACATAGAAGGGTGGTAGCATTGGCTGTCCCACAACTGGGCATTGACGTCTGCGGAGGGACTAGGAGCACCAGCGACTACACTTCTCATTCAGACAGAGAGCAGTCTGGGAGATCTAGCTAGGTCTCTGGCTCCAGGCTCCTTAGAGAATATAAAGATTCAAACAAATCAGGTGGGCCGAAGACGGGGAAGAGACCTGCTTAGTCAGAAGCAAATGAGTCACCAAACCCGGGTTCCTGGCTCTTCTCTAGCAGTCTTCAATATCAGCATTATTAATCTTAACTGCCATTTATGAAAATCCCACTATAGATTGGCACCAGGGTTGAGTCTTCTCAATGACCACCATCTACCCCCCTGATGTCACTTTTCAGCTTCACATAGATCATTTGACCAACTTTCTACTAAAAGTGCTAAGCTATTTCCAGACATTTATTTAAAGACAATATCAGGTTGGGCTCTAACTGAACTAGTTGAAGCTGAGTTTGAACTTCTGATCTTCCAGTCCCCAGCAAATAAGGGTTGGACTTACAAGTATGCAATGACCACACTCAGCATTCCTTGATATCTTGAGTTATGGATCTGGACAACAAATAAAATTCTATCACATAGCACTCACAGTTTAGGGGCTGGGTAGACTGCTAGGTTAGAAATGCTTGCTGAGCTGTCATGATGACGTGAGTTTGATCCCCAGCATCCATTGAAAAGGCTAAATGTGTGTTTATAACCTCAAAGCTGTGATAGAGGAGACATGAGGACTCCTGGGGTCCCATGGCTAGCCCAGTGGGTGAGCTCCAAGTTCAGTGAGAGACCTTGTCTAAAAATAAATAAGGTGACGAGGGATTAGGAAAAGACATCCACACAAGCGCCCACGTGCAAACATTATCGTTTTGGTCTTAATTCAATCTAATCAGAAGTCCCATATTTTGATTTGCAATCTGGCTTGTGAGAACCTGGCAAAATCAAAGCAGGTTTTCCCTGGTTATGTCTTGTGGTTTTGTTGGCTTTCTTACTACCCTCATGAGATGTCGTGAAGAAAGAAAAGTTCAGGGCCATCCCGGGTTGCGTGTGGTCAGGGCGAGTCAGGGGCAGCCGCTTGCCCCTCACCAACCCGTCTGCCGTACTGCCGTCACGAGGACCTTCCGCCCGATGCATATATGGCTGCCATCAGCCACGCAGGATTGGCTCCAACGGGAATCTCGACCGCCCCCTGGCAACAGAAGTGGCTTCCATTGGGCTGTTATAGAAGACGGAGGCGCCCGGCCGCGTGTGCGGCCGTGCTTGGGGGCGGGGCCGCAGCCTGCCTGCCGCATGGGCTCCGTCGATTGGTGGAGAGCCGTAGGGGCGTCAGGTGGTCGGGACGCGTTTGTTTGCGGAAGTAGGAGGGCGGAGCAGTGCTGAGTAAGCGGAGGTGAGTGACGGCGCGGCGGGGGCGGGGCCTGACGGCCCTACCCAGACCTTCTGGGGGTTCCCCCCCCCTCCCGTCTCGGACGTCGCCAGTTGGACCCTCCCTGCTTAGGACTGGCCTCGTGTCTCGACTGTGAGGCTCGGCCTCCGTTAACTCTTGTCTGATCCTCCCCTCCCCCCCAGTGCTCCCGGCTTCTGTCCTTTGATCCCTTGGCGTCCCCAACTCCCATCTGCATTCTTCTCGGTTGCCTCCCTTAGATTCCCTAACTTCCTAAATTAACCCTTTTCCCAGCTCAGTGCCCCGGCTTACACCCTGGACTGCCCCTTGTCCCCAACTCCTCCTTGTGCGCTTCTAAGTGCTCCTGGGTTTTCTGCCTCGGTAAATTATTGCCCGATTTCCTCCAGGCCACCTGCTTCCTGTGTCCCTCCCTTTGTGTCCCCCCCCCCCATTTCTAACTCCCTGCTTATCTTTTTCTCGTGCCTCTGATTTTCATCTGCTCCCCAGTGTTCTCCCCAGTTTTCTAGCACCCAATTCTGGGTTTACCTCCAGCTCCCACAGATGACCTGGAAGCTGGGGACAGGGAGCCTGTGACCCAGGTGATTATGTGACTGTGCCAGGGATTGGGTGTGAGACTGGGAGGGCACAAGGGCTCATGGATCGGTGCCTTTGTTTTTAATGGGCTACTCACATGACCCCAAACAAATACTAACCCTTCCTCTAAGGTTCCCTCACCTGCCCTCTTGCCAGCCCAACAGGATTGGGCAGGTTTGGTTTGGCATTGTTGAAGCTCCACCCTTGGGCGAGTTCAGTGTTTTGTTTTTGTCCCAGCCTTTCTGGAACTTGGAGGCCCTGTTCTCCCCAGGGTCTCAGTTTCCTCACTGTCCCAGACAGGACTGTATTTCCTGCCCCACTATGGCTGCCATGAGGCTCAGTATTTGAGAAGAGGTAGAAGACGAAGCTAGTGGCCAGTGTGGCCCTGTACAAGTGCGTGTGTCATAGGCAGGATGGAAAGGGAAAGGGACCGGTGATGGGGGAGAGAAGAGCGGAAGGACATTTCCTTTTGTTCATGTTTTCAGTGTTTATTAATCACCGCTATTACACAGGCTCTTTTATTCATGTCACCATTACTGTTCATTCGTTTTTCCACTGAGCAAATATTGATGTACCACCGAGCACAAGGAAGGGAGGCCATGCTCATGAGCTTGGAGCTGGATTTTCAGTGGAGAGTGTCCCCAGTGTATTATTTTTAAAAATAATTTATTTTTATTTAATGCATATGGGTGTTTTGCCTGCATCTACGTTCACTCCATGTGTGCCTGGTGTGGATGTGTGTTGGGGGAAGAATAGGGGCTGGATCTCATGGAACTGGAGTTACAGAAGGCTGTGAGCTGCCGTGTGGGTGCTGGGAATTGAACTCTGGTCCTCTTCGAGGGCAACAACTCTTTACTTCTGAACCACCTCTCCAGCTCTGAGGGTTCCCAGTGTCTAATAGATTGACTTGATTTTTGGAGTTGACAATGTTACAAAGAGGTCTCCGTGTAGTAGAAATCGTACTTTGAATTTTGTTCCTGAGCTAGTGTCATATGACTTGATCCTGCCCATACTGGGTGGGACCCAGTGACCCGCACCCAGGCAGCTGTGGTACCCGAGGGGGAATGGCAGACACTGTTCAGTGTACCATGTGGCTGAATCACATCGTTTCTGGGGCAGATGCCTTCCCTGCTTTTCCTCCTGTGCCCCACAGTGTGACACCAGATGTGTGACTGTCATGTTGTATAAAGGTTCCTACTGTTGGCTCAGTGCTTAGGGTGTTTCCTCACCCTTTTATGTGATTATGGTAGCACACTTAAGAGGGGATTTCCTATTTGCCCAGCAAAGTGTTATCACCAAGATACCTAAATACTGTGCCTATGTGTACATTCTTCTGCACCTAAACGCCCTATGTATATACACAAGGAAGTGTGGCCTGTATGGAGGGCATACACTCCCAGGCATTGTGTACAGATTGAAAGCTATAGGAAGGAAGTCAGGAGCGACTACAGGGTGGCGCACACCTTTAATCCCAGCACTCGGGAAGCAGAGGCAGGCGGATCTCTGTGAGTTCGAGCCCAGCCTGGTGTACAAGAGCTAGTTCCAGGACAGGCTCCAAAGCCACAGAAAAACCCTGTCTCAGGGAAAAAAACAGACAAACAAACCAGCGACAACAGGCCTCATACCTGCATCAGTCCTCGGGTTCTCAACCTGCAGCCTGGGGGTGGGGTGGACAGGAGAGGTGCCAGATGCTCAGGAGGATGGTACCCTAGTGTTCCGATCGTGAGACATGCTGTGACAGGCAGTTTTGTGTGTTTGGGTGTGCGCCCGGAAACCCCCACAACCATCATCTGAGATCTGCTCAGATATTTTGGCCTGTTTCTCCTCCTTCTATGACTGGTTCAGGTGGAGGCAGCCCCATCACTAAACAGCTCTCATGGCAGGCTAAAAATGCGCTTGGTTGTTGGTACCCTGCTGGCTGGTGAAGCTGATGTTTCCAGGAGGAACCAGCCCAGCGCCCTCTGGTACTCCTGTAAGACCCAGCAGTGCTGGAGGAAGGGTCTCCTGGTGGTGGCTGCAGTTGGGTGAGGCAGGTGCTTCTCGGAGGAAAACAGAAGGCTGGGTTCAGCTCCTTTCTTGTGGAGAGAAGAGCCGGGTGTGCAGAAGAAGGCGGGGCCTCCTTGTTACTTGCTCCAGGGATGCCAGGAGGTGTCCCATTCCGCCAGTGATTTGTTAAGCTAACGATAAACTTAATGTTTATCAAACAGCTGCTGGAAATGTGTGCCATGCCCTCGAAGAAGGAATAAAAGCAGTGTCATGGTTCCTTTGTGAGGGACGCCCATGGTGTGGGGTTGCAGAAGAGATAGACTGAGAGAAAAGACGGCTTCTGAGAGAGGTGGCCCCCAAACTGGGTCTTGAGAGATAAGAGAGGGAAGGTTTATTTGAGTGCACGCTTCTTATCTGTCAGGAGAGAGAGGTTAAGTGGGGCAGTGGGCAATGCGGACCAGGAAATGAGGGTGCTGGAGCGCCTATGCACACTGAGGCACAAGCCTAGCATGTCTGGGAGATAATGCTGGGGCTGAATGACTAGAGTACGTGCGGGGGAGTGCAGGCTGGCCCTCTTCTGGAGATTCTGATATGTGCTCTGGAGTTTGGATTTTCTCTGAAGTGTTGGAGATCCATGGGGCGTACAGCAGGGAAGCATGGCCATTCATTGGGGAGCTGCGGTCATGCAGCAGGGGAGTATGGTCATTCACTCCGTAGTCTGCCTGTGGATAGGCACAGAGGAGCCGTGTGGGTAAGACTGGGCCACGACCTGGGCTTCACACACCTCCATTTAGAAACGTCTTGAATGCCAGCTGTAGTAAGGGGCCCGTCCAGTGCTTGCTTTGCCTTTGGAGCAGCGAAGGACCCAGGATGGTAAGGAGGGGCTCTGGCGTACGCAGGGAGAACATTCTGGGTCCTATAGAAGGGACTGGGTGAGTCCTGGCTCCCACCTAGCAGCTTCTACCTGAAACCATCCAAGAGTGAGGAGGCCAGACAAACAGTGGTAACCTTAGCAAGAGAGTGACCCCAAAGAGTGGCCCAACTCCTGTCTCTTCTGAGACCTGCCTAAGGACCTTTGTGATGAGGCGAATGCAGACCTCCCTCAGCCAGGCCAGACAACATGTTTGTCCATGGTGGCCATGCAGGCCTCTGTCCTTCTACCCATTCCCTCTGCTGTACAGGCTCGGGGGGGGGGGGTTCTCCCCATCCCCCTTAGGTGCCTTCTGTCTTTCCCTTAGAACTTGAGCCCCGTCCTCTAATGTCCTTACCCAGGGATCCTGCACTCGGAGCAGAACCTGGGCTCTGAACCCACATATCCCCTTCTGGGGAACTGCAGACTCTTCCAGGGCCCCTCCAGGACTTCTGTTTTTCATTTTGGTGGCCTTGTCTTTTGAACCCTCCATTTGAGGCCCTCCCTGGATGTGAGTTCCCTGTCTCTGTCGTGAGTCTACTAGTCTTTGGCCTTGCTCTCTTCAGTCCCTCCAGGACAGTCTCAGATCCCACAGACACTGTCTTTCTTCCAGAAACAAACCAAGCAGGTCCACTGGGCCCTGACCAGGTGGGTGATAGACACCGAGCTTCACCACGCGCTGGAGTGAGCACTGGCAGCACCACCATGGACAGTTCGGGCTTTTCTCTTTTAACTTGTAGCACTTACACGCGGAAACAGGCAGTCTGTGTCAGATGCCCCTCAAGGAGCCAGCTCTGGCATGGAACAGAAAGGTCAGTAGTAGAAAACGAATGTTATAGGAACATAGGAGCTGAATGAAGCAAGCCCAGCAGGTGAGGAGGGGGCACCTAGTGGAGGACCCTTACAGGCCCTGGGAGCTGCTTGTTCCCAGTCTGAATTCTTCCCTGTAGCTAGCCTGGAAGGACCTATCTGGGCCCTGAGGCGGTAGGGACAGGATGGCAGGAGAAAGGCCTTGTAGCATCCCTGGCTGTCCATGCATGCTTGTTCCAGGATGTGACCCACAGGTCCCTAGGCTTCATTTCCTCTCTTCAGCTGGTGAGAACAATGGCTGCTGTTAGAATTGTCACAGGGGGCTGGCATCCTGGCCTTTTCCTTAGTTACATCATCATGTCACGCTGGCCCCAGCAGGCTGGAGGGAAGCCAGGCCTTTCAGCACAGGGGTGGTGTCTGCTAGAGGCTGCTGGGGTGGGGACCTTCCTCTAAGTGAGACTGCTGGTCCCACTGGCGAGTGGGTGTTCTCGAGACTCTTCCATCCCTGGAGCACTGTTCCACATCTGGCCTGGCCGCTGGCAAATCTGCATGAAGCTATAGATAGCTCTTCTGTGCTAGGCCTGACACGCAGCCCAGACTACACACCTGCTTTCCATAAAGCCACAGTAATTTTGTGTGCCACTTGGGAAATCAAGAAAAGCAACAGTGTTACCCACAAAAGCACGACCTTCACCTCCAGACTTCCTGGTATGCTTCTTTTATCTATTGTCTTTTTTATTTTGGGTTTATTTTTTACACGTGTGGGGTGTGTGTGTGTGTGTGTGTGTAATACATGCTATGATGGACATGTGGAATCAGAGGACAACTTCATGGAGTCGCCTCACCCCCTCAACCTCAGCATGGCTTCCAGGGGGTGAAGTCAGGTTTCTGGGCTTGCACAGTAACTGCCTTTACCCAGTGAGCCATCTGGCCAGTTCTTTAAAAAAAATGTGCAAAATATTTTCTCAGTGGAATTTTGTCATAAGAAACTTGATGGGAAACTTTAATCCCATCATATGCGAGGCAGAGGCAGGTGGATCTCTGTGAGTTAGGACAACCTGGTCTACAGAGCTAGTTCCAGTACAGCCAGGGCTGTTACACAGACAAACCCTGTCACAAAAAAAAAAAAAAACGAAGGGAGGGAGGGAGGGAGGGAGGGAGGGAGGGAGGGAGGGAGGAAGGAAAGAAGGAAGGAAGGAAGGCAAGCAAGCAGAAAAGAAAGTTGAATCGAATCGAGCAGTACTTCGTGCAGGAGTGCAGCTTGCTTTGGAGTCTCTCACAGGGGATGCAGCAGTCATGCCTCACCCTATCAGCTGTGTGACTTCGGGCATGTCACTTAACCTTTCTGTTACTTGGTGTCCTCCCATGTAAAGTGAGGATAATGGCACTGGGGGTGGCTGTGCAGAAGGGATGAGCATGTATATGATTTTTATTACATTTTACCATTTTTATTGTCTGTGTGCATTTGTGTGTGTGTGTGTGTGTGTGTGTGTGTGTGTGTGTATTATGTTGTATATGTGGGAGCCAGAGGATAACTTAAGTCAGTTCTCTCCTTCTACCCGTGAGTCTGAAGGATCAACCTGGTTGTCAGGCCTGGCTGTAAGTTCCTTAATGTGCCAAGCCACCTCGTTACCATGGTAGTCTTACTTTTAATCATAACTTTATGTTGTCTGTCCAGACTCATTTATTCTCTATTTTGTGATCTTTGATTTTTTTTAAAGGGTCTCTCTTTGTAGCCCTGACTATTATGGAACTCACAATGTAGACCAGGCTAGCCTTGAACTCAGAGATCCATTTGCCTTTGCCTCCAGAGTGCTGAGATTAAAGACCTGTGCCTCTACACTCTGTAGGTGGAGTTTTCCTGTGCTGGCAGCTGCTCCCACCTAATCACTCAGAAACTTAATATTAGCTATAGATGCTCAGTCAATAGCTCAGGCTTTTTACTAGCTACTCTTACATTTAAATTAACCCGCATTTCTTACCTATGCTTTGCCATGTAGCTCAATACCTTTTCTCAGTACGACATGCCCGTCTTGCTTCTTTCTGCATCTGCTGACAACCCTGACTCCACCCTTCTTCCTCCCAGCAGTCTCAGTTTGGCTCTCTCGCCTAACCTTGTCCCCTTCAGCTGTTGGCCAGTCAGCTTTATTAAACCAATCACAGCAACATATATTCACACAGTATAAAGGAATATTCCACAATGCCCAACTGTGACCTTTGATCTATGTTGTTCTATTTCTTGATCCAATAGCCATTGTTCAATTTTTTGTTTGAATTTAGTCCTACATGTAAGTGAGATCATGTGAAATTTTTCTTAGTGTCTTATTTTAATGAGCCTTGTGTCTTACTGTTTTTTTAAGGTTTATTGGTTTTTATTTTGTGTATACTTACTTATTTTGTCTGTGCACCACGTGAATACCTGGCATCTGTGGAGGCAGAAGAGGGCGCCAGATCCCCTGGAACTGGAGTTTCAGATGGTTGTGAGCTGCTGTGTGGGTGCTGGAAACTGGAAGAGCAGCCAGTGCTCCTAACCTCTGAACCACCTCTCCAGCCCTGTCTACTTTGATTTGTCAAGACAGGGTCTTACCATAGACTCAGAACTGGCCTGGAATGTGCGACATGCCCAGGCTGACCACCTGCATTTGCCTCCTGAGTGCTGGGATATCAGGTGTGGGCCACCAAACATGACTGCCCCTGTGTTCAAGGAGAGGACCACAGCTTGTGTTCTTCCCACCACGTCTCACTATTGTCATAGAAGCTGCAGTTGTATTCGCTAAGATTTAGTTTCCTTATCTGTAAAATGGGGGTGGGGTGACTAAATAGAGATAGCATTAGAACAGCACTGTCTTCCAGGTGCCGGGCTAGCCCCGACTTCACCACGTGGGCCTGGATGCCCCTGAACTCCACCCCTGGAGTGGTGCTTGGGATTATGGGTGTGCACGAGCATGCCCAGTTTATGCAGTGCTAGGGTTTGCAGACTCTGGGCTTTGTCTTTAGTGTATGCCAGAGAAGCACACTCCCAGCAGCGCCAGTTCTTGATGCCATTATTAGCACCAGGGCCACCTGGACACAAGCACCACAGTGCCAGAACTGTCTGAGAGGGAAGCAGGCGGCTAAGTGACTAACAGGTGATGTGTCTGTAGTGTGGAAGTCATGGAAGGGCTTGTGTGTGCACCTGGGGGAGGAACACCAGCATGGTTTGCCGTCACCATGCATCTGGAAGAGCATAATGTTTACAACTAATGAATACCTTATTTCTGGAATTCTCCATGAACGCTTTCAGAATGCAGCTGCTGAATCTGGAAAGGGAAGCTCTGAGGTGGCGTCATGGCTGACCCGGCTCTGTTCTTAGCTCACTCTGTAGGCCACTTGATTTGTCTCCATCCCATCTCCAAGGCCAGTCCTCTTTTTCTACCTTGGACCAGAGCAGAACAAGGCTGAGAACTGGTCTCCACGCAGGTGCCACCTCCCTCAGGACATCCCTAGTGCGGTGCTCTGTCTGTCTGTCTGTCTGGCCTACTCTTCAGCAGGTGGCATGTTGACTCCGAGTTAGGGGGTGGCCTCTGGGGAAGGTAGTGTGCTTTCTGGGAGCCTAGGAAAACACATCTCTAACTCTGGGACTGGGGGTGCAGCCTGATGAATGTGGGGCCCTAGGTTCCATCTTTAGAGTACGTGGCACACAAATCCAAGACTCCAATCCAAACTGGGAGACAACTTTTGTAGCAGAAACTCTGAGTGAATTTGTAGGGTTTTTTTTTTTTTTATCTCAGCTAAGGAGGTAGCTCAGTTGTTCTAGTGTGAGGACCTGAGTTCATCCCCAGCCTACATCTGAAAAAGCTGGGCAGTTGCATGCTGGTGGCCATGCCTTTAATCCCAGCAATTGGAAGACAGATGCAGGTGGACCTCTGAGTCTGAGGCCAGCCTGATCTACAAAGTGAGTTCCAGGACAGCCAGAACTGTTACACAAAGAAACCCTGTCTCAAAAAAAAACAAAAACAAAAACAAACAAAGCTGGGCACAGTCACCTGCACTTGGGATCATGATGCTGGAGAGACAGACAGGAGGTGCTGGTCTCACTTGCTATCCCATCTGACTTTCTTGGCGAGTTCCAGGTCAGTGAGAGAGACCCTGTCTCAAAAACAAGGTGGGAAGCACCTGAAAGTTGGCCCTGGTTCCACAAGCACGCACAGTCATTGGCACACATCTCTATGTTCACACACACTTGGCGTGTCTGAGCCTGAGTTCACTTTCATCCCAAGGACCCGTCTCCATGACTGCTTTCAGAGCTCTGTGAGAAACCACCAGTGACAGGGTGCAGAGACAGTCACTCCCTGCCCCCTTCCTAGTGGTGTGGTGCAGTCTGGTGTGTCGTAGTGAGGGGCCCTTGGCTTTGCTTTTGGAATTGACATGTGCTATCTGCAGAACGTCATCTTTAACTTGGAGGTGAGAAGCTGTTCACTTGCCCAGGCCTTGCCTCAGATAGCACATCCACGCCCGCTGTCCTTACTGTCCACAACAGTCTTCTGTCAGAGTGGTCCCTGGCCTGGCCTGGGACTCTAGAACTTTCCATCAGACCTGCTGTTCCCCTCAGGGCCATTTCTTTCCTTTTCAGGTTCCTGCAGGTCCAGAATTAGGGCCCAGAGCTGTGGGGATGATGGAGTGCCTGGCAGGACACCTGTAGGTGGGCATGAGAGACTTTGTCCAACTGACCAGAGACCTTATGTTCTTCCAGAGTGAGAGGGCAGGCTGGGCCCTCACCTGCCCCACGGAGGATGCAGTTCTTCGGACGCCTCGTCAACACCCTCAGTAGTGTCACCAACTTGTTCTCAAACCCATTCCGGGTGAAGGAGGTGTCGGTGTCCGACTACGCCTCCAGTGAACGGGTTCGAGAGGAAGGACAGCTGATCCTGTTCCAGAATGCTTCCAGTCGTACCTGGGACTGCATCCTGATCAACCCTAGGAACCCACAGAATGGCTTCCGGTAGGTGACGGGCAGTGGGAATGCACCTCTCCTTTCATTCCCTCCCTCTTCGGCTTTTGGGGTTCATGTGGATAGGGCATCTTTGGAGCTCTGCCTGAAAGTTATAGTACTGAAAGGAAGGGCCGGGAAGAGAAAATAATGGATCAGTTCCCGAGTCCTCACTCCTGTAGATGGCGGGAAGGAGGAAGGATGGGGAAGCTGAGAGGGACCCGCTGGGGTGGCCTTCAGCTGGATCTTGGTTTGGACAGCTATTGTGTTATGGCTGGCACTAGGCCTGCTGGGACTTCTTGAGCCTAGAAAGCTAGGGCAGGATGCCTGGGCAAGGCAGGGTGGGAAAAGGGGAGAGTCCAGAGAGCCAAGCCTCCATTTCAGGGTCTGATGGAGCTGGGCTGCCTGATGTCGAGGTGGGTTTATACCAACGCTGTTTCTGCTTGCTCTTCTGTCTGGCTATCCCATCATCCACCTATTCACAGGAGTCCTGTGAGATGACACACATGGTCTGTGTCTTTAAGGAACCTGCAGACTGGTGAAGGAAGCCCCAAGTACACAGGTCTGCTAACACCTTGTAAGGAGTAGTGTGACAGAGGTAGAGCCCAGGTAACCATAGGGACACAGGAAGCAGAGCTGCTATGGAAGAGGGATTGCTTTGTTCCAGAGGAGAAGGAAGAAGGCTGTTCCAGGCCTTCAGAGGCAGGGAGGGCTCATGCAGAGGACCTGAGCTTGGTTCTCAGTACCTGGGTCAGGCAGCTCACAACTCTAACTCCAGCTCCAGGCATCTGGTGCCATCTACTGGCCTCTGAAGGCATCTGCATTCCTGCATATACACATACCTACATATACATAAGCAATTTTAAAAACGTGAACTACAACAGACATCTAGAAGAGTATCTTTCACTTAGAGATTCATCACAAATACCTCTGTACTGCTCCATGCTGAGAAACAGAAAACACTGTTTCCCGAGGCCCCATTCACCAAAGAATGGCAACCAACTTTTATGCTCATTGTTTTTGTATTTTTCACTCATTTTCTTTTCTTTCTTTAAAGGTTTATTTATTTATTATGTATACAGTGTTCTGCCTGCATACCAGAAGAGGGCACCATATCTCTTTATGGATGGTTGTGAGCCACCAAATGGTTGCTGGGAATTGAACTCAGGACCTCTGGAAGAGCAACCAGTGCTCTTAACCTTAGTGCTGGGGTTATGGTTGTTAGGTATGGCAGTGGATGCATTTACTCACTGGGTTATTTTGCTAGCCCCTCCCTATTACATTAAACCATTTTAAATGGCTGTGTAATGCCCATCGCATAGATGATTGAGCCGTAACTCACATGGTACCTGTAGCTGGCCATCTAGGTTAGCTATCACTTAATTCTGACCATATACAAAGAGCCAGAGTTTGAGACTGAGGCTCAGAATGTGGCAACCAAAGCAGAGGAGATTTCCATTACCAGAGGAAGACTTTACACACAATTAAGTTCAAAGTAAACTCTATTTTTGCTTTTGCTGTTGGAGCAAGGGGATCAGGCTGCAGCCTGGGGCAGCGGGTGGCTTGTTTGCGGCATCCACAGTCTGACTATGGTGGGTACTACCCCTCAGTTGGCTCACCTTCTGTCCCCATGGCTCACCTTAGTGGCCCCTCTTCCTTGGCGGCAGACTGTTCCAGCTGGAGTCAGAGGCGGACGCCCTGGTGAACTTCCAGCAGTATTCCTCCCAGCTGCCGCCCTTCTACGAGAGCTCCATGCAGGTCCTGCATGTGGAGGTGCTGCAGCACCTGTCCGACCTCATCCGCAGCCACCCCAGCTGGACGGTGACGCACCTAGCGGTGGAGCTGGGCATCCGGGAGTGCTTCCATCACAGCCGCATCATCAGGTGGGCGGTCGGGCCGTGGGGGTGCGTGTTGTGTGGGGCTGGGCCACTGGAGTGTGGTGGGGGGTGTGATCGTCCCTGTGCAGTACACATGCTGCGTGTATGGAGTCTCCCCACTCAGCCTTTGTTGTGTCTGTGGCTCGGGTAAGAACGGAGCAGCACTGCCCTGGCTCACGAGTGGACACTGATTACAGTCAGAAGGAAATGCAAACACGGAGTTCTTTTTTTTGTTTGTTTGTTTTTTGAGACAGGGTTTCTCTGTGGCTTTGGAGCCTGTCCTGGAACTAGCTCTGTAGACCAGGCTGGTCTCGAACTCACAGAGATCCGCCTGCCTCTGCCTCCCGAGTGCTGGGATTAAAGGCGTGCACCAACATCGCCCGGCTAAACACTGAGTTCTTTCAACTACTCAGTCACCTCAGAGAGAGGCTCTGGAACCAGGCTATTCAATAGGAGAAGGCTGCATAGGGGCTCGGGCCATAGTCTCCTTCCCAAGCCCCGCTGTTCTCCTGGAAGCTCGGATGGCCTCTTTTATATCCATCTAGTCAATGCTGTATCTGCAGATTCCCTAAAGAGGTCTCCTTGGATGTCCTTGCAAGTCACTGCCTGGCCACCGCATACTTCTCTGTTCAATGCCTGGGTTCTAGTTGAAACCTCACCAAGTTGGGTATGGTAATGTGTGGCTTTAGTTTTAGCACTTGGGGGGCAGAGGCAGACAGATCTCTGTGAGTTCGAGGCTGGCCCGGTCTACATAGTGAGACCTTATTTCTAAACCAAAACCAAAACCTCTCTCTGAGCTCTCCAGCTCTCATGCGTGACCTTGGGCACCCTGGTGTCCCATCTCACAACAATTCCTGGAGTACAGTGGTTCAACAAGTGTCTGTTATGTGACCTTTTCTGTGTCATCCTCTTGCCCCCTCATGCTGGCATAGCCCAAGGGCACATCTCCCCACAGGTGAGCAGAATGCACTGCAGCCTGGCACAGCTCAGCAGACACAGCACAGTGGCTCTGGCTCGCCCCAGAACCCCCAAATCTTGCCTGGATCCTGCTTCTGCACTTGGGCTTCTTAGTATCCTTGCTTTTGGTCCCCATCTTATCACTGCCCACCACACCCCCAACAGCTGCGCCAATAGCACAGAGAATGAGGAGGGCTGCACCCCACTACACCTGGCCTGCCGCAAGGGTGACAGTGAGATCCTGGTGGAGTTGGTACAGTACTGCCACGCCCAGATGGATGTCACCGACAACAAAGGAGAGACCGCCTTCCATTATGCTGTACAAGGGGACAATTCCCAGGTGCTTCAGGTGAGTGTTGGGTAGTGGGCAGGGGACCAAACAACCAGGCACCTCCTTGTGCCCGAAACTTGCTTGGGGGCCTTAGGTTCATGGGTCACTCTGAGGCTTCTCACTCAGCCATCCTTAATCCCTGAGGCTTCATCCTTCGCCCCATTCTCACCCTTCACCCCATGACGCTTAGAGGGAGACATACCTTTAGCCATGGAGTTTCTCCAGCTCAGCGAGCTGAACTTCATGGAAACTCCAGTCAGGCATGAAGCTCAGGAGCTCAGACCCTGGGCTGGGTGCATCAGGTCAGCCCTTGCTCAAGGCACACTGAATCTTAACCTAGTTTATGGGAACTGCCCAGCACCTAAAGGTGTTAGTGCCAGAGACACTCGTGTTGATTCTGTAAGTTCTAAAACAGAAGCTGTTTTAAGTTTTTTTTTTCTTTTTTTGATTTTTGAGACAGGGTTTCTCTGTAGCTTTTTTGGTTCCTGTCCTGGAACTAGCTCTTCTAGACCAGGCTGGCCTCGAACTCCCAGAGATCTGCCTGCCTCTGCCTCCCGAGTGCTGGGATTAAAGGCGTGCGCCACCACCACCCAGCTTAAGGTTTTTTTTAATGTATTATTTTTATGTGTATGGGTGCTTCGCCTGCATGTATGCCTGTGCACACCATGTTTCCAGTGCCCGTAGAGGCCAGAAGAGGGTGACAGATCTCCTGGAGCTGAAGTCACAGACACTTGTGAGCTGCCCTGTGGGTGCCCTCTGGAAGAGCAGCTAGTGTGCTTGTGTGCTGAGCCATAGTCTAACCAGGAGATGGAGTGGTGCTGTTGAGAAGCCACCGTTAAGTAAAAAGGAAAGGCAGACACTCAGCTCGTGTTTTATTGTCTAGAAGGAGCAGGTCCATCTGCAGGTTCTGTCCTCTCTGCTTGGCATCTGGATTGTTCTAGAAACACACATCTGTGTCTTGTGCGGTCCAAGAGAAGACATGCCCAGTGCTGGAGGAGGAACAGCAGTGTGCTTGGCCAGTGGTCATGCATCACACCTACCTCCGACGGATGCTTCCTGTGCCTGCATCATGTGTTCTAGTCAATTCTCAAAATGCTCCCCTGGGTTGGAGTTGTCTTTTCTTTGTACAGGAAACTGAGGTTTGGTAGAAGCAAACAATGTGGTCCCTGAGGGCCACCAACCTGGGGATAGGGCAGGCTGGCCTAAGCTTCCCCCATGTTGCCAGCTCCTTGCCCCACTTGTGGGTCCCCAGGCTTCCTCGTGTCACAGCAGTCCCCAGTGGTCATAACTGTCATCAGGGAGAGGACAAAGTCCTTCCCGCTTCCTGTTAGCACAGTCACTCTGGGTGTCTTTGGGTGGGCTTCGTCTCTGAAGGAAAATTACATCCGTGTTTGGGCAATTTTTCCTCATTATTATTTCCTAAAAACACAGCACAAACAACTGTTCATCTAGCCGGACAGTGGTGGCACACACCTTTAATCCTAGCACTCGGGAGGCAGAGTTAGGCGGATCTCTGTGGGTTTGAGGTCAGTCTGGTCTGCAGAGTGAGTTTCAGGACAGCCAGGGATGTTACATAGAGAAACCCTGTTTTGAGAAAGCAAAAGCAAAGCAAAACAAACAAGTGTCATCTAGTATTCACATTGTATTAGATTATAGACGTCATCTATGGGGCGTGCAGAATGTAATCCCAGCTAGCTAGGATGCCAACACAGTTCCAGTCCAGCCTGGACAACAGAGTGGCTCCCATATAACAAAGTACATGGGAGGGTATGTGTGGGCTCTTTGCAAAATAACCATTCCATACAAAAGACTCAAGTACCTTAGGATTTGGGTAGACAGGAAGAGGCAGTACCAGGGATTGGACTCAGAACCTTATGCATGCCAGGTGAGCATTCTACCACTAGGTCATGTCGAATTCTTTTACTGAAAGCACAATACCTGCATGCAGAGACATATCCTGCAGGACTGAAGGAGTCCCACTTCCCTTTCTGTTGCTGTACTCTGACCAAAAGCAACTTAGGGGAGAAAAGAATTTACTTGGCTTACACATCTAGATCACAGTTTGTCACGGAGGAAAGTCAAGGCAGGGACTCAAGCAAGGACTGAAGCAGAAACCACGAAGCACCGCTGCTCCCTGGCTCCTCACTTGCTCCTCGTGCTTGGCTTAGCTAGGTGTGAGACCACCTGCCTGAAGATGGAGACCCCAGTGGGCTGGGCTCTCCTGCATCAGTAAGACAGTCCCTCAGAGATACGCCCACAGAGTAACGTGACCCGGACCATTCCTCAGCCGAGGCGTCTCCTCTCCCAGGACTCTAGGCTGGGTCACATTGACAAGACTAAGCAGGACAGAAGGACATCTGGTGGGCAGCAAGAATTGCTCCACCTAGAAAACTTAAGGTTCTTTTGGTTGTTCTTTTTATACAGTCTCATGCAGCTCAGACTGGCCTGGAACTCACTGTGTAGTCTAGAGTAGCTTTTAACTTCATCTTCTGCCTCAGTCTCCCCAGTACCAGGATTTCAGGCACGTGCTACCACACCTGGGTTAACATTCTTCAGAAATGTCCACATGAGCCACAGTCAGGCCGGGTTCCCGCCCCACACCCCAACCTCATTGTCAGGCTTTCTTATCTGCCCGAGTGCTGTTCATGCCGTTGCTCCCCTTTATTCTCGTGGAATTGAATGTCCTTTCCGTGTCAGGAGGGCGATGGTCCCTGGGGTGCTAGAGAGAGGCACGGCAGGCAGCTTACCTGTGTTGTCCTGTCAGCTCCTAGGGAAGAACGCCTCGGCCGGCCTCAACCAGGTGAACAAGCAGGGGCTGACCCCGCTGCACCTGGCCTGCCAGATGGGCAAGCAGGAGATGGTGCGTGTGCTGCTGCTCTGCAATGCCCGCTGCAACATCATGGGACCTGGCGGCTTCCCCATCCACACAGCCATGAAGTTCTCCCAGAAGGGGTAAGGCTCGCCCTCACATGACCCCACCCCTGCAGGCCCTGGTTCAAGTCTCCTCAGCCAAGGGTGCTGGCCTTAAGAAAGCGCTTGGTGCTCTTAGGTGTTGATGGTGGTTTTGTTCTTCACCCTCCACCCTTTCCTCTTTGGACTCTTTTGGGGGGCCTGCCACCTCGCTCCCAAATAATCACACACAGAGGCTTATTCTTACTTATTTGTGCCCAGCCTTAGCTTGGCTTGTTTCTTGTCCACTTTTCTTAAATTATCCTGACTACCTTTGCCTCTGGGCTTTTTTGTTTTCTTCTGTGTATCTTAATTTCACTCTTACTCTGTGTCTGGCCCCTGGTGTCCTCCTCCCCTGTTCTAGCTTCCTCCATCTTTTCCCTCTTCTTTCTTTTTCTCCTGTTTTCTCCTATTTATTCTCTCTGCTGCCAGCCCTGCCTGTCCTTTCTCCTGCCTCACTATTGGCTGTTCAGCTTTTTATTAGCTCATCAAGTGTTTTAGACAGGCAAATAATCACAGCTTCACAGAGTTAAATAAATCAGCATAAACAAAAGCAACACACTTGAAATAATATTTCACAGCAATGTGGTAGCTGTACACCCAAGTCCAGAAACTGCTGTGCAAAGAATAGACCATTTACAGTTTTGTGCTAATGCATCCGGGTTTCTGATCGTGAGCCTTTACTCCCCTGTGCTGCCCAGCCAGACCAACATCTGGGGTCAGTTGGTTTTCCCCCTGGCTCCTGTGCTAAGCACTGGCCTTGAGAAATGAATTAGAGGAGCCCTGTCCATGGAGCAGGCCAGACTCGAGCCTTCTCCTCACAGCACTGGACTCCAGTGTCCTGGAGTGCAGAGGGGAAGCAGACAGGTGGGCGAGGGACAGGTGTGACCTGATGGACACCAGGTGACACATGCTGCCTGTGTGGGCCTCCTCGGTGCCCTCGGAGCATCCCGAGTCACAGTCCAGTGACGACTTTTGTGCCGAGAGCGCAGTGTGGGGACTCTGTCTTGTTCTCTTTGTTTCTCTTTCATTGGGTTCTGCTCTAATTTTTATTGTTTCTGGCTGTCCCCTGGGTTTGGAGTTAGCTTCTTCTTGTGTTTTCAAATTCTTGAGTTGTAGCATTGAGTCATTTATTAGTGTTCTTTTTGATTTTTCAGTGTAGGCACTCAGAATTATAAGTTTTCCTCCTAGACTGCCTTTTTAAATGTGTCCCAGTGGTTTTGTGTTGTGTGTTTTTTGTTTGTTTTCATGTAGTTCCAGGATTTTTTCCCTGATTTTTTTAATTGACCTACTCATCATCCATTAGTGAATTATTTAATCTCTGTGAGTTTCCATGATGGAGATCTTCTGCTTAGTGTGAGGGTACTCCCTCTCCTCTGCTTGGTGTGAGTGCTCCCTCTCCTCTGCTTGGTGTGAGTGCTCCCTCTCCTCTGCTTGGTGTGAGTGCTCCCTCTCCTCTGCTTGGTGTGTGAGTGCTCCCTCTCCTCTGCTTGGTGTGAGAGTGCTCCCTCTCCTCTGCTTGGTGTGAGAGTGCTCCCTCTCCTCTGCTTGGTGTGAGAGTGCTCCCTCTCCTCTGCTTGGTGTGAGTGCTCCCTCTCCTCTGCTTGGTGTGAGAGTGCTCCCTCTTCCTTATGCCCTCACCAGCACTGGGTCCGATTATGTTTTGATAGTAGCTGCCCTCACAGACAAGAGATGGGATCTCAGTGGTTCTCATTTGCATTTCCTGGTGGTCATTGAGGTTCAACAGCCTGCCATAGAACTGTTGCCATGGACCATTTTTATGTCTTCTTTGGGGAAATGTCTATTTGGGTCTATAAAGTGAAGTTCCCAGGCAGGGAAAGCCATTCCCATGTCGGAGATTCTACAAGACTGTGTAATGGATTAGAATGTTTTGATTGTGCATAGAATTCTGAGATCCAAAGCCAAGATCTCTTGGTCAATCTTAAAAACAAAACAAAACAAAACGTAACAACCCAAAACCAAAACAGACTGACCTTGAATTCCTGATTCTCCTGCCTCTGCCTTCCAAGTGCTGAGATTCTAGTCACGTGTCACCACACTTGATGCTATTTTGGACATCCTTTAGTCCCCCTTAACAGCTATTCATGCCCATCTCTGTCCATCAGGTGAAATAGCACATCACTAGCTTCCAACCAACCCCCAAATAAGCATGTCACCATTAGCAGATAAGCCATAACAGGGATTTGCCAACCTTGCTGTAACCCGCCCGTAACACTCCAGGCCACAGCTGATAAATTATTTGCTTAAAAATTTTTATGTTTGGCCGGGCAGTGGTGGCGCACACCTTTAATCCCAGCACTCGGGAGGCAGAGGCAGGCGGATCTCTGGGAGTTCGAAGCCAGCCTGGTCTACAAGAGCTAGTTCCAGGACCGGCACCAAAGCTACAGAGAAACCCTGTCTCAAAAAGCCAAAAAAAAAAATTTTATGTTTGGCCAGGCAGTGGTGGTACACGCCTTTAATCCCAGCACTTGGGAGGCAGAGGGAGGCGGATCTCTGTGAGTTCGAGACCAGCCTGGTCTACAAGAGCTAGTTCCAGGACAGGCTCCAAAACCACAGAGAAACCCTGTCTCAAAAAACCAAAAAAAAAAATTATGTTTATTTAATTTTATTTTATGCATGTGAATGTTGTGCCTTCTTGTATCTTTGCCCCTCTATGCATGCAGTACCCATAGAGGCCAGAAGAGGGCATCAGCCACCCTGAAACAGGAATTACTGTTCTTAGCCACCATGTGGGTATGGGGAATACAGCCCAGGTCCTCTGGAAGCACAGCAACCAGTGTCCTTAAGTTCTGAGCCAGCTGTCCAGCCCTGTGACTTGCTGCTGCTGCTGCTGCCTCCTCCCCCCTCCCCTCTCTTCCTTCCTTCCTTCCTTCCTTCCTTCCTTCCTTCCTTCCTTCCTTCTTCTTCTTCCTCCTCCTCCTCCTCCTCCTCCTCCTCCTCCTCCTTCTTCTTCTTCTTCTCCTTCTTCTTCTCCTCCTCCCCTCCTCTCTTCTTCTCCTCCTTTTCCTCCTCCTCCTCTTCTTCTTCTTCTCCTCCTCCCCTCCTCTCTTCTTCTCCTCCTTTTCCTCCTTCTCCTCCTCCTCCTCCTTCCTCTTCCTCTTCCTCTTCCTCTTCTTCTTCTTCTTCTTCTCCTCCTCCTCCTCCCCTCCTCTCTTCTCCTCCTTTTCCTCCTCCTCCTCCTCCTCCTCCTCCTCCTCTTCTTCTTCTTCTTCTTCTTCTTCTTTTTCTTCTTCTTCTTCTTCTCCTCCTCCTCCTCCCCCTCCTCTCTTCCTCTCCTCCTCCTCCTTCTCTTCCCTCCTCCTCCTCCTCCTCCTCCTCCTCCTCCTCCTCCTCCTCTTCTTCTTCTTCTTCTTCTTCTTCTTCAAGACAGGGTTTCTCTGTATAGCTTTGGAGCCTGTCCTGGAACTAGCTCTTGTAGACTAGGCTGGCCTAGAACTCACAGAGATCCACCTGCCTCTGCCTCCCAAGTGCTGGGATTAAAGGCATGTGCCACTACCGCCCAGCTGTGACTTGCTTCTTATAGTTATTGTTATGCTTGTCTTGCATTTATCTCTCTGTTCATGTGCAGCCCGGGGATGAAGTGGTCCTCAGGCACAGCAGTAAGCTCTTTTAGCCGCTGCACCATTTTGTGCCCCACCCCCACATGCTTTTGGAGAAAGGCCTATGCAGTGTAGTCCAGCCTTGCCTGGAATTTGGAATCCTCCTGCCCCAGCATCCTGAATGTTGGGATTACATTAATTAGATTTGTAATCCCAACCACAGTTGGCCTTAGTTTTCAGTTTTTACCCTGGCACATAGGTTGCCTTTTTATTTTGTTGGTTATTTCATTTGCTGTGTATCAGTTTTTCAGTTTAATATAGTTGTATTTATTTATATTTGCCTTGGTGTGTTATCTCGGAGGTCATGGTCAGGCCAGATGGTTGGCCGTTTTGCAGCCCCATGTCATGACTGGCGCAGTGCCGCCCTCACTGCCCCGCTCTCTTCCAGGTGTGCTGAAATGATCATCAGCATGGACAGCAACCAGATCCACAGCAAGGATCCTCGCTACGGAGCCAGCCCGCTCCACTGGGCCAAGAACGCCGAGGTAGGCAGAGCTGGCGGACGAGGGGCTGGGCAGGTCCCGAGGAGACAACTGAGAGGATTATAGTGGCCCCTGGTGACAAGTCAGAGGTGCCCAAGAGTTGAGGTCCCACGGCTGTCCTGCTGCTCATCGGCTGGTGGCCTGAATTCCTTTGTCCATGACTGACTTTGGAGGTCTTGGGAAGTTAGCAAGGCAGTGCGTGCAAAATGGCACTTCACATGTAGAAGGGGGCAGTGGTGATATGTCCATGGGCACAGCAGCTCACACAGAGAGCCTGTAGCCACCCAAGCTGAGGTCTCTCCCTCCTGGAAGGATGCCCAGGTAGCCTAACCTGGCAACACATGCCGGCCACCAACACCCCAGGCTGTACTTGCATGTGACAGGCAAGAGGGCTGAGCTGCTACCTTTGTGGGACACCAGCTTGTTCAGACATGTTCCTTCAGTGCCAGATCTGTGAGGCATGAAAGTGTGTCCTGTGTCAGGTCTGAGGAAGGAGCTGCAGTGACAGATCCAGGCTCAGGCTGCAGGAAGGGTGGATGGGGCTTTAGGCTCAGCATCGTCCTCCCCATAGTTCAGAGTGAGCCAGGATACCATGCAAAGGCACCTGAGACACATCCCATGGAGGACTTAGGGTGTCGGCGCTGTGGGACCTGGTCCAGAGACCCCTTTGTAGCTTCAGGAAAGGACCAGAAGAAGCTTCTAGAATCACCTGTTTGTCACCTAGTTCCTAGCTCCCGGTGTGTGGGGGTCTCAGGTCTAGAGTCTACCTCTGAGCTTCTCTTCCTTTGCTTACACTGGAGGACTGCTCAGGAGGCTGCCCCCTGAGTGCCCACCTGGTCTGTGTCCCCAGATGGCCCGAATGCTGCTGAAGCGCGGCTGTGACGTGGACAGCACAAGCACCACAGGAAACACAGCCCTGCATGTGGCGGTGATGCGCAACCGCTTTGACTGTGTCATGGTGCTGCTGACCTACGGGGCCAACGCAGGTGCCCGTGGAGAGCATGGGAACACGCCACTGCACCTGGCCATATCGGTGAGCCTGTGGCCACATGGCCTCCCTGTGCTGGCTCTGCCAGCTGAGGTGGGGGTGTGGGAGGAACAATAGAGGCACCGTGTTGGCTCACCCCCTCCTTTCCTCGGCTGCTGCATCGTCAGACATGCTTCCTCCTAAGGCCCAGAGTACCTGGTGGCAGCCACTGGTTTGTTAGGAAATAGACTTCAGCCTTAAAGCATCTCTAGTGGGATGAGACGGCAGTGTGAACGTGCTTAGCCCATGGCAGGAACAGCCCTGTCTGCTGTCCGTCTAGTCTCAGACGGGACTGAGGGAAGCAGTCGGTCACAGTCCTGGTACTTATTCTATAGATCAGTCTGGCCTCAAACTCACAGAGATTCGCCTGTCTCTGCTTCCCAAGTGCTGGGATTAAAGGTGTGCGCCACCACTGCCTGGCTATGGGGACCATTCTTGTTCAAACCACCACACCATGGCTCCTGGGTTGTCAGCCCAGGTGCCTTGCTTCCTGTGAGGAAGAGCTGGGGTGAATCTTTCTGTGCCAAGTCCTGCACAGCTGGTCCTTGAACCTTGGCTGGGTGATGCGGGAAAGAAGAAAGAACAGATGGCACACAGAAAAGCTGGAGCAGGGTGGACTACGCTGGCTCCGCTGGGTCAGCTGCAGGGTAACAGGACTCAGACGCTGCTCATTGATTATGTGCAGCACAAAGGGGAGGGGCTAGCTGGACTCAGTTGGGGTCACTGTGGGGGCAAGGGCTCAGGTTGCTGTCATATGGGAGGAGGAAGCTGTGGTTGCTAGTTTTTGCACACACTGTCAACTTCTGTAAACTAGAGGAAGACTGAACTTGGGAAGACTTTGAGCTTCCCATGGGCCTGAGGCATTGGGGTCCTTGTCATGCCCAGTTAGTAATCCATGTCCACCCAGGATTCCGGCTGCTCCAGTGTTCTTCAAACATTTCTCTTACCGCTGACACAGTAATCCAAATCAGACCAAATCAAACCGAATTAGAAGCCCAGGTTTAATGGATGTCTGGGCTCCCAAGTGTACCTCTGGGAAAACACCGAGAGGGGGAAGGAAAACCAGGAAGACCGCCATCTGTCTGGGGGACAGTTTAAATAGCCTGTGGGAGTGGTCTTGACCCTCTCTGGGGAGGGGTCACCGTTTGGTGGGCCTTCCATAGGTGGAGTCTGGGCTAAGGCTTGAAATGGAGCCTCCACCCAACATTTCAAAATGGGTGCCAGGAGCTGGGGTGAAGCCCCCCACTCAAACATTCCAGACTGTTTGGATAAGGATGTTAGGGGCTGAGATGACGCTTCCAACCAAACAACTTCCATTTTCTTCCTCTTAAGCCCTCACTGAGGGGTGCACTGAAGGCATTCTTTGTCATGTCAGGAGGCCCCAGAGTCTCCTCATGCCACTGAGAGGACTTGTGAGCAAGTTGATGGACTCTATTCTTCTCACCTTCCACCCCAACAGAAAGATAACATGGAGATGGTCAAAGCCCTCATTGTATTTGGGGCAGAAGTGGACACCCCAAATGACTTTGGGGAGACTCCTGCATTCATGGCCTCCAAGATCAGCAAACGTATGTGCTCTGCCATCTGGGATCAGAGCTGGGGGGTGGCGGTATAGAGACTGAGGAGGGACGTCCCAGCTGTAAGGTGTCAGACTGGCCCTGTTCCCCGCCGAGTGGCCAGGAGTGTATGCAGATCAAAGGGGGCCTCCTTCCCCAAAGACAGGGATGCAGGCCCACCAAGGGCTTGCTGAGCATGGTCCTCACCTCACGGTGAGGGTGTTCAGGCTCTCAGTGGGATGGGCTCAGGTGTGCAGCTCCAGAGCAAGCAAGCATGGGGTCATTGCATGTGCCGTGCATGTCCACATATGCCCATACTTTGTATGTGCTGGGTGCATGCATAGACTCGCATGTGCATTGATGTCCTGTCCACCATGATCAGCTTCAGAGTTGTAGGAGTCAGCTTCCCTTCACAGACCCTCCTGAGGGCTTGTGGGAGTGTGGGGTCAGCGTGGGTGTGGCCCAGATGGTTTGACCTCTTCTCCCAGCAGAGAGCTCAACCCCACCATTGGCTTAAACAGCCTAGATGGCCCCTCCCCTCCTTTCCCCTCCTCCCCTCTCCAGTTTTGCTCAATCTTGGGTTCAGAACCAACCCTGCAGAAAAGACACGAAGCCCAAGATGGAAGCAGGCAAAGGTGCTAGCTGTGGCATCCTTTCCGGGTCTCCTCTGGCTCATCCCTCTGAGAACTGCTGACCATGGAATTAGTTGCTTTGCACCATAGCTGGTGTAGAAGGAGAGGGGATGCCCACAGTAACTAGGATGACTCTGATCCCCTCGTACCCCACAGTCCTCCTTAGCCCCTTCCCTGGTGCCAGAAGGCTGCTTTGATGCAGCAGACCAGCCAGCTTGCTAGTCAGGGTAGTTTCTCCACACAGCCAGGTCACCTGCTAGATGCGAACCATTTGCAAAGAGGGGGTCTCACTTTCTAGTTGACACCATGTCTGCTCTCTGCTATCTCTCCTTCCCAAACCCTGACAAGTGATTACCAGGAAGGCGCTCTTGAGTCTGCTGAGAACTGTGGGGGCCGACCACCGCTTCCCACTCATCCAGGGGGTCCCCACGGACCAGAGCTCTGCAGCAACACCTCACCCCTTCTTCTCTCTGGACAAAACTCAGCCCCCAGAGATCAGCTTAAACAGCCTAGGTAGGCCACTGCTTTCCTTCCCCGCTCCTCAGCTCTGTCTGGGCCCTCGAATCCCAGCAGCTCCCAAAAGGATAATGGCTTCAGGGCGGAAGTAGTTGAAGGGAGGAGAGCCAAGCTTTATCAGCCAGTGTAGGCCACCAAATGACCCACACATCCCTGAGGTCTACCAGGTCCAGCATTTCTGAGAAAATGCCCTGAACATTGACTTAGGGTAGCCATTTCTCATGGCACCTCTCAGGTGGGCACTTTCACCGCCTCTGCTTCCCTGGGAGGGAAGGGTGGGTGGTAAGGAGTGCTGCTAGGTCTCCTGGCTTCAGCGCTCACATTGTTTGAATCTGTCTGGCTTGAGACGTGATGTGCCCCCTGCTGGCTCCTTCAGTTACTTCAGGCTTTTGGAGTGGCCAAGAAGCCACTGGTGCCCTTGGAGACAGTCCCAGAGTAGATGGGGACCCTGTTCAGGGCCTTCTGTGTTCTGGACCACACAGGGACCTAGAATGTTTGGGAGTGAGAATCTCTAAACAGAACTGAGTCTTACCCAGCCAAAGTTCTCAAACCGTGGAGGTAGAAGCCCAAAGCCCAGCCCCTCCTGCCAGCCTAGCCAGGCCTGGAGCTCTGGAGGGCAGAAAACCTGAAACCCCTAGCACCCCATCTTTCTCTCTCCATTTACAGGCAGGCAGTCACTCAAACCAGGATGGGCCTGGGTGCGGCGGTGAATGGGTAATGCCTAAGCCTAGAGAAGCCGCTGAGCCCACCCTGCCCCAGTGTAGCTAGAGCTCTACACCCCACTCCTCCTTCTCAAGCTGCACACCCAGCATAGGCACCACCCCTACACCCTGTCCCTGACACCCATCTACTGCCTTGCTGGCCAGTCTCCTGCATGTGTCCCTTGCCTGCTCTGTGGCATGTGCCTGCTAAGGGAGGCACTGCTGGCACCCACCTACCTTGCTGCCTCTAGCTTCACTGCACCGTGGCTGTCAACCTCGTCACGCAGGGCGACCTGGAGGGTTGGTGTTGGGGCTAGTACGCAGAGGAAGACTAAACTGAAGGTCTGCCATCAAGGCATGGGTGACTGTCTGTAGCATCAGCTCGGACATTGGCCCGGGACACAGCTGGGAGGTCAAGCTTCAGGGTGATAGGAGGGGTTCCAGGAGTTTCTGGGAGCTAGCTGGACCGGTGGAGAGTCTCCCCGAAGCAGCAGGCCCCCTCCTCATTCCAGCTTGCCCTTGCCTAGCAGGCCCGTGGCATCGAGCATAGCTTTATCCTGGGGCAGAGAGCCCCTCCTAGGGCAGGAGGCAGACGGTGGGGGCGGTGGAGTGTGAGTTCAGCCACAGGTGGAACTTAGCCATGAGGAGATGTATAGCAGGATGGGGTACAGTTCTGTTTGCTCTAGAGACCCCCCTGCTGGCTCCAGAGTGTCCTGCCCTGTTCCCACAGAGCTTCAGGACCTCATGCCCATCTCCCGAGCCCGGAAGCCGGCGTTCATCCTGAGCTCCATGCGGGATGATAAGCGAACGTAAGTAGAGCGAGGGACAGGCTGATGTGTGGAACTTCTGCTGCCCTCACCCCTCTCCTAGCCGCGCAGGCATGGTAGAGACAAGTCTGGACCTGTGGCGGCTCATCAGTGACAAATGATGTCCCATCCGGAGCCCAGCATAGGGCCACACAGCAGGGTTGAGCTTGCGCTCATGCAGTGTGGTCTCGTGGTCTTTTTCCTTGGCCTTATGGTTTATGGGCAGAAGGTTGCCCGAACCCCTACTGGAGAGATGCCTGCATCTGCTTCCCTCTGCTGCCAGCTCCCAGCCTGCCTTCCTCCCTCCTCAGACCCAGTGCTTCGCCGTTGTGTGCCCTGGCATTGTAGGCGGTAGGCCTGGGAGAAGGGTCAGAGATAGAGGTCGGAATCCTGTCATGGTCACCAAATCTACCAGGAGACACCCCAAACCGTAGGTCTTATACTCTGGGACCAATCCTTGTCTGCATTAAGAGAAAATCCTGATATTTATACATATATGTCTATGTATATACATGTATATGTGTCTAGATATATATCTACATATACACGTGCATATGTGTTCATATATGCATGTATGTTTATGTCCATATATGTGCATGTATATATGTACAGATGTGTATATGTCTATATATCTACACATGTATATATGTACATATAGGTATGTGTATCTCTATATGTGTACATACACACACACGTGTGTGTGTGTGTGTGTGTGTGTGTGTGTGTGTGTGTGTACTTGGAAAATTTTACAGTTTTGGAAAAGATAGGCAAGCCTCTTGATCTGTTTCTGCTTTGGACACAGTGCTCCAACTTAGAGAAAAGAACTGAAGTCAGGAGATATGCACATGTGTGTTGTGCTGTGGACCAGAGTTATGGGAACTGGGAGAGAAGTGTCTTCTGGTGCTAGGGGCCAGGACCCACTCCCAACCTTGTATTAATATTCTTGTAGATATCCTAATTCCTAGTGCCCCACCAACATTGAATACTTCCAAATCTTGGTCTTGGTGCACAGCCCTGGTGAACACTGGCCAGCGCATTCAGTGGCCAGGACAGGGACTGGCCATTTCTAGAGCCTCCCTTTGTTGCCCTGTACCATTGTCCAGTCTTTGTCCCACTGCTGCTGGGCGCCTTCCTGGAGGAATAGTCGTCTGGCTTAGCAGATACCTAATGTGAGCCCCTGAGAGGTGAGTCAGAGTGGGGGTCCCCACTCAGGCCTGCCAGGGTTCCTGTCCTCTTGGGAGCACATACTGTGTGCTTGCAGAGAACTTACCCTTCTTGACATCAGCCAAGCTTCTGCTCCTGTGGCCTGGAAGTCTTGCTTGGAGGTGTGAACCTCCTGGGGCACAACCCGCCCCTCATTTCCATGGCCACTGCTTGCATATGCTTCCATACGCCCTGGAAATACACCTACTCCGTTCCTGACCCTTGCTTCCATGGTGCCTCCTGCAGTCACAAACCATTTCATAGGCTTGCACATATGCATAAACCTCTGTCGAGGCCCAGGCAGAGCAGCTGTACCCGCGGGAAGAGGGAGAGCTCCTGACCAGAGCGGGAGGAGGACCGCTGACTCTTCAGTAGTCCAGGGTGTACCTGCGAGGGCCGTGTGTGAGGAGTTAGGAGACCCTTGAAGGACCCACAGGAATATTAACCTCAGCCCTGCACTATGGGTAACCTTGCTCTTGCCAGACCTATGTTTTGAGTCTTGCTTGTTTGCTCAAGCCTTTCAGCTGGGGCTCTCCAGACTTCCATCATCTTCACTGCTGCCCCTGAACTCTTTGAGCTCCCTGAATGGCCAAGCGTCTAGTCTAGAAGACTCTTAAAGGCGGGACATGTGGGCCTGCTCCACTGCCCTCCCTGTCACACGTGTTGGACATCCAGTGCCATGCAGAGTCAAGCTGCCCTGTCATAGGGAGTTGTGCAGAGGTGGAGTGTGAGCAAAGAAGGGTTGCTTCAGAGGGTGGCAGGACCGGACCACCACAAGGGAGTTAGTGGCTGGGCAGCTATTGCAGCTAATCCTGCTGGCATTGGGTGGGTATCCTGGTTCAATTCTGCTACTGTAGGAAAACAGCAGGCAGAAAACATCTTAAGGGAGAAGGGAGTTTGTTTCATCTTCTAATCCCAGGTAGAGCCCAGCACTGTGTGGAGTCAAAGTAGGAATTCCAAACTACTAGTCACATCCCATCTGCTTTCAGGAGCAGAGGGAGATTAGTGTGCGCACTCTCGCTCGTTTGTGCTCAGCTTGACTCCTCCCCTTGTACAGAGTTCAGGACCCACGGCCTGGGGAATGGTGCTGTCCACAGTGGGCTAAGTTCTTTCTCCCCAACAGATTTGAACAGGCCAGCCCAGTGTAGGCAGTCTCTCATGGAGACTCTGCTCAGGTGACTCTCCTTTGTGTCAAGCTGACAGTTAAAGCCAGTGATCACGATCGAGCTCTTACAGGCAGCGATTCAAGCTGAGAAGCAGCCAAGCGTGGTGCACATATTTGTCAGCCTCACAAACTCGAGAGACTGGGAAAGGAGGATTGTAAATTCAGGGCCAGTCTGAGCTAGTGTGAAACTCTTATCTTACAACATCAGAAATGTAACAAAATCATAGAACTGAGAGGGAAAAATGAGCCTAGAAGGGAGAGTTGAGCATAGACTGCAAGCACCCCTAGGGCATGGCCATGAGGCCTAGCACCTTGCATTTTCTGCCCTCTTTGGGACTAGATTGGGCTGAGCAGGAATGTACAACCTTTTAACACTGAGACATGACATTGTCACCTACAGAGTTCACACGCAAGAACTGTGTAATTGTGTTATAACAACAAAATCACACACACATACTCTCTTGACACACATCCATTCTCTCTCTCTCTCTCTCTCTCTCTCTCTCTCTCTCTCTCTCTCTCTCTCTCTCTCACACACACACACACACACACACACACACACCTTATGCTTTAAGTCAGTTTCTGATTGCATCCATAGCTATCCTCAGCCACATGCAACTCACAGGCTGCAGGACGGATAAGCCTGCTGTGTGACTCAGAAGCCAAGCATGTGACTTCATGTCATTCTCTTCACCTCTGACCCCCTTTCCAATACGATAATAAAGACAGCAGGGTACCTCCTCAAAGGAGCTTGGGTCAATGAAGTGAGCTAATTCCTCCTTTTCCCCAGGTCCCAGCATAGAGCTTCCTCCCTCCCTCCCCTCCACTTCCCTGATCCTCTTTACACACACACACCTGACCCTGCTGGAGAGAACCAACCCTTCCTCCCCCTCCTGTTTATTTCCAACAGACATTGGGTCATGCCTATAGCTGACCTGAATCACTTCTGTACAGGGTCACAGAGCCGTGACCCTGCTCCTCGCCATGCTCCCCACCACGCTCCCCACCCCACTCCTCATCCCATTTGCCATCCTGTTCCTCACCCCATCTCTACCCTGGCCTCCACCGTGTCCCCCACCCTTCTTTTCCCTGTGCGCACCTGAAACATTTGCTTCTTCCCTTCCCCACCTGGTTCCATACCCAATAGCAAGTAGGCTCCCAGGCTCTGTTGCTTTGTTCACGTGGCCCCTGCTGTGCAGAAGCTCAGGGCACAGAGCCGAGAGTGCCGTCATGAGACCCTCTTGGCCCACTGCTCTCCTCACTGCAGCCATGATCACCTGCTCTGCCTGGATGGAGGGGGCGTGAAAGGCCTGGTCATCATCCAGCTCCTCATTGCCATCGAGAAGGCCTCAGGTGTGGCCACCAAGGACCTCTTCGACTGGGTGGCAGGAACCAGCACCGGGGGCATCCTGGCCCTGGCCATTCTGCACAGTGAGCATAGCCTCTGGGGTATGGTGGGGTGGGCAGGTGGGCCATCTGCCCTCATAGGTTGGGGTATAGAGCTAGTTTAGGGGGTATTATGTCTCGGTGGTCTTCAACCACCTCCACACTCCTGCAAGCCAGAAACCATAGAACCTGCCAGCTTCTGCCAGTTCAAAAGCCTTTGATGAATGGAGTGGGCATTTCTGGGGTAATGAGTGAGTTGCAGGATGCCAGAGTCCTGGGCTGTTTAGACAGTCAAAACTCTGGCTGGGAAGAGGCACATGGCACAACCGTGGGAGTACCCAGGCCAGAGTATCCCCTAGACTCTCAGTCCATCACCCCCAGGCCACTAGCCTGCCTCCTTTGATCTAGGTTTGCAGAAGTACAGACATTTGGTTAGCTGGAGTTTGCCACATAGGGCCAGCAGCATTGCCATTCAAGTGGCCTGGCATCTGTCTCCTCTGGGGAGTGATTGAGCCTGAGTCCTGGC